>NC_092399.1:33249609-33570732 GCF_030028105.1 Mobula birostris
CCATGTTGGAGTAGGATTGACCCTATCTGACCCATTCCATGCTGGAGATCGTCTGACCCCGTCGGATCTGTTCCAGGTTGGTGTTGGTCTGACCCTGTCTGACCT
This sequence comes from Mobula birostris, assembly GCF_030028105.1. NCBI lineage: Eukaryota > Metazoa > Chordata > Chondrichthyes > Myliobatiformes > Myliobatidae > Mobula > Mobula birostris. The sequence goes on from NC_092399.1 coordinate 33,249,715, forward strand.
GTTCCATGTTGGAGTTGGTCTGACTCTGTGTGACCTGTTCCATGTTGGAGTAGGACTGACCCTGTCTGACCCGTTCCATGTTGGAGAACATCTGACCGTGTCTGACCCGTTCCATCTTGGTGTGTGTCTGACCCTGTCTGATCTGTTCCATGTTGGAGTGGGTCTGACCCTGTCTGACCTGTTCCAAGTTGGAGTGGGACTGACGCTGTCTGACCTGTTCCATGTTGGTGTAGGACTGACCCTGATTGACCTGTTCCATGTTGGAGTTGGTCTGACCCTGTCTGACCTGTTCCATGTTGGAGTGGGACTGACCCTGTCTGACCTGTTCCATGTTGGTGTGTGTCTGACCCTGTCTGACCTGTTCCATGTTGGAGTAGAATTGACCCTGTCTGACCCGTTCCATGTTGGAGAACGTCTGACCCTGTCTGAACTGTTCCATGCTGGAGTGGGTCTGACCTTGACTGACCTGTTGCATGCTGGAGTGGGTTGGTCCCTGTCTGACCTGTTCCATGTTGGAGTAGGTCTGACCCTGCCTGACCTGTTCCATGTTGGAGTGGGACTGACGCTGTCTGACCTGTTCCATGTTGGTGTAGGACTGACCCTGACTGACCTGTTCCATGTTGGAGTTGGTCTGCCCCTGTCTGACCTGTTTCATGTTGGAGTGGGACTGACCCTGTCTGACCTGTTCCATGTTGGTGTAGGACTGACCCTGTCTGACCTGTTCCATGTTGGAGTAGGACTGACCCTGTCTGACCCGTTCCATGTTGGAGAACATCTGACCTGGTTTGACCTGTTCCATGTTGGTGTGTGTCTGACCCTGTCTGACCTGTTCCATGTTGGAGTAGAATTGACCCTGTCTGACCCGTTCCATGTTGGAGAACGTCTGACCCTGTCTGAACTGTTCCATGTTGTAGTGGGTCTGACCTTGACTGACCTGTTGCATTTTGGAGTGGGTCGGTCCCTGTCTGACCTGTTCCATGTTGGAGTGGGTCTGACCCTGTCTGACCTGTTCCATGTTGCTGTGTGTCTGAGACTGTCTGACCTGTTCCATGTTCGAGAGGGTCTGTCCCCGTCTGATCTGTTCCATGTTGTGTAGGACTGACCCTGTCTGACTTGTTCCATGTTGGTGTAGGACTGACCCTGTCTGAGCTGTTCCATGTTGGAGTGGGACTGACCCTGTCTATCCTGTTCCATGTTGGTGTAGGACTGACCCTGACTGACCTGTTCCATGTTGGAGAGGGTCTGACCCCGTCTGACCTGTTCCATGTTGGAGTGGGACTGACGCTGTCTGACCTGTTCCATGTTGGTGTAGGACTGACCCTGACTGACCTGTTCCATGTTGGATTTGGTCTGACACTGTCTGACCAGTTCCATGTTGGAGTGGTACTGACCCTATCTGACCTGTTCCATGTTGGAGTAGAATTGACCCTGTCTGACCCGTTCCATGTTGGAGAACGTCTGACCCTGTCTGAACTGTTCCATGCTGGAGTGGGTCTGACCTTGACTGACCTGTTGCATGCTGGAGTGGGTTGATCCCTGTCTGACCTGTTCCATGTTGGAGTAGGTCTGACGCTGTCTGACCTGTTCCATGTTGGAGTGGGACTGACGCTGTCTGACCTGTTCCATGTTGGTGTAGGACTGACCCTGACTGACCTGTTCCATGTTGGAGTTGGTCTGCCCCTGTCTGACCTGTTCCATGTTGGAGTGGGACTGACCCTGTCTGACCTGTTCCATGTTGGTGTAGGACTGACCCTGTCTGACCTGTTCCATGTTGGTGTAGGACTGACCCTGTCTGACCTGTTCCATGTTGGTGTAGGACTGACCCTGTCTGACCCGTTCCATGTTGGAGTAGGACTGACCCTGTCTGACCCGTTCCATGTTGGAGAACATCTGACATGGTCTGACCTGTTCCATGTTGGTGTGTGTCTGACCCTGTCTGACCTGTTCCATGTTGGAGTAGAATTGACCCTGTCTGACCCGTTCCATGTTGGAGAACGTCTGACCCTGTCTGAACTGTTCCATGTTGTAGTGGGTCTGACCTTGACTGACCTGTTGCATTTTGGAGTGGGTCGGTCCCTGTCTGACCTGTTCCATGTTGGAGTGGGTCTGACCCTGTCTGACCTGTTCCATGTTGCTGTGTGTCTGAGACTGTCTGACCTGTTCCATGTTCGAGAGGGTCTGTCCCCGTCTGATCTGTTCCATGTTGGTGTAGGACTGACCCTGTCTGACTTGTTCCATGTTGGTGTAGGACTGACCCTGTCTGACCTGTTCCATGTTGGAGTGGGACTGACCCTGTCTATCCTGTTCCATGTTGGTGTAGGGCTGACCCTGACTGACCTGTTCCATGTTGGAGAGGGTCTGACCCCGTCTGACCTGTTCCATGTTGGAGTGGGACTGACGCTGTCTGACCTGTTCCATGTTGGTGTAGGACTGACCCTGACTGACCTGTTCCATGTTGGATTTGGTCTGACACTGTCTGACCAGTTCCATGTTGGAGTGGTACTGACCCTATCTGACCTGTTCCATGTTGGAGTAGAATTGACCCTGTCTGACCCGTTCCATGTTGGAGAACGTCTGACCCTGTCTGAACTGTTCCATGCTGGAGTGGGTCTGACCTTGACTGACCTGTTGCATGCTGGAGTGGGTTGATCCCTGTCTGACCTGTTCCATGTTGGAGTAGGTCTGACGCTGTCTGACCTGTTCCATGTTGGAGTGGGACTGACGCTGTCTGACCTGTTCCATGTTGGTGTAGGACTGACCCTGACTGACCTGTTCCATGTTGGAGTTGGTCTGCCCCTGTCTGACCTGTTCCATGTTGGAGTGGGACTGACCCTGTCTGACCTGTTCCATGTTGGTGTAGGACTGACCCTGTCTGACCTGTTCCATGTTGGTGTAGGACTGACCCTGTCTGACCTGTTCCATGTTGGTGTAGGACTGACCCTGTCTGACCCGTTCCATGAGTTGGAGTAGGACTGACCCTGTCTGATGTCCATGTTGGTGTAGGACTGACCCTGTCTGACCTGTTCCATGTTGGAGTGGGACTGACCCTGTCTATCCTGTTCCATGTTGGTGTAGGACTGACCCTGACTGACCTGTTCCATGTTGGAGAGGGTCTGACCCCGTCTGACCTGTTCCATGTTGGAGTGGGACTGACGCTGTCTGACCTGTTCCATGTTGGTGTAGGACTGACCCTGACTGACCTGTTCCATGTTGGATTTGGTCTGACACTGTCTGACCAGTTCCATGTTGGAGTGGTACTGACCCTATCTGACCTGTTCCATGTTGGAGTAGAATTGACCCTGTCTGACCCGTTCCATGTTGGAGAACGTCTGACCCTGTCTGAACTGTTCCATGCTGGAGTGGGTCTGACCTTGACTGACCTGTTGCATGCTGGAGTGGGTTGATCCCTGTCTGACCTGTTCCATGTTGGAGTAGGTCTGACGCTGTCTGACCTGTTCCATGTTGGAGTGGGACTGACGCTGTCTGACCTGTTCCATGTTGGTGTAGGACTGACCCTGACTGACCTGGGCCATGTTGGAGTTGGTCTGCCCCTGTCTGACCTGTTCCATGTTGGAGTGGGACTGACCCTGTCTGACCTGTTCCATGTTGGTGTAGGACTGACCCTGTCTGACCTGTTCCATGTTGGTGTAGGACTGACCCTGTCTGACCTGTTCCATGTTGGTGTAGGACTGACCCTGTCTGACCCGTTCCATGTTGGAGTAGGACTGACCCTGTCTGACCCGTTCCATGTTGGAGAACATCTGACATGGTCTGACCTGTTCCATGTTGGTGTGTATCTAACCCCTGTCTGACCTGTTCCATGTTGGAGTAGAATTGACCCTGTCTGACCCGTTCCATGTTGGAGAACGTCTGACCCTGTCTGAACTGTTCCATGTTGGAGTGGGTCTGACCTTGACTGACCTGTTGCATTTTGGAGTGGGGTCGGTCCCTGTCTGACTTGTTCCATGTTGGAGTGGGTCTGACCCTGTCTGACCTGTTCCATGTTGCTGTGTGTCTGAGACTGTCTGACATGTTCCATGTTCGAGAGGGTCTGTCCCCGTCTGATCTGTTCCATGTTGGTGTAGGACTGACCCTGTCTGACCTGTTCCATGTTGGTGTAGGACTGACCCTGTCTGACCTATTCCATGTTGGAGTGGGACTGACCCTGTCTATCCTGTTCCATGTTGGTGTAGGACTGACCCTGACTGACCTGTTCAATGTTGGAGTGGGTCTGACCCCGTCTGACCTGTTCCATGTTGGAGTGGGACTGACGCTGTCTGACCTGTTCCATGTTGGTGTAGGACTGACCCTGACTGACCTGTTCCATGTTGGAGTTGGTCTGACCCTGTCTGACCTGTTCCATGTTGGAGTGGGACTGACCCTGTCTGACCTGTTCCATGTTGGTGTGTGTCTGACCCTGTCTGACCTGTTCCATTCTGGAGTAGAATTGACCCTGTCTGACCCGTTCCATGTTGGAGAACGTCTGACCTTGTCTGAACTGTTCCATGCTGGAGTGGGTCTGACCTTGACTGACCTGTTGCATGCTGGAGTGGGTTGGTCCCTGTCTGACCTGTTCCATGTTGGAGTAGTTCTGACCCTGTCTGACCTGTTCCATGTTGGAGTGGGACTGACACTGTCTGACCTGTTCCATGTTGGAGTAGGACTGACCCTGTCTGACCCGTTCCATGTTGGAGAACATCTGACCTGGTCAGACCTGTTACATGTTGGTGTGTGTCTGACCCTGTCTGACCTGTTCCATGTTGGAGTAGAATTGACCCTGTCTGACCCGTTCCATGTTGCAGAACGTCTGAACCTGTCTGAACTGTTCCATGTTGGAGTGGGTCGGACCTTGACTGACCTGTTGCATTTTGGAGTGGGTCGGTCCCTGTCTGACCTGTTCCATGTTGGAGTGGGTCTGACCATGTCTGACCTGTTCCATGTTGCTGTGTGTCTGAGACTGTCTGACCTGTTCCATGTTCGAGAGGGTCTGTCTCCGTCTGATCTGTTCCATGTTGGTGTAGGACTGACCCTGTCTGACCTGTTCCATGTTGGTGTAGAAACGACCCTGTCTGACCTGTTCCACGTTGGTGTAGGACTGACCCTGACTGACCTGTTCCATGTTGGAGTTGGTCTGACCCTGTCTGACCTGTTCGATGTTGGAGTGGGACTGACCCTGTCTGACCAGTTCCATGTGGTGTAGGACTGACCCTGTCTGAACTGTTTCATGTTGGAGTGGGTCTGACCCTGTCTGACCTGTTCTATGTTTGTGTAGGACTGACCCTGTCTGACCTGTTCCATGTTGGAGTAGGACTGACCCTGTCTGACCCGTTCCATGTTGGAGAACATCTGACCCGGTCTGACCCGTTCCATGTTGGAGTGGGTCTGACCCCGTCTGACCTGTTCCATGTAGCTGTGTGTCTGACCCCGCCTGAACTGTTCAATGTTGGAATGGGTCTGACCCTGTCTAACCTGTTCCATGTTGGAGTCGGACTGACCCTGTCTGACCCGTTCCATGTTGGTTTGTGTCTGACCCTCTCTGACCTGTTCCATGTTGGAGTAGGATTGAACCTGTCTGACCCGTTCCATGTTGGAGAACATCTGAACCTGTCTGACCCGTTCCATCTTGGTGTGTGTCTGACCCTGTCTGACCTGTTAAATGTTGGAGTAGGATAGACCCTGTCTGACCCATTCCATGCTGGAGATCGTCTCACCCCGTCGGATCTGTTCCAGGTTGGTGTTGGTCTGACCCTGTCTGACCTGTTCCATGTTGGAGTAGGACTGACCCTGTCTGACCCGTTCCATGTTGGAGAACATCTGACCGTGTCTGACCCATTCCATCTTGGTGTGTGTCTGACCCTGTCTGACCTGTTAAATGTTGGAGTGGGATTCACCCTGTCTGACCCATTCCATGCTGGAGAACATCTGACCCCGTCGGATCTGTTCCAGGTTGGTGTTGGTCTGACCCTGTCTGATCTGTTCCATGTTGGAGTTGGTCTGACCCTGTCTGACCTGTTCCGTGTTGGAGTGGGACTGACGCTGTCTGACCTGTTCCATGTTGGTGTAGGACTGACCCTGACTGACCTGTTCCATGTTGGAGTTGGTCTGACCATGTCTGACCCGTTCCATGTTGGCGTAGGACTGACCCTGTCTGACCCGTTCCATGTTGGATAACATCTGACCCGGTCTGACCTGTTCCATGTTGGTGTGTGTCTGACCCTGTCTGACCCGTTCCATGTTGGAGAACGTCTGACCCTGTCTGAACTGTTCCATGCTGGAGTGGGTCTGACCTTGACTGACCTGTTGCATGCTGGAGTGGGTCGGTCCCTGTCTGAATTGTTCCATGTTGGAGTAGGTCTGACCCTGTCTGACCTGTTCCATGTTGGAGTGGGACTGACCCTGTCTGACCTGTTCCATGTTCGTGTAGGACTGAACCTGTCTGATCTGTTCCATGTTGGAGTAGGACTGACCCTGTCTGACCCGTTCCATGTTGGAGAACATCTGACCTGATCTGACCTGTTCCATGTTGGTGGGTGTCTGACCCTGTCTGACCTGTTCCATGTTGGAGTAGAATTGACCCTGTCTGACCCGTTCCATGTTGGAGAACGTCTGACCCTGTCTGACCTGTTCCATGTTGCTGTGTGTCTGAGACTGTCTGACCTGTTCCATGTTCGAGAGGGTCTGTCCCCATCTGATCTGTTCCATGTTGGTGTAGGACTGACCCGGTCTGACCTGTTCCATGTTGGAGTGGGACTGACCCTGTCTATCCTGTTCCATGTTGGTGTAGGACTGACCCTGACTGACTTGTTCCATGTTGGAGTTGGTCTGACCCTGTCTGACCTGTTCCATGCTGGAGTGGGACTGACCCTGTCTGACCTGTTCCATGTTGGAGTAGGAGTGACCCTGTCTGACCCGTTCCATGTTGGAGAACATCTGACCCGGTCTGACCCGTTCCATGTTGGAGTGGGTCTGACCCCGTCTGACCTGTTCCATGTAGCTGTGTGTCTGACCCCGCCTGACCTGTTCAATGTTGGAGTGTGTCTGACCCTGTCTGACCTGTTCCATGTTGGTGTAGGGTGACCCTGACTGACCTGTTCCATGTTGGAATGGGTCTGACCCTGTCTAACCTGTTCCATGTTGGAGTCGGACTGACCCTGTCTGACCTGTTCCATGTTGGAGAACATCTGACCTGGTCTGACCCGTTCCATGTTGGTTTATGTCTGACCCTCTCTGACCTGTTCCATGTTGGAGTAGGATTGAACCTGTCTGACTCGTTCCATGTTGGAGAACGTCTGACCCCGTCTGATCTGTTCCATGTTGGTGTAGCACTGACCCTGTCTGATCTGTTCCATGTTGGAGTGGGTCTGACCCTGTCTGACCTGTTCCATGTTGGTGTAGGACTGACCCTGTCTGACCTGTTCCATGTTGGAGTAGGACTGACCCTATCTGATCTGTTCCATGTTGGTGTAGGACTGACCCTATCTGACCTGTTCCATGCTGGAGTTGGTCTGACCCTGTCTGACCTGTTCCATGTTGGAGTGGGACTGACCCTGTCTGACCTGTTCCATGTTGGTGTAGGACTGACCCAGACGGACCTGTTCCATGTTGGAGTAGGACTGACCCTGTCTGACCCATTCCATGTTGGATAACATCTGACCCGGTCTGACCTGTTCCATGTTGGTGTGTGTCTGACCCTGTCTGACCTGTTCCATGTTGGAGTAGAATTGACCCTGTCTGACCCGTTCCATGTTGGAGAACGTCTGACCCTGTCTGAACTGTTCCATGCTGGAGTGGGTCTGACCTTGACTGACCTGTTGCATGTTGGAGTGGGTCGGTCCCTGTCTGACCTGTTCCATGTTGGAGTAGGTCTGACCCTGTCTGACCTGTTCCATGTTGGAGTGGGACTGACGCTGTCTGACCCGTTCCATGTTGGAGAACATCTGACCTGGTCTGACCTGTTCCATGTTGGTGTGTGTCTGACCCTGTCTGACCTGTTCCATGTTGGAGTAGAATTGACCATGTCTGACCCAATCCATCTTGGTGTGTGTCTGACCCTGTCTGACCTGTTCCATGTTGGAGTAGATTTGACCCTGTCGGACCCGTTCCATGTTGGAGAACGTCTGACCCTGTCTGAACTGTTCCATGTTGGAGTGGGTCTGACCTTGACTGACCTGTTGCATTTTGGAGTGGGTCGGTCCCTGTCTGACCTGTTCCCTGTTGGAGTGTGTCTGACCCTGTCTGACCTGTTCCATGTTGCTGTGTGTCTGAGACTGTTTGACCTGTTCCATGTTCGAGAGGGTCTGTCCCCGTCTGATCTGTTCCATGTTGGTGTAGGACTGACCCTGTCTGACCTGTTCCATGTTGGTGTAGGACTGACCCTGTCTGACCTGTTCCATGTTGGAGTTGGTCTGACCCTGTCTGACCTGTTCCATGTTGGGAGTGGGACTGACCCTGTCTGATCAGTTCCATGTGGTGTAGGACTGACCCAGTCTGACCTGTTCTATGTTGGTGTAGGACTGACCCTGTCTGACCTGTTCCATGTTGGAGTAGGACTGACCCTGTCTGACCCGTTCCATGTTGGAGAACATCTGACCTGGTCTGACCCATTCCATGTTGGTTTGTGTCTGACCCTGTCTGACCTGTTCCATGTTGGAGTACGATTGACCCTGTCTGACCCGTTCCATGTTGGAGAACGTCTGACCCCGTCTGATCTGTTCCATGTTGGTGTAGGACTGACCCTGTATGACCTGTTCCATGTTGGAGTGGGTCTGACCCTGTCTGACCTGTTCCATATTGGAGTGGGTCTGACCCTGACTGACCTGTTCCATGTTGGAGTGGGTCTGACCCTGTCTGACCTGTTCCATGTTGGAGTGGGTCTGACCCCGTCTGACCTGTTCCATGTAGCTGTGTGTCTGACCCCGCCTGACCTGTTCAATGTTGGAGTGTGTCTGACCCTGTCTGACCTGTTCCATGTTGGTGTAGGGTGACCCTGACTGACCTGTTCCATGTTGGAATGGGTCTGACCCTGTCTAACCTGTTCCATGTTGGAGTCGGACTGACCCTGTCTGACCTGTTCCATGTTGGAGAACATCTGACCTGGTCTGACCCGTTCCATGTTGGTTTATGTCTGACCCTCTCTGACCTGTTCCATGTTGGAGTAGGATTGAACCTGTCTGACTCGTTCCATGTTGGAGAACGTCTGACCCCATCTGATCTGTTCCATGTTGGTGTAGCACTGACCCTGTCTGATCTGTTCCATGTTGGAGTGGGTCTGACCCTGTCTGACCTGTTCCATGTTGGTGTAGGACTGACCCTGTCTGACCTGTTCCATGTTGGAGTAGGACTGACCCTATCTGATCTGTTCCATGTTGGTGTAGGACTGACCCTATCTGACCTGTTCCATGCTGGAGTTGGTCTGACCCTGTCTGACCTGTTCCATGTTGGAGTGGGACTGACCCTGTCTGACCTGTTCCATGTTGGTGTAGGACTGACCCAGACGGACCTGTTCCATGTTGGAGTAGGACTGACCCTGTCTGACCCATTCCATGTTGGATAACATCTGACCCGGTCTGACCTGTTCCATGTTGGTGTGTGTCTGACCCTGTCTGACCTGTTCCATGTTGGAGTAGAATTGACCCTGTCTGACCCGTTCCATGTTGGAGAACGTCTGACCCTGTCTGAACTGTTCCATGCTGGAGTGGGTCTGACCTTGACTGACCTGTTGCATGTTGGAGTGGGTCGGTCCCTGTATGACCTGTTCCATGTTGGAGTAGGTCTGACCCTGTCTGACCTGTTCCATGTTGGAGTGGGACTGACGCTGTCTGACCCGTTCCATGTTGGAGAACATCTGACCTGGTCTGACCTGTTCCATGTTGGTGTGTGTCTGACCCTGTCTGACCTGTTCCATGTTGGAGTAGAATTGACCCTGTCTGACCCATTCCATGTTGGTGTGTGTCTGACCCTGTCTGACCTGTTCCATGTTGGAGTAGAATTGACCATGTCTGACCCAATCCATGTTGGTGTGTGTCTGACCCTGTCTGACCTGTTCCATGTTGGAGTAGATTTGACCCTGTCGGACCCGTTCCATGTTGGAGAACGTCTGACCCTGTCTGAACTGTTCCATGTTGGAGTGGGTCTGACCTTGACTGACCTGTTGCATTTTGGAGTGGGTCGGTCCCTGTCTGACCTGTTCCCTGTTGGAGTGTGTCTGACCCTGTCTGACCTGTTCCATGTTGCTGTGTGTCTGAGACTGTTTGACCTGTTCCATGTTCGAGAGGGTCTGTCCCCGTCTGATCTGTTCCATGTTGGTGTAGGACTGACCCTGTCTGACCTGTTCCATGTTGGTGTAGGACTGACCCTGTCTGACCTGTTCCATGTTGGAGTTGGTCTGACCCTGTCTGACCTGTTCCATGTTGGGAGTGGGACTGACCCTGTCTGATCAGTTTCATGTGGTGTAGGACTGACCCAGTCTGACCTGTTCTATGTTGGTGTAGGACTGACCCTGTCTGACCTGTTCCATGTTGGAGTAGGACTGACCCTGTCTGACCCGTTCCATGTTGGAGAACATCTGACCTGGTCTGACCCATTCCATGTTGGTTTGTGTCTGACCCTGTCTGACCTGTTCCATGTTGGAGTACGATTGACCCTGTCTGACCCGTTCCATGTTGGAGAACGTCTGACCCCGTCTGATCTGTTCCATGTTGGTGTAGGACTGACCCTGTATGACCTGTTCCATGTTGGAGTGGGTCTGACCCTGTCTGACCTGTTCCATATTGGAGTGGGTCTGACCCTGACTGACCTGTTCCATGTTGGAGTGGGTCTGACCCTGTCTGACCTGTTCCATGTTGGAGTGGGTCTGACCCCGTCTGACCTGTTCCATGTAGCTGTGTGTCTGACCCCGCCTGACCTGTTCAATGTTGGAGTGTGTCTGACCCTGTCTGACCTGTTCCATGTTGGTGTAGGGTGACCCTGACTGACCTGTTCCATGTTGGAATGGGTCTGACCCTGTCTAACCTGTTCCATGTTGGAGTCGGACTGACCCTGTCTGACCTGTTCCATGTTGGAGAACATCTGACCTGGTCTGACCCGTTCCATGTTGGTTTATGTCTGACCCTCTCTGACCTGTTCCATGTTGGAGTAGGATTGAACCTGTCTGACTCGTTCCATGTTGGAGAACGTCTGACCCCGTCTGATCTGTTCCATGTTGGTGTAGCACTGACCCTGTCTGATCTGTTCCATGTTGGAGTGGGTCTGACCCTGTCTGACCTGTTCCATGTTGGTGTAGGACTGACCCTGTCTGACCTGTTCCATGTTGGAGTAGGACTGACCCTATCTGATCTGTTCCATGTTGGTGTAGGACTGACCCTATCTGACCTGTTCCATGCTGGAGTTGGTCTGACCCTGTCTGACCTGTTCCATGTTGGAGTGGGACTGACCCTGTCTGACCTGTTCCATGTTGGTGTAGGACTGACCCAGACGGACCTGTTCCATGTTGGAGTAGGACTGACCCTGTCTGACCCATTCCATGTTGGATAACATCTGACCCGGTCTGACCTGTTCCATGTTGGTGTGTGTCTGACCCTGTCTGACCTGTTCCATGTTGGAGTAGAATTGACCCTGTCTGACCCGTTCCATGTTGGAGAACGTCTGACCCTGTCTGAACTGTTCCATGCTGGAGTGGGTCTGACCTTGACTGACCTGTTGCATGTTGGAGTGGGTCGGTCCCTGTCTGACCTGTTCCATGTTGGAGTAGGTCTGACCCTGTCTGACCTGTTCCATGTTGGAGTGGGACTGACGCTGTCTGACCCGTTCCATGTTGGAGAACATCTGACCTGGTCTGACCTGTTCCATGTTGGTGTGTGTCTGACCCTGTCTGACCTGTTCCATGTTGGAGTAGAATTGACCCTGTCTGACCCATTCCATGTTGGTGTGTGTCTGACCCTGTCTGACCTGTTCCATGTTGGAGTAGAATTGACCATGTCTGACCCAATCCATGTTGGTGTGTGTCTGACCCTGTCTGACCTGTTCCATGTTGGAGTAGATTTGACCCTGTCGGACCCGTTCCATGTTGGAGAACGTCTGACCCTGTCTGAACTGTTCCATGTTGGAGTGGGTCTGACCTTGACTGACCTGTTGCATTTTGGAGTGGGTCGGTCCCTGTCTGACCTGTTCCCTGTTGGAGTGTGTCTGACCCTGTCTGACCTGTTCCATGTTGCTGTGTGTCTGAGACTGTTTGACCTGTTCCATGTTCGAGAGGGTCTGTCCCCGTCTGATCTGTTCCATGTTGGTGTAGGACTGACCCTGTCTGACCTGTTCCATGTTGGTGTAGGACTGACCCTGTCTGACCTGTTCCATGTTGGAGTTGGTCTGACCCTGTCTGACCTGTTCCATGTTGGGAGTGGGACTGACCCTGTCTGATCAGTTCCATGTGGTGTAGGACTGACCCAGTCTGACCTGTTCTATGTTGGTGTAGGACTGACCCTGTCTGACCTGTTCCATGTTGGAGTAGGACTGACCCTGTCTGACCCGTTCCATGTTGGAGAACATCTGACCTGGTCTGACCCATTCCATGTTGGTTTGTGTCTGACCCTGTCTGACCTGTTCCATGTTGGAGTACGATTGACCCTGTCTGACCCGTTCCATGTTGGAGAACGTCTGACCCCGTCTGATCTGTTCCATGTTGGTGTAGGACTGACCCTGTATGACCTGTTCCATGTTGGAGTGGGTCTGACCCTGTCTGACCTGTTCCATATTGGAGTGGGTCTGACCCTGACTGACCTGTTCCATGTTGGAGTGGGTCTGACCCTGTCTGACCTGTTCCATGTAGGTGTGTGTCTGACCCCGCCTGACCTGTTCAATGTTGGAGTGGGTCTGACCATGTCTGACCTGTTCCATATTGGTGTGGGTCTGACCCTGTCTGACCTGTTCCATGTTGGAGTACGACTGACCCTGTCTGGCCTGATCCATGTTGGTGTATGACTGACCCTGTCTGATCCGTTCCATGTTGGAGAACGTCTGACCCTGTCTGACCTGTTCCATGTTGGAGTTGGTTGACCCTGTCTAACCTGTTCCATGTTGGAGTCGGACTGACACTGTCTGACCTGTTGCATGTTGGAGTGGGTCGGACCCTGTCTGACCTGTTCCACGTTGGAGTGGGTCGGACCCTGTCTGACCTGTTCCATGTTGGAGTGGGTCGGACCCTGTCTGACCTATTCCATGTTGGAGTGTGTCTGACACTGTCCGACCTGTTCCATGTTGTAGTAGGTCTGACCCCGTCTGACCTGTTCCGTGTTGGTGTACGACTGACCCTGTCTGATCTGTTCCATGTTGGAGTGGGACTGACCCTGTCTGACCTGTTTGATGTTGGGTTGGGTCTGACCCTGTCTGACCTGTTCAATGTTGGAGTGGGTCTGACCCTGTCTGACCTGTTCCATGTTGGTGTTGATCTGACCCTGTCTGACCTGTTCCATGTTTGTGTAGGACTGACCCTGTCTGACCTCTTACATATTGGTGTAGGACTGACCCTGTCTGACCTGTTCCATGTTGGAGTAGGATTGACCCTGTCTGTCCCGTTCCATGTTGGAGAACGTCTGACCCCATCTGATCTGTTCCATGTTGGTGTAGGACTGACCCTGTCTGACCTGTTCCATGTTGGAGTGTGTCTGACCCTGTCTGACCTGTTCCATGTTGGAGTTGGTCTGACCCTGTGTGACCTGTTCCATGTTGGAGTGGGACTGACCCTGTCTGACCTATTCTATGTTGGTGTAGGACTAACCTTGTCTGACCTGTTCCATGCTGGAGTGGGTCTGACCCCATCTGACCTGTTCCATGTAGGTGTGTGTCTGACCCCGCCTGACCTGTTCCATGTTGGAGTGGGTCTGACCCTATCTGACCTGTTCCATGTTGAGATAGGTCTGACCCTGTCTGACCTGTTCCATGTTGGAGTAGTTCTGACGCTGTCTGACCTGTTCCATGTTGGAGTGGGACTGACACTGTCTGACCTGTTCCATGTTGGTGTAGGACTGACCCTGACTGACCTGTTCCATGTTGGTGTACGACTGACCCTGTCTGACCTGTTCCATGTTGGAGTAGAATTGACCATGTCTGACCCATTCCATGTTAGAGAACGTCTGACCCTGTCTGACCTGTTTCATGTTGGTGTGGGTCTGACCTTGACTGACCTGTTGCATGTTGGAGTGGGTCGGTCCCTGTCTGACGTGTTCCATGTTGGAGTGGGTCTGACCCTGTCTGACCTGTTCCATGTTGCTGTGTGTCTGAGACTGTCTGACCTGTTGCATATTTGAGAGGGTCTGACCCCGTCTGACCTGTGCTATGTTGGTGTAGGACTGACCCTGTCTGACCTGTTCCATGTTGGAGTGGGACTGACCCTGTCTATCCTGTTCCATGTTGGGGCAGGACTGACCCTGTCTGACCTGTTCCATGTTGATGTAGGACTGACCCTGTCTGACCTGTTCCATGTTGGAGAAAATCTGACCCTGTCTGACCTGTTCCATGTTGGTGTGGGTCTGACTCTGTCTGATGTGTTCCATGTTGGAGTTGGTCTGACGCTGTCTGACCTGTTCCATGTTTGTGTAGGACTGACCATGTCTGACCTCTTACATATTGGTGTTGGACTGACCCTGTCTGACCTGTTCCATGTTGGAGTGGGCTGACCCTGTCTGACCCGTTGCATGTTGGAGAACACCTGACCCGGTCAGACCCGTTCCATGTTGGTTTGTGTCTGACCCTCTCTGACCTGTTCCATGTTGGAGTAGGATTGACCCTGTCTGACCTGTTCCATGTTGCAGTTGGTCTGACCCTGTGTGACCTGTTCCATGTTGGAGTAGGACTGACCCTGTATGACCTATTCCATGTTGGTGTAGGACTGACCTTGTCGGACCTGTTCCATGTTGGAGTGGGTCTGACCCTGTCCAACCTGTTCCATGTTGGAGTGGGTCTGACTCCATCTGACCTGTTCCATGTTGGAGTAGAATTGACCATGTCTGACCCATTCCATGTTGGAGAATGTCTGACCCTGTCTGACCTGTTCCATGTTGGAGTGGGACTGACCCTGTCTGACCTGTTCCATGTTGGAGTAGAATTGACCATGTCTGACCCATTCCATGTTGGAGAATGTCTGACCCTGTCTGACCTGTTCCATGTTGGAGTGGGTCTGACCTTGACTGACCTGTTGCATGTTGGAGTGGGTCGGTCCCTGTCTGACCTGTTCCATGTTGCTGTGTGTCTGAGACTGTTTGACCTGTTCCATGTTCGAGAGGGTCTGTCCCCGTCTGATCTGTTCCATGTTGGTGTAGGACTGACCCTGTCTGACCTGTTCCATGTTGGTGTAGGACTGACCCTGTCTGACCTGTTCCATGTTGGAGTTGGTCTGACCCTGTCTGACCTGTTCCATGTTGGGAGTGGGACTGACCCTGTCTGATCAGTTTCATGTGGTGTAGGACTGACCCAGTCTGACCTGTTCTATGTTGGTGTAGGACTGACCCTGTCTGACCTGTTCCATGTTGGAGTAGGACTGACCCTGTCTGACCCGTTCCATGTTGGAGAACATCTGACCTGGTCTGACCCATTCCATGTTGGTTTGTGTCTGACCCTGTCTGACCTGTTCCATCTTGGAGTACGATTGACCCTGTCTGACCCGTTCCATGTTGGAGAACGTCTGACCCCGTCTGATCTGTTCCATGTTGGTGTAGGACTGACCCTGTATGACCTGTTCCATGTTGGAGTGGGTCTGACCCTGTCTGACCTGTTCCATATTGGAGTGGGTCTGACCCTGTCTGACCTGTTCCATGTTGGAGTGGGTCTCACCCCGTCTGACCTGTTCCATGTAGGTGTGTGTCTGACCCCGCCTGACCTGTTCAATGTTGGAGTGGGTCTGACCCTGTCTGACCTGTTCCATGTTGGTGTGGGTCTGACCCTGTCTGACCTGTTCCATGTTGGAGAACGTCTGACCCTGTCTGACCTGTTCCATGTTGGAGTGGGTTGACCCTGTCTGACCTGTTGCATGTTGGAGTGGGTCGGACCCTGTCTGACCTGTTCCACGTTGGAGTGGGTCGGACCCTGTCTGACCTGTTCCATGTTGGAGTGGGTCGGACCCTGTCTGACCTATTCCATGTTGGAGTGTGTCTGACACTGTCCGACCTGTTCCATGTTGTAGTAGGTCTGACCCCGTCTGACCTGTTCCGTGTTGGTGTACGACTGACCCTGTCTGATCTGTTCCATGTTGGAGTGGGACTGACCCTGTCTGACCTGTTCCATGTTGGTGTGGGTCTGAGCCTGTCTGATCTGTTCCATGTTGGAGTGGGACTGACCCTGTCTGACCTGTTCCATGTTGGTGTTGATCTGACCCTGTCTGACCTGTTCCATGTTTGTGTAGGACTGACCCTGTCTGACCTCTTACATATTGGTGTAGGACTGACCCTGTCTGACCTGTTCCATGTTGGAGTAGGATTGACCCTGTCTGTCCCGTTCCATGTTGGAGAACGTCTGACCCCATCTGATCTGTTCCATGTTGCTGTAGGACTGACCCTGTCTGACCTGTTCCATGTTGGAGTGTGTCTGACCCTGTCTGACCTCTTCCATGTTGGAGTTGGTCTGACCCTGTGTGACCTGTTCCATGTTGGAGTGGGACTGACCCTGTCTGACCTATTCTATGTTGGTGTAGGACTAACCTTGTCTGACCTGTTCCATGCTGGAGAGGGTCTGACCCCATCTGACCTGTTCCATGTAGGTTTGTGTCTGACCCCGCCTGACCTGTTCCATGTTGGAGTGGGTCTGACCCTATCTGACCTGTTCCATGTTGAGATAGGTCTGACCCTGTCTGACCTGTTCCACGTTGGAGTAGTTCTGACGCTGTCTGACCTGTTCCATGTTGGAGTGGGACTGACACTGTCAGACCTGTTCCATGTTGGTGTAGGACTGACCCTGACTGACCTGTTCCATGTTGGTGTACGACTGACCCTGTCTGACCTGTTCCATGTTGGAGTAGAATTGACCATGTCTGACCCATTCCATGTTAGAGAACGTCTGACCCTGTCTGACCTGTTTCATGTTGGTGTGGGTCTGACCTTGACTGACCTGTTGCATGTTGGAGTGGGTCGGTCCCTGTCTGACGTGTTCCATGTTGGAGTGGGTCTGACCCTGTCTGACCTGTTCCATGTTGCTGTGTGTCTGAGACTGTCTGACCTGTTGCATATTTGAGAGGGTCTGACCCCGTCTGACCTGTGCTATGTTGGTGTAGGACTGACCCTGTCTGACCTGTTCCATGTTGGAGTGGGACTGACCCTGTCTATCCTGTTCCATGTTGGGGCAGGACTGACCCTGTCTGACCTGTTCCATGTTGGTGTAGGACTGACCCTGTCTATCCTGTTCCATGTTGGGGCAGGACTGACCCTGTCTGACCTGTTCCATGTTGATGTAGGACTGACCCTGTCTGACCTGTTCCATGTTGGAGAAAATCTGACCCTGTCTGACCTGTTCCATGTTGGTGTGGGTCTGACTCTGTCTGATGTGTTCCATGTTGGAGTTGGTCTGACGCTGTCTGACCTGTTCCATGTTTGTGTAGGACTGACCATGTCTGACCTCTTACATATTGGTGTTGGACTGACCCTGTCTGACCTGTTCCATGTTGGAGTGGGCTGACCCTGTCTGACCCGTTGCATGTTGGAGAACACCTGACCCGGTCTGACCCGTTCCATGTTGGTTTGTGTCTGACCCTCTCTGACCTGTTCCATGTTGGAGTAGGATTGACCCTGTCTGACCTGTTCCATGTTGCAGTTGGTCTGAC
The DNA here is from genome assembly GCF_030028105.1 of Mobula birostris. Lineage (NCBI taxonomy): Eukaryota > Metazoa > Chordata > Chondrichthyes > Myliobatiformes > Myliobatidae > Mobula > Mobula birostris. The sequence continues at coordinate 33,267,515 of NC_092399.1, forward strand.
CCTGTGTGACCTGTTCCATGTTGGAGTAGGACTGACCCTGTATGACCTATTCCATGTTGGTGTAGGACTGACCTTGTCGGACCTGTTCCATGTTGGAGTGGGTCTGACCCTGTCCGACCTGTTCCATGTTGGAGTGGGTCTGACTCCATCTGACCTGTTCCATGTAGGTGTGTGTCTGACCCTGCCTGACCTGTTCCATGTTGGAGTGGGTCTGACCCTATCTGACCTGTTCCATGTTGAGATAGGTCTAACCCTGTCTGACCTGTTCCATGTTGGAGTAGGTCTGACCCTGTCTGACCTGTTCCATGTTGGAGTAGGTCTGACCCTGTCTGACCTGTTCCATGTTGGTGTAGGACTGACCCTGACTGACCTGTTCCATGTTGGTGTAGGACTGACCCTGTCTGACCTGTTCCATGTTGTAGTAGGTCTGACCCCGTCTGACCTGTTCCGTGTTGGTGTACGACTGACCCTGTCTGATCTGTTCCATGTTGGAGTGGGACTGACCCTGTCTGACCTGTTCCATGTTGGTGTGGGTCTGAGCCTGTCTGATCTGTTCCATGTTGGAGTTGGTCTGACCATGTCTGATCTGTTCCATGTTGGTGTGGGTCTGACCATGTCTGATCTGTTCCAGGTTGGTGTTGGTCTGACCCTGTCTGACCTGTTCCATGTTGGAGTGGGACTGACCCTGTCTGACCTGTTCAATGTTGGAGTGGGACTGACCCTGTCTGACTTGTTCCATGTTTGTGTAGGACTGACCCTGTCTGACCTCTTACATATTGGTGTAGGACTGACCCTGTCTGACCTGTTCCATGTTGGAGTAGGATTGACCCTGTCTGTCCCGTTCCATGTTGGAGAACGTCTGACCCCATCTGATCTGTTCCATGTTGCTGTAGGACTGACCCTGTCTGACCTGTTCCATGTTGGAGTGTGTCTGACCCTGTCTGACCTCTTCCATGTTGGAGTTGGTCTGACCCTGTGTGACCTGTTCCATGTTGGAGTGGGACTGACCCTGTCTGACCTATTCTATGTTGGTGTAGGACTAACCTTGTCTGACCTGTTCCATGCTGGAGTGGGTCTGACCCCATCTGACCTGTTCCATGTAGGTTTGTGTCTGACCCCGCCTGACCTGTTCCATGTTGGAGTGGGTCTGACCCTATCTGACCTGTTCCATGTTGAGATAGGTCTGACCCTGTCTGACCTGTTCCACGTTGGAGTAGTTCTGACGCTGTCTGACCTGTTCCATGTTGGAGTGGGACTGACACTGTCTGACCTGTTCCATGTTGGTGTAGGACTGACCCTGACTGACCTGTTCCATGTTGGTGTACGACTGACCCTGTCTGACCTGTTCCATGTTGGAGTAGAATTGACCATGTCTGACCCATTCCATGTTAGAGAACGTCTGACCCTGTCTGACCTGTTTCATGTTGGTGTGGGTCTGACCTTGACTGACCTGTTGCATGTTGGAGTGGGTCGGTCCCTGTCTGACGTGTTCCATGTTGGAGTGGGTCTGACCCTGTCTGACCTGTTCCATGTTGCTGTGTGTCTGAGACTGTCTGACCTGTTGCATATTTGAGAGGGTCTGACCCCGTCTGACCTGTGCTATGTTGGTGTAGGACTGACCCTGTCTGACCTGTTCCATGTTGGAGTGGGACTGACCCTGTCTATCCTGTTCCATGTTGGGGCAGGACTGACCCTGTCTGACCTGTTCCATGTTGATGTAGGACTGACCCTGTCTGACCTGTTCCATGTTGGAGAAAATCTGACCCTGTCTGACCTGTTCCATGTTGGTGTGGGTCTGACTCTGTCTGATGTGTTCCATGTTGGAGTTGGTCTGACGCTGTCTGACCTGTTCCATGTTTGTGTAGGACTGACCATGTCTGACCTCTTACATATTGGTGTTGGACTGACCCTGTCTGACCTGTTCCATGTTGGAGTGGGCTGACCCTGTCTGACCCGTTGCATGTTGGAGAACACCTGACCCGGTCAGACCCGTTCCATGTTGGTTTGTGTCTGACCCTCTCTGACCTGTTCCATGTTGGAGTAGGATTGACCCTGTCTGACCTGTTCCATGTTGCAGTTGGTCTGACCCTGTGTGACCTGTTCCATGTTGGAGTAGGACTGACCCTGTATGACCTATTCCATGTTGGTGTAGGACTGACCTTGTCGGACCTGTTCCATGTTGGAGTGGGTCTGACCCTGTCCGACCTGTTCCATGTTGGAGTGGGTCTGACTCCATCTGACCTGTTCCATGTAGGTGTGTGTCTGACCCTGCCTGACCTGTTCCATGTTGGAGTGGGTCTGACCCTATCTGACCTGTTCCATGTTGAGATAGGTCTAACCCTGTCTGACCTGTTCCATGTTGGAGTAGGTCTGACCCTGTCTGACCTGTTGCATGTTGGAGTAGGTCTGACCCTGTCTGACCTGTTCCATGTTGGTGTAGGACTGACCCTGACTGACCTGTTCCATGTTGGTGTAGGACTGACCCTGTCTGACCTGTTCCATGTTGGAGTGGGACTGACCCTGTCTGACCTGTTCCATGTTGGAGTAGAATTGACCATGTCTGACCCATTCCATGTTGGAGAATGTCTGACCCTGTCTGACCTGTTCCATGTTGGAGTGGGTCTGACCTTGACTGACCTGTTGCATGTTGGAGTGGGTCGGTCCCTGTCTGACCTGTTCCATGTTGAAGTGGGTCTGAACCTGTCTGACCTGTTCCATGTTGCTGTGTGTCTGAGACTGTCTGATCTGTTCCATGTTCGAGAGGGTCTGTCCCCGTCTGATATGTTCCATGTTGGAGTTGGTCTGACCCTGTCTGACCTGTTCCATGTTGGGAGTGGGACTGACCCTGTCTGATCAGTTCCATGTGGTGTAGGACTGACCCAGTCTGACCTGTTCTATGTTGGTGTAGGACTGACCCTGTCTGACCTGTTCGATGTTGGAGTAGGACTGACCCTGTCTGACCCGTTCCATGTTGGAGAACATCTGACCTGGTCTGACCCGTTCCATGTTGGTTTGTGTCTGACCCTGTCTGACCTGTTCCATGTTGGAGTACGATTGACCCTGTCTGACCCGTTCCATGTTGGAGAACGTCTGACCCCGTCTGATCTGTTCCATGTTGGTGTAGGACTGACCCTGTATGACCTGTTCCATGTTGGAGTGGGTCTGACCCTGTCTGACCTGTTCCATATTGGAGTGGGTCTGACCCTGTCTGAACTGTTCCATGTTGGAGTGGGTCTGACCCCGTCTGACCTGTTCCATGTAGGTGTGTGTCTGACCCTGTCTGACCTGTTCAATGTTGGAGTGGGTCTGACCCTGTCTGACCTGTTCCATGTTGGTGTAGGACTGACCCTGTCTGACCTGTTCCATGTTGGAATGGGTCTGACCCTGTCTAACCTGTTCCATGTTGGAGTCGGACTGACCCTGTCTGACCTGTTCCATGTTGGAATGCGTCTGACCCTGTCTAACCTGTTCCATGTTGGAGTGGGTCTGACCCTTTCTGACCTGTTGCATGTTGGATTGAGTCGCACCCTGTCTGACCTGTTCCAAGTTCGAGTGGGTCTGACCCTGTCTGACCTGTTCCATGTTGGTGTAGGACTGACCCTGTCTGACCTGTTCCATGTTGGAGTGGGACTGACCCTGTCTGATCCGTTCCATGTTGGTGTAGGACTGACCCTGTCTGACCTGTTCCATGTTGGAGTGGGACTGACCCTGTCTGACCTGTTCCATGTTGGAGTAGAATTGACCATGTCTGACCCATTCCATGTTGGAGAATGTCTGACCCTGTCTGACCTGTTCCATGTTGGAGTGGGTCTGACCTTGACTGACCTGTTGCATGTTGGAGTGGGTCGGTCCCTGTCTGACCTGTTCCATGTTGAAGTGGGTCTGAACCTGTCTGACCTGTTCCATGTTGCTGTGTGTCTGAGACTGTCTGACCTGTTCCATGTTCGAGAGGGTCTGTCCCCGTCTGATCTGTTCCATGTTGGAGTTGGTCTGACCCTGTCTGATCTGTTCCATGTTGGTGTAGGACTGACCCTGTCTGACCTGTTCCATGTTGGAGTTGGTCTGACCCTGTCTGACCTGTTCCATGTTGGAGTGGGACTGACTCTGTCTGACCTGTTCCATGTTGGAGTAGGAGTGACCCTGTCTGACCTGTTCCATGTTGGAGAACATCTGACCCGGTCTGACCCGTTCCATGTTGGAGTGGGTCTGACCCCGCCTGAACTGTTCAATGTTGGAGTGTGTCTGACCCTGTCTGACCTGTTCCATGTTGGAGTAGAATTGACCCTGTCTGACCCGTTCCATGTTGGAGAACGTCTGACCCTGTCTGAACTGTTCCATGCTGGAGTGGGTCTGACCTTGACTGACCTGTTGCATGTTGGAGTGGGTCGGTCCCTGTCTGACCTGTTCCATGTTGGAGTAGGTCTGACCCTGTCTGACCTGTTCCATGTTGGAGTGGGACTGACGCTGTCTGACCCGTTCCATGTTGGAGAACATCTGACCTGGTCTGACCTGTTCCATGTTGGTGTGTGTCTGACCCTGTCTGACCTGTTCCATGTTGGAGTAGAATTGACCCTGTCTGACCCATTCCATGTTGGTGTGTGTCTGACCCTGTCTGACCTGTTCCATGTTGGAGTAGAATTGACCATGTCTGACCCAATCCATGTTGGTTTGTGTCTGACCCTGTCTGACCTGTTCCATGTTGGAGTAGATTTGACCCTGTCGGACCCGTTCCATGTTGGAGATCGTCTGACCCTGTCTGAACTGTTCCATGTTGGAGTGGGTCTGACCTTGACTGACCTGTTGCATTTTGGAGTGGGTCGGTCCCTGTCTGACGTGTTCCATGTTGGAGTGGGTCTGACCCTGTCTGACCTGTTCCATGTTGCTGTGTGTCTGAGACTGTCTGACCTGTTGCATATTTGAGAGGGTCTGACCCCGTCTGACCTGTGCTATGTTGGTGTAGGACTGACCCTGTCTGACCTGTTCCATGTTGGAGTGGGACTGACCCTGTCTATCCTGTTCCATGTTGGGGCAGGACTGACCCTGTCTGACCTGTTCCATGTTGATGTAGGACTGACCCTGTCTGACCTGTTCCATGTTGGAGAAAATCTGACCCTGTCTGACCTGTTCCATGTTGGTGTGGGTCTGACTCTGTCTGATGTGTTCCATGTTGGAGTTGGTCTGACGCTGTCTGACCTGTTCCATGTTTGTGTAGGACTGACCATGTCTGACCTCTTACATATTGGTGTTGGACTGACCCTGTCTGACCTGTTCCATGTTGGAGTGGGCTGACCCTGTCTGACCCGTTGCATGTTGGAGAACACCTGACCCGGTCAGACCCGTTCCATGTTGGTTTGTGTCTGACCCTCTCTGACCTGTTCCATGTTGGAGTAGGATTGACCCTGTCTGACCTGTTCCATGTTGCAGTTGGTCTGACCCTGTGTGACCTGTTCCATGTTGGAGTAGGACTGACCCTGTATGACCTATTCCATGTTGGTGTAGGACTGACCTTGTCGGACCTGTTCCATGTTGGAGTGGGTCTGACCCTGTCCGACCTGTTCCATGTTGGAGTGGGTCTGACTCCATCTGACCTGTTCCATGTAGGTGTGTGTCTGACCCTGCCTGACCTGTTCCATGTTGGAGTGGGTCTGACCCTATCTGACCTGTTCCATGTTGAGATAGGTCTAACCCTGTCTGACCTGTTCCATGTTGGAGTAGGTCTGACCCTGTCTGACCTGTTGCATGTTGGAGTAGGTCTGACCCTGTCTGACCTGTTCCATGTTGGTGTAGGACTGACCCTGACTGACCTGTTCCATGTTGGTGTAGGACTGACCCTGTCTGACCTGTTCCATGTTGGAGTGGGACTGACCCTGTCTGACCTGTTCCATGTTGGAGTAGAATTGACCATGTCTGACCCATTCCATGTTGGAGAATGTCTGACCCTGTCTGACCTGTTCCATGTTGGAGTGGGTCTGACCTTGACTGACCTGTTGCATGTTGGAGTGGGTCGGTCCCTGTCTGACCTGTTCCATGTTGAAGTGGGTCTGAACCTGTCTGACCTGTTCCATGTTGCTGTGTGTCTGAGACTGTCTGATCTGTTCCATGTTCGAGAGGGTCTGTCCCCGTCTGATATGTTCCATGTTGGAGTTGGTCTGACCCTGTCTGACCTGTTCCATGTTGGGAGTGGGACTGACCCTGTCTGATCAGTTCCATGTGGTGTAGGACTGACCCAGTCTGACCTGTTCTATGTTGGTGTAGGACTGACCCTGTCTGACCTGTTCGATGTTGGAGTAGGACTGACCCTGTCTGACCCGTTCCATGTTGGAGAACATCTGACCTGGTCTGACCCGTTCCATGTTGGTTTGTGTCTGACCCTGTCTGACCTGTTCCATGTTGGAGTACGATTGACCCTGTCTGACCCGTTCCATGTTGGAGAACGTCTGACCCCGTCTGATCTGTTCCATGTTGGTGTAGGACTGACCCTGTATGACCTGTTCCATGTTGGAGTGGGTCTGACCCTGTCTGACCTGTTCCATATTGGAGTGGGTCTGACCCTGTCTGAACTGTTCCATGTTGGAGTGGGTCTGACCCCGTCTGACCTGTTCCATGTAGGTGTGTGTCTGACCCTGTCTGACCTGTTCAATGTTGGAGTGGGTCTGACCCTGTCTGACCTGTTCCATGTTGGTGTAGGACTGACCCTGTCTGACCTGTTCCATGTTGGAATGGGTCTGACCCTGTCTAACCTGTTCCATGTTGGAGTCGGACTGACCCTGTCTGACCTGTTCCATGTTGGAATGCGTCTGACCCTGTCTAACCTGTTCCATGTTGGAGTGGGTCTGACCCTTTCTGACCTGTTGCATGTTGGATTGAGTCGCACCCTGTCTGACCTGTTCCAAGTTCGAGTGGGTCTGACCCTGTCTGACCTGTTCCATGTTGGTGTAGGACTGACCCTGTCTGACCTGTTCCATGTTGGAGTGGGACTGACCCTGTCTGATCCGTTCCATGTTGGTGTAGGACTGACCCTGTCTGACCTGTTCCATGTTGGAGTGGGACTGACCCTGTCTGACCTGTTCCATGTTGGAGTAGAATTGACCATGTCTGACCCATTCCATGTTGGAGAATGTCTGACCCTGTCTGACCTGTTCCATGTTGGAGTGGGTCTGACCTTGACTGACCTGTTGCATGTTGGAGTGGGTCGGTCCCTGTCTGACCTGTTCCATGTTGAAGTGGGTCTGAACCTGTCTGACCTGTTCCATGTTGCTGTGTGTCTGAGACTGTCTGACCTGTTCCATGTTCGAGAGGGTCTGTCCCCGTCTGATCTGTTCCATGTTGGAGTTGGTCTGACCCTGTCTGATCTGTTCCATGTTGGTGTAGGACTGACCCTGTCTGACCTGTTCCATGTTGGAGTTGGTCTGACCCTGTCTGACCTGTTCCATGTTGGAGTGGGACTGACTCTGTCTGACCTGTTCCATGTTGGAGTAGGAGTGACCCTGTCTGACCTGTTCCATGTTGGAGAACATCTGACCCGGTCTGACCCGTTCCATGTTGGAGTGGGTCTGACCCCGCCTGAACTGTTCAATGTTGGAGTGTGTCTGACCCTGTCTGACCTGTTCCATGTTGGAGTAGAATTGACCCTGTCTGACCCGTTCCATGTTGGAGAACGTCTGACCCTGTCTGAACTGTTCCATGCTGGAGTGGGTCTGACCTTGACTGACCTGTTGCATGTTGGAGTGGGTCGGTCCCTGTCTGACCTGTTCCATGTTGGAGTAGGTCTGACCCTGTCTGACCTGTTCCATGTTGGAGTGGGACTGACGCTGTCTGACCCGTTCCATGTTGGAGAACATCTGACCTGGTCTGACCTGTTCCATGTTGGTGTGTGTCTGACCCTGTCTGACCTGTTCCATGTTGGAGTAGAATTGACCCTGTCTGACCCATTCCATGTTGGTGTGTGTCTGACCCTGTCTGACCTGTTCCATGTTGGAGTAGAATTGACCATGTCTGACCCAATCCATGTTGGTTTGTGTCTGACCCTGTCTGACCTGTTCCATGTTGGAGTAGATTTGACCCTGTCGGACCCGTTCCATGTTGGAGATCGTCTGACCCTGTCTGAACTGTTCCATGTTGGAGTGGGTCTGACCTTGACTGACCTGTTGCATTTTGGAGTGGGTCGGTCCCTGTCTGACCTGTTCCATGTTGGAGTGTGTCTGACCCTGTCTGACCTGTTCCATGTTGCTGTGTGTCTGAGACTGTTTGACCTGTTCCATGTTCGAGAGGGTCTGTCCCCGTCTGATCTGTTCCATGTTGGTGTAGGACTGACCCTGTCTGACCTGTTCCATGTTGGTGTAGGACTGACCCTGTCTGACCTGTTCCATGTTGGAGTGGGACTGACCCTGTCTGATCCGTTCCATGTTGGTGTAGGACTGACCCTGTCTGACCTGTTCCATGTTGGAGTGGGTCTGACCTTGTCTGACCTGTTCCATGTTGGAGTGGGACTGACCCGGTCTGACCTGTTCCATGTTGGTGTAGGACTGACCCTGTCTGACCTGTTCCATGTTTGTGTAGGACTGACCCTGTCTGACCTGTTCCATGTTGAAGTGGGACTGACCCTGTCTGACCCGTTCCATGTTGGAGAACATCTGACCTGATCTGACCTGTTCCATGTTGGTGGGTGTCTGACCCTGTCTGACCTGTTCCATGTTGGAGTAGAATTGACCCTGTCTGACCCGTTCCATGTTGGAGAACGTCTGACCCTGTCTGACCTGTTCCATATTGCTGTGTGTCTGAGACTGTCTGACCTGTTCCATGTTCGAGAGGGTCTGTCCCCATCTGATCTGTTCCATGTTGGTGTAGGACTGACCCTGTCTGACCTGTTCCATGTTGGTGTAGGACTGACCCGGTCTGACCTGTTCCATGTTGGAGTGGGACTGACCCTGTCTATCCTGTTCCATGTTGGTGTAGGACTGACCCTGACTGACTTGCTCCATGTTGGAGTTGGTCTGACCCTGTCTGACCTGTTCCATGTTGGAGTGGGACTGACACTGTCTGACCTGTTCCATGTTGGAGTAGGAGTGACCCTGTCTGACCCGTTCCATGTTGGAGAACATCTGACCCGGTCTGACCTGTTCAATGTTGGAGTGTGTCTGACCCTGTCTGACCTGTTCCATGTTGGAGTAGAATTGACCCTGTCTGACCCGTTCCATGTTGGAGAACGTCTGACCCTGTCTGAACTGTTCCATGCTGGAGTGGGTCTGACCTTGACTGACCTGTTGCATGTTGGAGTGGGTCGGTCCCTGTCTGACCTGTTCCATGTTGGTGTAGGTCTGACCCTGTCTGACCTGTTCCATGTTGGAGTGGGACTGATGCTGTCTGACCCGTTCCATGTTGGAGAACATCTGACCTGGTCTGACCTGTTCCATGTTGGTGTGTGTCTGACCCTGTCTGACCTGTTCCATGTTGGAGTAGAATTGACCCTGTCTGACCCATTCCATGTTGGTGTGTGTCTGACCCTGTCTGACCTGTTCCATGTTGGAGTAGAATTGACCATGTCTGACCCAATCCATGTTGGTGTGTGTCTGACCCTGTCTGACCTGTTCCATTTTGGAGTAGATTTGACCCTGTCGGACCCGTTCCATGTTGGAGAACGTCTGACCCTGTCTGAACTGTTCCATGTTGGAGTGGGTCTGACCTTGACTGACCTGTTGCATTTTGGAGTGGGTCGGTCCCTGTCTGACCTGTTCCATGTTGGAGTGTGTCTGACCCTGTCTGACCTGTTCCATGTTGCTGTGTGTCTGAGACTGTTTGACCTGTTCCATGTTCGAGAGGGTCTGTCCCCGTCTGATCTGTTCCATGTTGGTGTAGGACTGACCCTGTCTGACCTGTTCCATGTTGGAGTTGGTCTGACCCTGTCTGACCTGTTCCATGTTGGGAGTGGGACTGACCCTGTCTGATCAGTTCCATGTGGTGTAGGACTGACCCAGTCTGACCTGTTCTATGTTGGTGTAGGACTGACCCTGTCTGACCTGTTCCATGTTGGAGTAGGACCGACCCTGTCTGACCCGTTCCATGTTGGAGAACATCTGACCTGGTCTGACCCGTTCCATGTTGGTTTGTGTCTGACCCTGTCTGACCTGTTCCATGTTGGAGTACGATTGACCCTGTCTGACCCGTTCCATGTTGGAGAACGTCTGACCCCGTCTGATCTGTTCCATGTTGGTGTAGGACTGACCCTGTATGACCTGTTCCATGTTGGAGTGGGTCTGACCCTGTCTGACCTGTTCCATATTGGAGTGGGTCTGACCCTGACTGACCTGTTCCATGTTGGAGTGGGTCTGACCCCGTCTGACCTGTTCCATGTAGGTGTGTGTCTGACCCCGCCTGACCTGTTCAATGTTGGAGTGGGTCTGACCCTGTCTGACCTGTTCCATGTTGGTGTGGGTCTGACCCTGTCTGACCTGTTCCATGTTGGAGTACGACTGACGCTGTCTGGCCTGATCCATGTTGGTGTATGACTGACCCTGTCTGATCCGTTCCATGTTGGAGAACGTCTGACCCTGTCTGACCTGTTCCATGTTGGAGTGGGACTGACGCTGTCTGACCTGTTGCATGTTGGAGTGGGTCGGACCCTGTCTGACCTGTTCCACGTTGGAGTGGGTCGGACCCTGTCTGACCTGTTCCATGTTGGAGTGGGTCGGACCCTGTCTGACCTATTCCATGTTGGAGTGTGTCTGACACTGTCCGACCTGTTCCATGTTGTAGTAGGTCTGACCCCGTCTGACCTGTTCCGTGTTGGTGTACGACTGACCCTGTCTGATCTGTTCCATGTTGGAGTGGGACTGACCCTGTCGGACCCGTTCCATGTTGGTGTGGGTCTGAGCCTGTCTGACCTGTTCCATGTTGGAGTGGGACTGACCCTGTCTGACCTGTTCCATGTTGGTGTGGGTCTGAGCCTGTCTGATCTGTTCCATGTTGGAGTGGGCCTGACCCTGTCTGACCTGTTCCATGTTGGTGTTGATCTGACCCTGTCTGACCTGTTCCATGTTTGTGTAGGACTGACCCTGTCTGACCTCTTACATATTGGTGTAGGACTGACCCTGTCTGACCTGTTCCATGTTGGAGTAGGATTGACCCTGTCTGTCCCGTTCCATGTTGGAGAACGTCTGACCCCATCTGATCTGTTCCATGTTGGTGTAGGACTGACCCTGTCTGACCTGTTCCATGTTGGAGTGTGTCTGACCCTGTCTGACCTGTTCCATGTTGGAGTTGGTCTGACCCTGTGTGACCTGTTCCATGTTGGAGTGGGACTGACCCTGTCTGACCTATTCTATGTTGGTGTAGGACTAACCTTGTCTGACCTGTTCCATGCTGGAGTGGGTCTGACCCCATCTGACCTGTTCCATGTAGGTGTGTGTCTGACCCCGCCTGACCTGTTCCATGTTGGAGTGGGTCTGACCCTATCTGACCTGTTCCATGTTGAGATAGGTCTGACCCTGTCTGACCTGTTCCATGTTGGAGTAGTTCTGACGCTGTCATACCTGTTCCATGTTGGAGTGGGTCTGACCCTATCTGACCTGTTACATGTTGGAGTGGGTCTGACCCTGTCTGACCTGTTCCATGTTGGAGTAGTTCTGACGCTGTCTGACCTGTTCCATGTTGGAGTGGGACTGACACTGTCTGACCTGTTCCATGTTGGTGTAGGACTGACCCTGACTGACCTGTTCCATGTTGGTGTGGGTCTGACCCTGACTGACCTGTTCCATGTTGGTGTACGACTGACCCTGTCTGACCTGTTCCATGTTGGAGTAGAATTGACCATGTCTGACCCATTCCATGTTAGAGAACGTCTGACCCTGTCTGACCTGTTTCATGTTGGTGTGGGTCTGACCTTGACTGACCTGTTGCATGTTGGAGTGGGTCGGTCCCTGTCTGACGTGTTCCATGTTGGAGTGGGTCTGACCCTGTCTGACCTGTTCCATGTTGCTGTGTGTCTGAGACTGTCTGACCTGTTGCATATTTGAGAGGATCTGACCCCATCTGACCTGTGCTATGTTGGTGTAGGACTGACCCTGTCTGACCTGTTCCATGTTGGAGTGGGACTGACCCTGTCTATCCTGTTCCATGTTGGGGCAGGACTGACCCTGTCTGACCTGTTCCATGTTGATGTAGCACTGACCCTGTCTGACCTGTTCCATGTTGGAGAAAATCTGACCCTGTCTGACCTGTTCCATGTTGGTGTGGGTCTGACTCTGTCTGATGTGTTCCATGTTGGAGTTGGTCTGACGCTGTCTGACCTGTTCCATGTTTGTGTAGGACTGACCATGTCTGACCTCTTACATATTGGTGTTGGACTGACCCTGTCTGACCTGTTCCATGTTGGAGTGGGCTGACCCTGTCTGACCCGTTGCATGTTGGAGAACACCTGACCCGGTCTGACCCGTTCCATGTTGGTTTGTGTCTGACCCTCTCTGACCTGTTCCATGTTGGAGTAGGATTGACCCTGTCTGACCTGTTCCATGTTGCAGTTGGTCTGACCCTGTGTGACCTGTTCCATGTTGGAGTAGGACTGACCCTGTATGACCTATTCCATGTTGGTGTAGGACTGACCTTGTCGGACCTGTTCCATGTTGGAGTGGGTCTGACCCTGTCCGACCTGTTCCATGTTGGAGTGGGTCTGACTCCATCTGACCTGTTCCATGTAGGTGTGTGTCTGACCCTGCCTGACCTGTTCCATGTTGGAGTGGGTCTGACCCTATCTGACCTGTTCCATGTTGAGATAGGTCTAACCCTGTCTGACCTGTTCCATGTTGGAGTAGGTCTGACCCTGTCTGACCTGTTCCATGTTGGAGTGGGACTGACGCTGTCTGACCTGTTCCATGTTGGTGTAGGACTGACCCTGACTGACCTGTTCCATGTTGGTGTAGGACTGACCCTGTCTGACCTGTTTCATGTTGGAGTGGGACTGACCCTGTCTGACCTGTTCCATGTTGGAGTAGAATTGACCATGTCTGACCCATTCCATGTTGGAGAATGTCTGACCCTGTCTGACCTGTTCCATGTTGGAGTGGGTCTGACCTTGACTGACCTGTTGCATGTTGGAGTGGGTCGGTCCCTGTCTGACCTGTTCCATGTTGGAGTAGGATTGACCCTGTCTGTCCCGTTCCATGTTGGGGAACGTCTGACCCCATCTGATCTGTTCCATGTAGGTGTAGGACTGACCCTGTCTGACCTGTTCCATGTTGGAGTGTGTCTGACCCTGTCTGACCTGTTCCATGTTGGTGTGGGACTGACCCTGTCTGACCTATTCTATGTTGGTGTAGGACTAACCTTGTCTGACCTGTTCCATGCTGGAGTGGGTCTGACCCCATCTGACCTGTTCCATGTAGGTGTGTGCCTGACCCCGCCTGACCTGTTCCATGTTGGAGTGGGTCTGACCCTATCTGACCTGTTCCATGTTGAGATAGGTCTGACCCTGTCTGACCTGTTCCATGTTGGAGTAGTTCTGACGCTGTCTGACCTGTTCCATGTTGGAGTGGGACTGACCCTGACTGACCTGTTCCATGTTGGTGTACGACTGACCCTGTCTGACCTGTTGCATGTTGGAGTAGAATTGACCATGTCTGACCCATTCCATGTTAGAGAACGTCTGACCCTGTCTGACCTGTTTCATGTTGGTGTGGGTCTGACCTTGACTGACCTGTTGCATGTTGGAGTGGGTCGGTCCCTGTCTGACGTGTTCCATGTTGGAGTGGGTCTGACCCTGTCTGACCTGTTCCATGTTGCTGTGTGTCTGAGACTGTCTGACCTGTTGCATATTTGAGAGGGTCTGACCCCGTCTGACCTGTGCTATGTTGGTGTAGGACTGACCCTGTCTGACCTGTTCCATGTTGGAGTGGGACTGACCCTGTCTATCCTGTTCCATGTTGGGGCAGGACTGACCCTGTCTGACCTGTTCCATGTTGATGTAGGACTGACCCTGTCTGACCTGTTCCATGTTGGAGAAAATCTGACCCTGTCTGACCTGTTCCATGTTGGTGTGGGTCTGACTCTGCCTGATGTGTTCCATGTTGGAGTTGGTCTGACGCTGTCTGACCTGTTCCATGTTTGTGTAGGACTGACCATGTCTGACCTCTTACATATTGGTGTTGGACTGACCCTGTCTGACCTGTTCCATGTTGGAGTGGGCTGACCCTGTCTGACCCGTTGCATGTTGGAGAACACCTGACAAGGTCTGACCCGTTCCATGTTGGTTTGTGTCTGACCCTCTCTGACCTGTTCCATGTCGGAGTAGGATTGACCCTGTCTGACCTGTTCCATGTTGCAGTTGGTCTGACCCTGTGTGACCTGTTCCATGTTGGAGTAGGCCTGACCCTGTATTACCTATTCCATGTTGGTGTAGGACTGACCTTGTCGGACCTGTTCCATGTTGGAGTGGGTCTGACCCTGTCCGACCAGTTCCATGTTGGAGTGGGTCTGACTCCATCTGACCTGTTCCATGTAGGTGTGTGTCTGACCCTGCCTGACCTGTTCCATGTTGGAGTGGGTCTGACCCTATCTGACCTGTTCCATGTTGAGATAGGTCTAACCCTGTCTGACCTGTTCCATGTTGGAGTAGGTCTGACCCTGTCTGACCTGTTCCATGTTGGAGTGGGACTGACGCTGTCTGACCTGTTCCATGTTGGTGTAGGACTGACCCTGACTGACCTGTTCCATGTTGGTGTAGGACTGACCCTGTCTGACCTGTTCCATGTTGGAGTGGGACTGACCCTGTCTGACCTGTTCCATGTTGGAGTAGAATTGACCATGTCTGACCCATTCCATGTTGGAGAATGTCTGACCCTGTCTGACCTGTTCCATGTTGGAGTGGGTCTGACCTTGACTGACCTGTTGCATGTTGGAGTGGGTCGGTCCCTGTCTGACCTGTTCCATGTTGAAGTGGGTCTGAACCTGTCTGACTTGTTCCATGTTGCTGTGTGTCTGAGACTGTCTGACCTGTTCCATGTTCGAGAGGGTCTGTCCCCGTCTGATCTGTTCCATGTTGGAGTTGGTCTGACCCTGTCTGACCTGTTCCATGTTGGGAGTGGGACTGACCCTGTCTGATCAGTTCCATGTGGTGTAGGACTGACCCAGTCTGACCTGTTCTATGTTGGTGTAGGACTGACCCTGTCTGACCTGTTCCATGTTGGAGTAGGACCGACCCTGTCTGACCCGTTCCATGTTGGAGAACATCTGACCTGGTCTGACCCGTTCCATGTTGGTTTGTGTCTGACCCTGTCTGACCTGTTCCATGTTGGAGTACGATTGACCCTGTCTGACCCGTTCCATGTTGGAGAACGTCTGACCCCGTCTGATCTGTTCCATGTTGGTGTAGGACTGACCCTGTATGACCTGTTCCATGTTGGAGTGGGTCTGACCCTGTCTGACCTGTTCCATATTGGAGTGGGTCTGACCCTGTCTGAACTGTTCCATGTTGGAGTGGGTCTGACCCCGTCTGACCTGTTCCATGTAGGTGTGTGTCTGACCCCGCCTGACCTGTTCAATGTTGGAGTGGGTCTGACCCTGTCTGACCTGTTCCATGTTGGTGTAGGACTGACCCTGTCTGACCTGTTCCATGTTGGAATGGGTCTGACCCTGTCTAACCTGTTCCATGTTGGAGTCGGACTGACCCTGTCTGACCTGTTCCATTTTGGAGTGGGTCTGACCCTGTCTGACCTGTTGCATGTTGGATTGAGTCGCACCCTGTCTGACCTGTTCCAAGTTCGAGTGGGTCTGACCCTGTCTGACCTGTTCCATGTTGGTGTAGGACTGACCCTGTCTGACCTGTTCCATGTTGGAGTGGGTCTGACCTTGTCTGACCTGTTCCATGTTGGAGTGGGACTGACCCGGTCTGACCTGTTCCATGTTGGTGTAGGACTGACCCTGTCTGACCTGTTCCATGTTTGTGTAGGACTGACCCTGTCTGACCTCTTACATATTGGTGTAGGACTGACCCTGTCTGACCTGTTCCATGTTGGAGTGGGACTGACCCTGTCTGACCCGTTCCATGTTGGAGAACATCTGACCTGATCTGACCTGTTCCATGTTGGTGGGTGTCTGACCCTGTCTGACCTGTTCCATGTTGGAGTAGAATTGACCCTGTCTGACCCGTTCCATGTTGGAGAACGTCTGACCCTGTCTGACCTGTTCCATATTGCTGTGTGTCTGAGACTGTCTGACCTGTTCCATGTTCGAGAGGGTCTGTCCCCATCTGATCTGTTCCATGTTGGTGTAGGACTGACCCTGTCTGACCTGTTCCATGTTGGTGTAGGACTGACCCGGTCTGACCTGTTCCATGTTGGAGTGGGACTGACCCTGTCTGACCTGTTCCATGTTGGAGTAGGAGTGACCCTGTCTGACCCGTTCCATGTTGGAGAACATCTGACCCGGTCTGACCCGTTCCATGTTGGAGTGGGTCTGACCCCGTCTGACCTGTTCCATGTAGCTGTGTGTCTGACCCCGCCTGACCTGTTCAATGTTGGAGTGTATCTGACCCTGTCTGACCTGTTCCATGTTGGTGTAGGACTGACCCTGTCTGACCTGTTCCATGTTGGAGTTCGTCTGACACTCTCTGACCTGTTCCGTGTTGGTGTAGGACTGAGCCTTTCTGACCCGTTCCATGTTGGAGAACATCTGACCCTGTCTGACCCGTTCCATCTTAGTGCGTGTCTGACCCTGTCTGACCTGTTAAATGTTGGAGTAGGATTGACCCTATCTGACCCATTCCATGCTGGAGATCGTCTGACCCGTCGGATCTGTTCCAGGTTGGTGTTGGTCTGACCCTGTCTGACCAGTTCCATGTTGGAGTTGGTCTGACCCTGTGTGACCTGTTCCATGTTGGAGTGGGACTGACCCTGTCTGACCTGTTCATGTTGGAGTGGGACAGACGCTGTCTGACCTGTTCCATGTTGGGGTAGGACTGACCCTGACTGACCTGTTCCATGCTGGAGTTGGTCTGACCCTGTCTGACCTGTTCCATGTTGGAGTGGGACTGACCCTGTCTGACCTGTTCCATGTTGGTGTAGGACTGACCCAGTCGGACCTGTTCCATGTTGGAGTAGGACTGACCCTGTCTGACCCATTCCATGTTGGATAACATCTGACCCGGTCTGACCTGTTCCATGTTGGTGTGTGTCTGACCCTGTCTGACCTGTTCCATGTTGGAGTAGAATTGACCCTGTCTGACCCGTTCCATGTTGGAGAACGTCTGACCCTGTCTGAACTGTTCCATGCTGGAGTGGGTCTGACCTTGACTGACCTGTTGCATGTTGGAGTGGGTCGGTCCCTGTCTGACCTGTTCCATGTTGGAGTAGGTCTGATCCTGTCTGACCTGTTCCATGTTGGAGTGGGACTGACGCTGTCTGACCTGTTCCATGTTGGTGTAGGACTGACCCTGTCTGACCTGTTCCATGTTGGAGTAGGACTGACCCTGTCTGACCCGTTCCATGTTGGAGAACATCTGACCTGGTCTGACCTGTTCCATGTTGGTGTGTGTCTGACCCTGTCTGACCTGTTCCATGTTGGAGTAGAATTGACCCTGTCTGACCCATTCCATGTTGGTGTGTGTCTGACCCTGTCTGACCTGTTCCATGTTGGAGTAGAATTGACCATGTCTGACCCATTCCATGTTGGTGTGTGTCTGACCCTGTCTGACCTGTTCCATGTTGGAGTAGAATTGACCCTGTCGGACCCGTTCCATGTTGGAGAACGTCTGACCCTGTCTGAACTGTTCCATGTTGGAGTGGGTCTGACCTTGACTGTCCTGTTGCATTTTGGAGTGGGTCGGTCCTTGTCTGACCTGTTCCATGTTGGAGTGTGTCTGACCCTGTCTGACCTGTTCCATGTTGCTGTGTGTCTGAGACTGTCTGACCTGTTCCATGTTCGAGAGGGTCTGTCCCCGTCTGATCTGTTCCATGTTGGTGTAGGACTGACCCTGTCTGACCTGTTCCATGTTGGTGTAGGACTGACTCTGTCTGACCTGTTCCATGTTGGAGTGGGACTGACCCTGTCTATCCTGTTCCATGTTGGTGTAGGACTGACCCTGACTGACCTGTTCCATGTTGGAGTTGGTCTGACCCTGTCTGACCTGTTCCATGTTGGGAGTGGGACTGACCCTGTCTGACCAGTTCCATGTGGTGTAGGACTGACCCAGTCTGACCTGTTCTATGTTGGTGTAGGACTGACCCTGTCTGACCTGTTCCATGTTGGAGTAGGACTGACCCTGTCTGACCCGTTCCACGTTGGAGAACATCTGACCTGGTCTGACCCGTTCCATGTTGGTTTGTGTCTGACCCTGCCTGACCTGTTCCATGTTGGAGTACGATTGACCCTGTCTGACCCATTCCATGTTGGAGAACGTCTGACCCCGTCTGATCTGTTCCATGTTGGTGTAGGACTGACCCTGTATGACCTGTTCCATGTTGGAGTGGGTCTGACCCTGTCTGACCTGTTCCATATTGGAGTGGGTCTCACCCTGTCTGACCTGTTCCATGTTGGAGTGGGTCTGACCCCGTCTGACCTGTTCCATGTAGGTGTGTGTCTGACCCCGCCTGACCTGTTCAATGTTGGAGTGGGTCTGACCCTGTCTGACCTGTTCCATGTTGGTGTAGGACTGACCCTGTCTGACCTGTTCCATGTTGGAATGGGTCTGATCCTGTCTAACCTGTTCCATGTTGGAGTCGGACTGACCCTGAATGACCTGTTCCATGTTGGAGTGGGTCTGACCCTGTCTGACCTGTTGCATGTTGGATTGGGTCGGACCCTGTCTGACCTGTTCCATGTTGGAGAACATCTGACCCTGTCTGACCTGTTCCATGTTGGAGTGGGTCTGACCCTGTCTGACCTGTTGCATGTTGGATTGGGTCGGACCCTGTCTGACCTGTTCCATGTTGGTGTAGGACTGACCCTGTCTGACCTGTTCCATGTTGGTGTAGGACTGACCCTGTCTGACCTGTTCCATGTTGGAATGGGTCTGATCCTGTCTAACCTGTTCCATGTTGGAGTCGGACTGACCCTGTCTGACCTGTTCCATGTTGGAGTGGGTCTGACCCTGTCTGACCTGTTGCATGTTGGATTGGGTCGGACCCTGTCCGACCTGTTCCATGTTGGAGAACATCTGACCCTGTCTGACCTGTTCCATGTTGGTGTGGGTCTGACCCTGTCTGACCTGTTCCATGTTGGAGTACGACTGACCCTGTCTTACCTGTTCTATATTGGTGTAGGACTAACCCTGTCTGACCTGTTCCATGTTGGAGAACGTCTGACTCAGTCTGATCTGTTCCATGTTGGTGTTGGTATGACCCTGTATGACCCGTTCCATGTAGGAGAACATCTGACCATGTCTGACCTGTTCCATGTTGGTGTGTGTCTGACCCTGTCTGAGCTGTTCCATGTTGGAGTAGGATTGACCCTGTCTGACCCGTTCCATGTTGGAGAACATCTGACTCCGTCTGATCTGTTCCTTGTTGGAGTGGGTCTGGCCCTGTCTGACCTGTTCCTTGTTGGAGTGGGACTGACCCTGTCTGATCCGTTCCTTGTTGGAGAACATCTGACCCTGTCTGACCTGTTGCATGTTGCTGTGTGTCTGACCCTGTCTGACCTGTTCCATGTTGGTGTGTGTCTGATCCTGTCTGACCTCTTCCATGTTGGAGTGGGTCTGACCCTGTCTGACCTGTTCCATGTTGGAGAACGTCTGACCCTGTCTGATCTGTTCCATGTTGGAGTGGGTCTGACTCTGTCTGACCTGTTCCATGATGGTGTAGGTCTGACACCGTCTGACCTGTTCCATGTTGGTGTAGGACTGACCCTGTCTGACGTGTTCCATGTTGGAGTGGGACTTACCCTGTCTGACCCGTTCCTTGTTGGAGAACATCTGACCCTGTCTGACCTGTTGCATGTTGCTGTGTGTCTGACCCTGTCTGACCTGTTCCATGTTGTTGTGTGTCTGAATCTGTCTGACCTGTTCCATGTTGGAGTGGGTCTGACCCTGTCTGACCTGTTCCAGGTTGGAGTAGGACTGACCCTGTCTGACCTGTTCCATGTTGGTGTGTGTCTGACCCCATCTGACCTGTTCCATGTTGGTGTAGGACTGACCCTGCCTGACGTGTTCCATGTTGGAGTGGGACTTACCCTGTCTGACCCGTTCCTTGTTGGAGAACATCTGACCCTGTCTGACCTGTTGCATGTTGCTGTGTGTCTGTCCCTGTCTGACCTGTTCCATGTTGTTGTGTGTCTGAATCTGTCTGACCTGTTCCATGTTGGAGTGGGTCTGACCCTGTCTGACCTGTTCCAGGTTGGAGTAGGACTGACCCTGTCTGACCTGTTCCATGTTGGTTTGTGTCTGACCCCGTCTGACCTTTTCCATGTTGGAGTAGGATTGACCCTGTCTGACCCGTTCCACGTTGGAGAACGTCTGACCCCGTCTGATCTGTTCCATGTTGGTGTGGGTCTGACCCTGTCTGACCTGTTGCATGTTGGAGTTCGTCTGACCCTGTTTGAGCCGTTACATGTTGGTGTAGGACTGACCCTGTCTTACCTGTTCCATGTTGGAGAAATTCTGACCATGTCTGACCTGTTCCATGTTGGTGTGTGTCTGATCCTGTCTGACCTCTTCCATGTTGGAGTGGATCTGACCCTGTCTGACCTGTTCCATGTTGGAGAACATCTGACCTGTACTATGTTGGAGTGGGTCTGACCCCGTCTGACCTGTTCCATGTTGGAGAACGTCTGAACCCGTCTGATCTGTTGCATGTTGGAGTGGGTCTGACCCTGTCTGACCTCTTCCGTGTTGGAGTGGGTCTGACCTTGTCTGACCTGTTCCATGTTGGAGTAGGACTGACCCTGTCTGACCTGTTCAATGTTGGAGTAAGTCTGACCCTGTCTGACCTGTTCTATATTGGTGTAGGACTAATCCTGTCTGACCTGTTCCATGTTGGAGTAAGTCTGACACTGTCTGACCTGTTCCATGTTGGAGTCGGACTGACACTGTCTTACCTGTTCTATATTGGTGTAGGACTAATCCTGTCTGACCTGTTCCATGTTGGAGAACGTCTGACTCAGTCTGATCTGTTCCATGTTGATGTTGGTATGACCCTGTATGACCCGTTCCATGTTGGAGAACATCTGACCATGTCTGACCTGTTCCATGTTGGTGTGTGTCTGACCCTGTCTGAGCTGTTCCATGTTGGAGTAGGATTGACCCTGTCTGACCCGTTCCATGTTGGAGAACATCTGACTCCGTCTGATCTGTTCCTTGTTGGAGTGAGTCTGGCCCTGTCTGACCTGTTCCTTGTTGGAGTGGGACTGACCCTGTCTGATCCGTTCCTTGTTGGAGAACATCTGACCCTGTCTGACCTGTTGCATGTTGCTGTGTGTCTGACCCTGTCTGACCTGTTCCATGTTGGTGTGTGTCTGATCCTGTCTGACCTCTTCCATGTTGGAGTGGGTCTGACCCTGTCTGACCTGTTCCATGTTGGAGAACGTCTGACCCTGTCTGATCTGTTCCATGTTGGAGTGGGTCTGACTCTGTCTGACCTGTTCCATGATGGTGTAGGTCTGACACCGTCTGACCTGTTCCATGTTGGTGTAGGACTGACCCTGTCTGACGTGTTCCATGTTGGAGTGGGACTTACCCTGTCTGACCCGTTCTTTGTTGGAGAACATCTGACCCTGTCTGACCTGTTGCATGTTGCTGTGTGTCTGACCCTGTCTGACCTGTTCCATGTTGTTGTGTGTCTGAATCTGTCTGACCTGTTCCATGTTGGAGTGGGTCTGACCCTGTCTGACCTGTTCCAGGTTGGAGTAGGACTGACCCTGTCTGACCTGTTCCATGTTGGTGTGTGTCTGACCCCATCTGACCTGTTCCATGTTGGTGTAGGACTGACCCTGTCTGACGTGTTCCATGTTGGAGAACGTCTGACTCAGTCTGAGCTGTTCCATGTTGGAGTAGGATTGACCCTGTATGACCCGTTCCATGTTGGAGAACATCTGACTCCGTCTGATCTGTTCCTTGTTGGAGTGGGTCTGGCCCTGTCTGACCTGTTCCTTGTTGGAGTGGGACTGACCCTGTCTGATCCGTTCCTTGTTGGAGAACATCTGACCCTGTCTGACCTGTTGCATGTTGCTGTGTGTCTGACCCTGTCTGACCTGTTCCATGTTGGTGTGTGTCTGATCCTGTCTGACCTCTTCCATGTTGGAGTGGGTCTGACCCTGTCTGACCTGTTCCATGTTGGAGAACGTCTGACCCTGTCTGATCTGTTCCATGTTGGAGTGGGTCTGACTCTGTCTGACCTGTTCCATGATGGTGTAGGTCTGACCCCATCTGACCTGTTCCATGTTGGTGTAGGACTGACCCTGTCTGACGTGTTCCATGTTGGGGTGGGACTTACCCTGTCTGACCCGTTCCTTGTTGGAGAACATCTGACCCTGTCTGACCTGTTGCATGTTGCTGTGTGTCTGACCCTGTCTGACCTGTTCCATGCTGTTGTGTGTCTGAATCTGTCTGACCTGTTCCATGTTGGAGTGGGTCTGACCCTGTCTGACCTGTTCCAGGTTGGAGTAGGACTGACCCTGTCTGACCTGTTCCATGTTGGTGTGTGTCTGACCCCATCTGACCTTTTCCATGTTGGAGTAGGATTGACCCTGTCTGACCCGTTCCACGTTGGAGAACGTCTGACCCCGTCTGATCTGTTCCATGTTGGTGTGGGTCTGACCCTGTCTGACCTGTTGCATGTTGGAGTTCATCTGACCCTGTTTGAGCCGTTACATGTTGGTGTAGGACTGACCCTGTCTGACCTGTTCCATGTTGGAGTCGGATTGACCCCGTCTGACCTGTTCCATGTTGGAGAACGTCTGACCATGTCTGACCTGTTCCAGGTTGGAGTGGGTCTGACCTTGTCTGACCTGTTCCATGTTGGAGTAGGACTGACCCTGTCTGACCTGTTCAATGTTGGAGTAAGTCTGACCCTGTCTGAGCTGTTCCATGTTGAAGTGGGACTGACCCTGTCTGACCTGTTCCATGTTGGAGTCGGACTGACCCTGTCTGACCTGTTCTATATTGGTGTAGGACTAACCCTGTCTGACCTGTTCCATGTTGGAGAACGTCTGACTCAGTCTGATCTGTTCCATGTTGGTGTTGGTATGACCCTGTATGACCCGTTCCATGTTGGAGAACATCTGACCCTGTCTGACCTGTTCCATGTTGGTGTGTGTCTGACCCTGTCTGACCTGTTCCATGTTGGTGTGTGTCTGACCCTGTCTGAGCTGTTCCATGTTGGAGTAGGATTGACCCTGTCTGACCCGTTCCATGTTGGAGAACGTCTGACTCCGTCTGATCTGTTCCTTGTTGGAGTGGGTCTGACCCTGTCTGACCTGTTCCATGTTGGTGTAGGTCTGACCCTGTCTGACCTGTTCCATGTTGGTGTAGGACTGACCCTGTCATACCTGTTCTATGCTGGTGTAGGACTGACCCTGTCTGACCTCTTCCGTGGTGGAGTGGGTCTGACCCTGTCTGACCTGTTCCATGTTGGAGTAGGACTGACCCTGTCTGGCCTGTTTCATGTTGGGTTGGGTCTGACCCTGTTTGACCTGTTCCATGTTGGAGTGGGTCTGACCCCGTCTGACCTCTTCCATTTTGGATTCGGACTGACCCTGTCTGACCTGTTCCATGTTGGTGTAGGTCTGACCCTGTCTGCCCTGTTCCATGTTGGAGTGGGTCTGACCCTGTCTGACCTGTTCCTTGTTGGTGTGTGTCTGACCCCGTCTGACCTGTTCCATGTTGGTGTAGGACTGACCCTGTCTGACCCGTTCCATGTTGGAGAACATCTGACCCCGTCTGACCTCTTCCATTTTGGATTCGGACTGACCCTGTCTGACCTGTTCCATGTTGGTGTAGGTCTGACCCTGTCTGCCCTGTTCCATGTTGGAGTGGGTCTGACCCTGTCTGACCTGTTCCTTGTTGGTGTGTGTCTGACCCCATCTGACCTGTTCCATGTTGGTGTAGGACTGACCCTGTCTGACGTGTTCCATGTTGGAGTGGGACTTACCCTGTCTGACCCGTTCCTTGTTGGAGAACATCTGACCCTGTCTGACCTGTTCCATGTTGGAGTACGACTGACCCTGTCTTACCTGTTCTATATTGGTGTAGGACTAACCCTGTCTGACCTGTTCCATGTTGGAGAACGTCTGACTCAGTCTGATCTGTTCCATGTTGGTGTTGGTATGACCCTGTATGACCCGTTCCATGTTGGAGAACATCTGACCATGTCTGACCTGTTCCATGTTGGTGTGTGTCTGACCCTGTCTGAGCTGTTCCATGTTGGAGTAGGATTGACCCTGTCTGACCCGTTCCATGTTGGAGAACATCTGACTCCGTCTGATCTGTTCCTTGTTGGAGTGGGTCTGGCCCTGTCTGACCTGTTCCTTGTTGGAGTGGGACTGACCCTGTCTGATCCGTTCCTTGTTGGAGAACATCTGACCCTGTCTGACCTGTTGCATGTTGCTGTGTGTCTGACCCTGTCTGGCCTGTTCCATGTTGGTGTGTGTCTGATCCTGTCTGACCTCTTCCATGTTGGAGTGGGTCTGACCCTGTCTGACCTGTTCCATGTTGGAGAACGTCTGACCCTGTCTGATCTGTTCCATGTTGGAGTGGGTCTGACTCTGTCTGACCTGTTCCATGATGGTGTAGGTCTGACACCGTCTGACCTGTTCCATGTTGGTGTAGGACTGACCCTGTCTGACGTGTTCCATGTTGGAGTGGGACTTACCCTGTCTGACCCGTTCCTTGTTGGAGAACATCTGACCCTGTCTGACCTGTTGCATGTTGCTGTGTGTCTGACCCTGTCTGACCTGTTCCATGTTGTTGTGTGTCTGAATCTGTCTGACCTGTTCCATGTTGGAGTGGGTCTGACCCTGTCTGACCTGTTCCAGGTTGGAGTAGGACTGACCCTGTCTGACCTGTTCCATGTTGGTGTGTGTCTGACCCCATCTGACCTGTTCCATGTTGGTGTAGGACTGACCCTGCCTGACGTGTTCCATGTTGGAGTGGGACTTACCCTGTCTGACCCGTTCCTTGTTGGAGAACATCTGACCCCGTCTGATCTGTTCCATGTTGGTGTGGGTCTGACCCTGTCTGACCTGTTGCATGTTGCAGTTCGTCTGACCCTGTTTGAGCCGTTACATGTTGGTGTAGGACTGACCCTGTCTTACCTGTTCCATGTTGGAGAACGTCTGACCATGTCTGACCTGTTCCATGTTGGTGTGTGTCTGATCCTGTCTGACCTCTTCCATGTTGGAGTGGATCTGACCCTGTCTGACCTGTTCCATGTTGGAGAACGTCTGACCTGTACTATGTTGGAGTGGGTCTGACCCCGTCTGACCTGTTCCATGTTGGAGAACGTCTGAACCCGTCTGATCTGTTGCATGTTGGAGTGGGTCTGACCCTGTCTGACCTCTTCCATGTTGGAGTGGGTCTGACCCTGTCTGACCTGTTCCATGTTGGAGAACGTCTGACCCTGTCTGATCTGTTCCATGTTGGAGTGGGTCTGACTCTGTCTGACCTGTTCCATGTTGGTGTAGGACTGACCTTGTCTGACCTGTTCAATGTTGGAGTAAGTCTGACCCTGTCTGAGCTGTTCCATGTTGAAGTGGGATTGACCCTGTCTGACCTGTTCCATGTTGGTGTAGGACTAATCCTGTCTGACCTGTTCCATGTTGGAGAACGTCTGACTCAGTCTGAGCTGTTCCATGTTGGAGTAGGATTGACCCCGTATGACCCGTTCCATGTTGGAGAACATCTGACTCCGTCTGATCTGTTCCTTGTTGGAGTGGGTCTGGCCCTGTCTGACCTGTTCCTTGTTGGAGTGGGACTGACCCTGTCTGATCCGTTCCTTGTTGGAGAACATCTGACCCTGTCTGACCTGTTGCATGTTGCTGTGTGTCTGACCCTGTCTGACCTGTTCCATGTTGGTGTGTGTCTGATCCTGTCTGACCTCTTCCATGTTGGAGTGGGTCTGACCCTGTCTGACCTGTTCCATGTTGGAGAACGTCTGACCCTGTCTGATCTGTTCCATGTTGGAGTGGGTCTGACTCTGTCTGACCTGTTCCATGATGGTGTAGGACTGACCCTGTCTGACGTGTTCCATGTTGGGGTGGGACTTACCCTGTCTGACCCGTTCCTTGTTGGAGAACATCTGACCCTGTCTGACCTGTTGCATGTTGCTGTGTGTCTGACCCTGTCTGACCTGTTCCATGTTGTTGTGTGTCTGAATCTGTCTGACCTGTTCCATGTTGGAGTGGGTCTGACCCTGTCTGACCTGTTCCAGGTTGGAGTAGGACTGACCCTGTCTGACCTGTTCCATGTTGGTGTGTGTCTGACCCCATCTGACCTTTTCCATGTTGGAGTAGGATTGACCCTGTCTGACCCGTTCCACGTTGGAGAACGTCTGACCCCGTCTGATCTGTTCCATGTTGGTGTGGGTCTGACCCTGTCTGACCTGTTGCATGTTGGAGTTCGTCTGACCCTGTTTGAGCCGTTACATGTTGGTGTAGGACTGACCCTGTCTGACCTGTTCCATGTTGGAGTCGGATTGACCCCGTCTGACCTGTTCCATGTTGGAGAACGTCTGACCATGTCTGACCTGTTCCAGGTTGGAGTGGGTCTGACCTTGTCTGACCTGTTCCATGTTGGAGTAGGACTGACCCTGTCTGGCCTGTTCCATGTTGGATTGTGTCTGACCCTGTCTGACCTCTTCCATGTTGGAGTCGGATTGACCCTGTCTGACCTGTTCAATGTTGGAGTAAGTCTGACCCTGTCTGAGCTGTTCCATGTTGAAGTGGGACTGACCCTGTCTGACCTGTTCCATGTTGGAGTCGGACTGACACTGTCTTACCTGTTCTATATTGGTGTAGGACTAACCCTGTCTGACCTGTTCCATGTTGGAGAACATCTGACCTGTACTATGTTGGAGTGGGTCTGACCCCGTCTGACCTGTTCCATGTTGGAGAACGTCTGAACCCGTCTGATCTGTTGCATGTTGGAGTGGGTCTGACCCTGTCTGACCTCTTCCGTGTTGGAGTGGGTCTGACCTTGTCTGACCTGTTCCATGTTGGAGTAGGACTGACCCTGTCTGACCTGTTCAATGTTGGAGTAAGTCTGACCCTGTCTGACCTGTTCTATATTGGTGTAGGACTAATCCTGTCTGACCTGTTCCATGTTGGAGTAAGTCTGACACTGTCTGACCTGTTCCATGTTGGAGTCGGACTGACACTGTCTTACCTGTTCTATATTGGTGTAGGACTAATCCTGTCTGACCTGTTCCATGTTGGAGAACGTCTGACTCAGTCTGATCTGTTCCATGTTGATGTTGGTATGACCCTGTATGACCCGTTCCATGTTGGAGAACATCTGACCATGTCTGACCTGTTCCATGTTGGTGTGTGTCTGACCCTGTCTGAGCTGTTCCATGTTGGAGTAGGATTGACCCTGTCTGACCCGTTCCATGTTGGAGAACATCTGACTCCGTCTGATCTGTTCCTTGTTGGAGTGAGTCTGGCCCTGTCTGACCTGTTCCTTGTTGGAGTGGGACTGACCCTGTCTGATCCGTTCCTTGTTGGAGAACATCTGACCCTGTCTGACCTGTTGCATGTTGCTGTGTGTCTGACCCTGTCTGACCTGTTCCATGTTGGTGTGTGTCTGATCCTGTCTGACCTCTTCCATGTTGGAGTGGGTCTGACCCTGTCTGACCTGTTCCATGTTGGAGAACGTCTGACCCTGTCTGATCTGTTCCATGTTGGAGTGGGTCTGACTCTGTCTGACCTGTTCCATGATGGTGTAGGTCTGACACCGTCTGACCTGTTCCATGTTGGTGTAGGACTGACCCTGTCTGACGTGTTCCATGTTGGAGTGGGACTTACCCTGTCTGACCCGTTCTTTGTTGGAGAACATCTGACCCTGTCTGACCTGTTGCATGTTGCTGTGTGTCTGACCCTGTCTGACCTGTTCCATGTTGTTGTGTGTCTGAATCTGTCTGACCTGTTCCATGTTGGAGTGGGTCTGACCCTGTCTGACCTGTTCCAGGTTGGAGTAGGACTGACCCTGTCTGACCTGTTCCATGTTGGTGTGTGTCTGACCCCATCTGACCTGTTCCATGTTGGTGTAGGACTGACCCTGTCTGACGTGTTCCATGTTGGAGAACGTCTGACTCAGTCTGAGCTGTTCCATGTTGGAGTAGGATTGACCCTGTATGACCCGTTCCATGTTGGAGAACATCTGACTCCGTCTGATCTGTTCCTTGTTGGAGTGGGTCTGGCCCTGTCTGACCTGTTCCTTGTTGGAGTGGGACTGACCCTGTCTGATCCGTTCCTTGTTGGAGAACATCTGACCCTGTCTGACCTGTTGCATGTTGCTGTGTGTCTGACCCTGTCTGACCTGTTCCATGTTGTTGTGTGTCTGAATCTGTCTGACCTGTTCCATGTTGGAGTGGGTCTGACCCTGTCTGACCTGTTCCAGGTTGGAGTAGGACTGACCCTGTCTGACCTGTTCCATGTTGGTGTGTGTCTGACCCCATCTGACCTGTTCCATGTTGGTGTAGGACTGACCCTGTCTGACGTGTTCCATGTTGGAGAACGTCTGACTCAGTCTGAGCTGTTCCATGTTGGAGTAGGATTGACCCTGTATGACCCGTTCCATGTTGGAGAACATCTGACTCCGTCTGATCTGTTCCTTGTTGGAGTGGGTCTGGCCCTGTCTGACCTGTTCCTTGTTGGAGTGGGACTGACCCTGTCTGATCCGTTCCTTGTTGGAGAACATCTGACCCTGTCTGACCTGTTGCATGTTGCTGTGTGTCTGACCCTGTCTGACCTGTTCCATGTTGGTGTGTGTCTGATCCTGTCTGACCTCTTCCATGTTGGAGTGGGTCTGACCCTGTCTGACCTGTTCCATGTTGGAGAACGTCTGACCCTGTCTGATCTGTTCCATGTTGGAGTGGGTCTGACTCTGTCTGACCTGTTCCATGATGGTGTAGGTCTGACCCCATCTGACCTGTTCCATGTTGGTGTAGGACTGACCCTGTCTGACGTGTTCCATGTTGGGGTGGGACTTACCCTGTCTGACCCGTTCCTTGTTGGAGAACATCTGACCCTGTCTGACCTGTTGCATGTTGCTGTGTGTCTGACCCTGTCTGACCTGTTCCATGCTGTTGTGTGTCTGAATCTGTCTGACCTGTTCCATGTTGGAGTGGGTCTGACCCTGTCTGACCTGTTCCAGGTTGGAGTAGGACTGACCCTGTCTGACCTGTTCCATGTTGGTGTGTGTCTGACCCCATCTGACCTTTTCCATGTTGGAGTAGGATTGACCCTGTCTGACCCGTTCCACGTTGGAGAACGTCTGACCCCGTCTGATCTGTTCCATGTTGGTGTGGGTCTGACCCTGTCTGACCTGTTGCATGTTGGAGTTCATCTGACCCTGTTTGAGCCGTTACATGTTGGTGTAGGACTGACCCTGTCTGACCTGTTCCATGTTGGAGTCGGATTGACCCCGTCTGACCTGTTCCATGTTGGAGAACGTCTGACCATGTCTGACCTGTTCCAGGTTGGAGTGGGTCTGACCTTGTCTGACCTGTTCCATGTTGGAGTAGGACTGACCCTGTCTGACCTGTTCAATGTTGGAGTAAGTCTGACCCTGTCTGAGCTGTTCCATGTTGAAGTGGGACTGACCCTGTCTGACCTGTTCCATGTTGGAGTCGGACTGACCCTGTCTGACCTGTTCTATATTGGTGTAGGACTAACCCTGTCTGACCTGTTCCATGTTGGAGAACGTCTGACTCAGTCTGATCTGTTCCATGTTGGTGTTGGTATGACCCTGTATGACCCGTTCCATGTTGGAGAACATCTGACCCTGTCTGACCTGTTCCATGTTGGTGTGTGTCTGACCCTGTCTGACCTGTTCCATGTTGGTGTGTGTCTGACCCTGTCTGAGCTGTTCCATGTTGGAGTAGGATTGACCCTGTCTGACCCGTTCCATGTTGGAGAACGTCTGACTCCGTCTGATCTGTTCCTTGTTGGAGTGGGTCTGACCCTGTCTGACCTGTTCCATGTTGGTGTAGGTCTGACCCTGTCTGACCTGTTCCATGTTGGTGTAGGACTGACCCTGTCATACCTGTTCTATGCTGGTGTAGGACTGACCCTGTCTGACCTCTTCCGTGGTGGAGTGGGTCTGACCCTGTCTGACCTGTTCCATGTTGGAGTAGGACTGACCCTGTCTGGCCTGTTTCATGTTGGGTTGGGTCTGACCCTGTTTGACCTGTTCCATGTTGGAGTGGGTCTGACCCCGTCTGACCTCTTCCATTTTGGATTCGGACTGACCCTGTCTGACCTGTTCCATGTTGGTGTAGGTCTGACCCTGTCTGCCCTGTTCCATGTTGGAGTGGGTCTGACCCTGTCTGACCTGTTCCTTGTTGGTGTGTGTCTGACCCCGTCTGACCTGTTCCATGTTGGTGTAGGACTGACCCTGTCTGACCCGTTCCATGTTGGAGAACATCTGACCCCGTCTGACCTCTTCCATTTTGGATTCGGACTGACCCTGTCTGACCTGTTCCATGTTGGTGTAGGTCTGACCCTGTCTGCCCTGTTCCATGTTGGAGTGGGTCTGACCCTGTCTGACCTGTTCCTTGTTGGTGTGTGTCTGACCCCATCTGACCTGTTCCATGTTGGTGTAGGACTGACCCTGTCTGACGTGTTCCATGTTGGAGTGGGACTTACCCTGTCTGACCCGTTCCTTGTTGGAGAACATCTGACCCTGTCTGACCTGTTCCATGTTGGAGTACGACTGACCCTGTCTTACCTGTTCTATATTGGTGTAGGACTAACCCTGTCTGACCTGTTCCATGTTGGAGAACGTCTGACTCAGTCTGATCTGTTCCATGTTGGTGTTGGTATGACCCTGTATGACCCGTTCCATGTTGGAGAACATCTGACCATGTCTGACCTGTTCCATGTTGGTGTGTGTCTGACCCTGTCTGAGCTGTTCCATGTTGGAGTAGGATTGACCCTGTCTGACCCGTTCCATGTTGGAGAACATCTGACTCCGTCTGATCTGTTCCTTGTTGGAGTGGGTCTGGCCCTGTCTGACCTGTTCCTTGTTGGAGTGGGACTGACCCTGTCTGATCCGTTCCTTGTTGGAGAACATCTGACCCTGTCTGACCTGTTGCATGTTGCTGTGTGTCTGACCCTGTCTGGCCTGTTCCATGTTGGTGTGTGTCTGATCCTGTCTGACCTCTTCCATGTTGGAGTGGGTCTGACCCTGTCTGACCTGTTCCATGTTGGAGAACGTCTGACCCTGTCTGATCTGTTCCATGTTGGAGTGGGTCTGACTCTGTCTGACCTGTTCCATGATGGTGTAGGTCTGACACCGTCTGACCTGTTCCATGTTGGTGTAGGACTGACCCTGTCTGACGTGTTCCATGTTGGAGTGGGACTTACCCTGTCTGACCCGTTCCTTGTTGGAGAACATCTGACCCTGTCTGACCTGTTGCATGTTGCTGTGTGTCTGACCCTGTCTGACCTGTTCCATGTTGTTGTGTGTCTGAATCTGTCTGACCTGTTCCATGTTGGAGTGGGTCTGACCCTGTCTGACCTGTTCCAGGTTGGAGTAGGACTGACCCTGTCTGACCTGTTCCATGTTGGTGTGTGTCTGACCCCATCTGACCTGTTCCATGTTGGTGTAGGAGTGACCCTGCCTGACGTGTTCCATGTTGGAGTGGGACTTACCCTGTCTGACCCGTTCCTTGTTGGAGAACATCTGACCCTGTCTGACCTGTTGCATGTTGCTGTGTGTCTGTCCCTGTCTGACCTGTTCCATGTTGTTGTGTGTCTGAATCTGTCTGACCTGTTCCATGTTGGAGTGGGTCTGACCCTGTCTGACCTGTTCCAGGTTGGAGTAGGACTGACCCTGTCTGACCTGTTCCATGTTGGTGTGTGTCTGACCCCGTCTGACCTTTTCCATGTTGGAGTAGGATTGACCCTGTCTGACCCGTTCCACGTTGGAGAACGTCTGACCCCGTCTGATCTGTTCCATGTTGGTGTGGGTCTGACCCTGTCTGACCTGTTGCATGTTGCAGTTCGTCTGACCCTGTTTGAGCCGTTACATGTTGGTGTAGGACTGACCCTGTCTTACCTGTTCCATGTTGGAGAACGTCTGACCATGTCTGACCTGTTCCATGTTGGTGTGTGTCTGATCCTGTCTGACCTCTTCCATGTTGGAGTGGATCTGACCCTGTCTGACCTGTTCCATGTTGGAGAACGTCTGACCTGTACTATGTTGGAGTGGGTCTGACCCCGTCTGACCTGTTCCATGTTGGAGAACGTCTGAACCCGTCAGATCTGTTGCATGTTGGAGTGGGTCTGACCCTGTCTGACCTCTTCCATGTTGGAGTGGGTCTGACCCTGTCTGACCTGTTCCATGTTGGAGAACGTCTGACCCTGTCTGATCTGTTCCATGTTGGAGTGGGTCTGACTCTGTCTGACCTGTTCCATGTTGGTGTAGGACTGACCTTGTCTGACCTGTTCAATGTTGGAGTAAGTCTGACCCTGTCTGAGCTGTTCCATGTTGAAGTGGGATTGACCCTGTCTGACCTGTTCCATGTTGGTGTAGGACTAATCCTGTCTGACCTGTTCCATGTTGGAGAACGTCTGACTCAGTCTGAGCTGTTCCATGTTGGAGTAGGATTGACCCCGTATGACCCGTTCCATGTTGGAGAACATCTGACTCCGTCTGATCTGTTCCTTGTTGGAGTGGGTCTGGCCCTGTCTGACCTGTTCCTAGTTGGAGTGGGACTGACCCTGTCTGATCCGTTCCTTGTTGGAGAACATCTGACCCTGTCTGACCTGTTGCATGTTGCTGTGTGTCTGACCCTGTCTGACCTGTTCCATGTTGGTGTGTGTCTGATCCTGTCTGACCTCTTCCATGTTGGAGTGGGTCTGACCCTGTCTGACCTGTTCCATGTTGGAGAACGTCTGACCCTGTCTGATCTGTTCCATGTTGGAGTGGGTCTGACTCTGTCTGACCTGTTCCATGATGGTGTAGGACTGACCCTGTCTGACGTGTTCCATGTTGGGGTGGGACTTACCCTGTCTGACCCGTTCCTTGTTGGAGAACATCTGACCCTGTCTGACCTGTTGCATGTTGCTGTGTGTCTGACCCTGTCTGACCTGTTCCATGTTGTTGTGTGTCTGAATCTGTCTGACCTGTTCCATGTTGGAGTGGGTCTGACCCTGTCTGACCTGTTCCAGGTTGGAGTAGGACTGACCCTGTCTGACCTGTTCCATGTTGGTGTGTGTCTGACCCCATCTGACCTTTTCCATGTTGGAGTAGGATTGACCCTGTCTGACCCGTTCCACGTTGGAGAACGTCTGACCCCGTCTGATCTGTTCCATGTTGGTGTGGGTCTGACCCTGTCTGACCTGTTGCATGTTGGAGTTCGTCTGACCCTGTTTGAGCCGTTACATGTTGGTGTAGGACTGACCCTGTCTGACCTGTTCCATGTTGGAGTCGGATTGACCCCGTCTGACCTGTTCCATGTTGGAGAACGTCTGACCATGTCTGACCTGTTCCAGGTTGGAGTGGGTCTGACCTTGTCTGACCTGTTCCATGTTGGAGTAGGACTGACCCTGCCTGGCCTGTTCCATGTTGGATTGTGTCTGACCCTGTCTGACCTCTTCCATGTTGGAGTCGGATTGACCCTGTCTGACCTGTTCAATGTTGGAGTAAGTCTGACCCTGTCTGAGCTGTTCCATGTTGAAGTGGGACTGACCCTGTCTGACCTGTTCCATGTTGGAGTCGGACTGACCCTGTCTTACCTGTTCTATATTGGTGTAGGACTAACCCTGTCTGACCTGTTCCATGTTGGAGAACGTCTGACTCAGTCTGATCTGTTCCATGTTGGTGTTGGTATGACCCTGTATGACCCGTTCCATGTTGGAGAACATCTGACCCTGTCTGACCTGTTCCATGTTGGTGTGTGTCTGACCCTGTCTGACCTGTTCCATGTTGGTGTGTGTCTGACCCTGTCTGAGCTGTTCCATGTTGGAGTAGGATTGACCCTGTCTGACCCGTTCCATGTTGGAGAACGTCTGACTCCGTCTGATCTGTTCCTTGTTGGAGTGGGTCTGACCCTGTCTGACCTGTTCCATGTTGGTGTAGGTCTGACCCTGTCTGACCTGTTCCATGTTGGTGTAGGACTGACCCTGTCATACCTGTTCTATGCTGGTGTAGGACTGACCCTGTCTGACCTCTTCCGTGGTGGAGTGGGTCTGACCCTGTCTGACCTGTTCCATGTTGGAGTAGGACTGACCCTGTCTGGCCTGTTTCATGTTGGGTTGGGTCTGACCCTGTTTGACCTGTTCCATGTTGGAGTGGGTCTGACCCCGTCTGACC
The DNA here is from genome assembly GCF_030028105.1 of Mobula birostris. NCBI lineage: Eukaryota > Metazoa > Chordata > Chondrichthyes > Myliobatiformes > Myliobatidae > Mobula > Mobula birostris. The sequence continues at coordinate 33,301,968 of NC_092399.1, forward strand.
TCTTCCATTTTGGATTCGGACTGACCCTGTCTGACCTGTTCCATGTTGGTGTAGGTCTGACCCTGTCTGCCCTGTTCCATGTTGGAGTGGGTCTGACCCTGTCTGACCTGTTCCTTGTTGGTGTGTGTCTGACCCCGTCTGACCTGTTCCATGTTGGTGTAGGACTGACCCTGTCTGACCCGTTCCATGTTGGAGAACATCTGACCCCGTCTGACCTCTTCCATTTTGGATTCGGACTGACCCTGTCTGACCTGTTCCATGTTGGTGTAGGTCTGACCCTGTCTGCCCTGTTCCATGTTGGAGTGGGTCTGACCCTGTCTGACCTGTTCCTTGTTGGTGTGTGTCTGACCCCGTCTGACCTGTTCCATGTTGGTGTAGGACTGACCCTGTCTGACCCGTTCCATGTTGGAGAACATCTGACCCTTTCTGACCTGTTCCATGTTTGAGTAGTATTGACCCTGTCTGACCTGTTCCATGTTGGAGAACGTCTGAACCCGTCTGATCTGTTGCATGTTGGAGTGGGTCTGACCCTGTCTGAGCTGTTCCATGTTAGAGAACATCTGACCCTTTCTGACCTGTTCCATGTTTGAGTAGTATTGACCCTGTCTTACCTCTTCCGTGGTGGAGTAGGTGTGACACTGTCTGACTTGTTCCATGTTGGAGTGGGTCTGACCCTGTCTGACTTGTTCCATGTTGGAGTAGGACTGACCCTGTCTGGCCTGTTCCACGTTGGTTTGGTCTGACCCTGTCTGACCTGTTCCATGTTGGAGTGGGTCTGACCCTGTCTGACCTGTTCCTTGTTGGTGTGTGTCTGACCCTGTCTGACCAGTTCAATGTTGGGTTAGGTCTGACCCTGTCTGCCCTGTTCCATGTTGGAGTGGGTCTGACCCTGTCTGACCTGTTCCTTGTTGGTGTGTGTCTGACCCCATCTGACCTGTTCCATGTTGGTGTAGGACTGACCCTGTCTGACGTGTTCCATGTTGGAGTGGGACTTACCCTGTCTGACCCGTTCCTTGTTGGAGAACATCTGACCCTATCTGACCTGTTGCATGTTGCTGTGTGTCTGTCCCTGTCTGACCTGTTCCATGTTGTTGTGTGTCTGAATCTGTCTGACCGGTTCCATGTTGGAGTGGGTCTGACCCTGTCTGACCTGTTCCAGGTTGGAGTAGGACTGTCCCTGTCTGACCTGTTCCATGTTGGTGTGTGTCTGACCCCGTCTGACCTTTTCCATGTTGGAGTAGGATTGACCCTGTCTGACCCGTTCCACGTTGGAGAACGTCTGACCCCGTCTGATCTGTTCCATGTTGGTGTGGGTCTGACCCTGTCTGACCTGTTGCATGTTGGAGTTCGTCTGACCCTGTTTGAGCCGTTACATGTTGGTGTAGGACTGACCCTGTTTGACCTGTTCCATGTTGGAGTCGGATTGACCCTGTCTGACCTGTTCCATGTTGGAGAACGTCTGACCATGTCTGACCTGTTCCAGGTTGGAGTGGGTCTGACCTTGTCTGACCTGTTCCATGTTGGAGAACGTCTGACCATGTCTGACCTGTTCCAGGTTGGAGTGGGTCTGACCTTGTATGACCTGTTCCATGTTGGAGTAGGACTGACCCTGTCTGGCCTGTTCCATGTTGGATTGTGTCTGACCCTGTCTGACCTGTTCCATGTTGGAGTGGGTCTGACCCTGTCTGACCTCTTCCGTGTTGGAGTTGGGCTGACCATGACTGACCTGTTCCATGTTGGTGTAGGACTGACCCTGTCTGACCTGTTCCATGTTGGAGTAGGACTGACCCTGTCTGACCTGTTCCATGTTGGAGTGGGACTGACCCTGTCTGACCTGTTCCATGTTGAAGTGGGACTGACCCTGTCTGACCTGTTCCATGTTGGAGTCGGACTGACACTGTCTTACCTGTTCTATATTGGTGTAGGACTAATCCTGTCTGACCCGTTCCATGTTGGAGAACATCTGACTCCGTCTGATCTGTTCCTTGTTGGAGTAGGTCTGACACCGTCTGACCTGTTCCATGTTGGTGTAGGACTGACCCTGTCTGACGTGTTCCATGTTGGAGTGGGACTTACCCTGTCTGACCCGTTCCTTGTTGGAGAACATCTGACCCTGTCTGACCTGTTGCATGTTGCTGTGTGTCTGTCCCTGTCTGACCTGTTCCATGTTGTTGTGTGTCTGAATCTGTCTGACCTGTTCCATGTTGGAGTGGGTCTGACCCTGTCTGACCTGTTCCAGGTTGGAGTAGGACTGACCCTGTCTGACCTGTTCCATGTTGGTGTGTGTCTGACCCCGTCTGACCTTTTCCATGTTGGAGTAGGATTGACCCTGTCTGACCCGTTCCACGTTGGAGAACGTCTGACCCCGTCTGATCTGTTCCATGTTGGTGTGGGTCTGACTCTGTCTGACCTGTTGCATGTTGGAGTTCGTCTGACCCTGTTTGAGCCGTTACATGTTGGAGTAGGACTGACCCTGTCTGACCTGTTCCATGTTGGAGTCGGATTGACCCCGTCTGACCTGTTCCATGTTGGAGAACGTCTGACCATGTCTGACCTGTTCCATGTTGGATTGTGTCTGACCCTGTCTGACCTGTTCCATGTTGGAGTGGGTCTGACCCTGTCTGACCTCTCCCGTGTTGGAGTTGGGCTGACCATGACTGACCTGTTCCATGTTTGTGTAGGACTGACCCTGTCTGACCTGTTCCATGTTTGTGTAGGACTGACCCAGTCTGACCTGTTCCATGTTGGTGTAGGACTGACCCTGTCTGACCTGTTCCATGTTTGTGTAGGACTGACCCAGTCTGACTTGTTCCATGTTGGAGTAGGTCTGACCCTGTCTGAGCTGTTCCATGTTGAAGTGGGACTGACCCTGTCTGACCTGTTCCATGTTGGTGTAGGACTAATCCTGTCTGACCTGTTCCATGTTGGAGAACGTCTGACTCAGTCTGAGCTGTTCCATGTTGGAGTAGGATTGACCCTGTATGACCCGTTCCATGTTGGAGAACATCTGACTCCGTCTGATCTGTTCCTTGTTGGAGTGGGTCTGGCCCTGTCTGACCTGTTCCTTGTTGGAGAACATCTGACCCTGTCTGACCTGTTGCATGTTGCTGTGTGTCTGACCCTGTCTGACCTGTTCCATGTTGGTGTGTGTCTGATCCTGTCTGACCTCTTCCATGTTGGAGTGGGTCTGACCCTGTCTGACCTGTTCCATGTTGGAGAACGTCTGACCCTGTCTGATCTGTTCCATGTTGGAGTGGGTCTGACTCTGTCTGACCTGTTCCATGATGGTGTAGGTCTGACACCGTCTGACCTGTTCCATGTTGGTGTAGGACTGACCCTGTCTGACGTGTTCCATGTTGGAGTGGGACTTACCCTGTCTGACCCGTTCCATGTTGGAGAACATCTGACTCCGTCTGATCTGTTCCTTGTTGCAGTGGGTCTGGCCCTGTCTGACCTGTTCCTTGTTGGAGTGGGACTGACCCTGTCTGATCCGTTCCTTGTTGGAGAACATCTGACCCTGTCTGACCTGTTGCATGTTGCTGTGTGTCTGACCCTGTCTGGCCTGTTCCATGTTGGTGTGTGTCTGATCCTGTCTGACCTCTTCCATGTTGGAGTGGGTCTGACCCTGTCTGACCTGTTCCATGTTGGAGAACGTCTGACCCTGTCTGATCTGTTCCATGTTGGAGTGGGTCTGACTCTGTCTGACCTGTTCCATGATGGTGTAGGTCTGACACCGTCTGACCTGTTCCATGTTGGTGTAGGACTGACCCTGTCTGACGTGTTCCATGTTGGAGTGGGACTTACCCTGTCTGACCCGTTCCTTGTTGGAGAACATCTGACCCTGTCTGACCTGTTGCATGTTGCTGTGTGTCTGACCCTGTCTGACCTGTTCCATGTTGTTGTGTGTCTGAATCTGTCTGACCTGTTCCATGTTGGAGTGGGTCTGACCCTGTCTGACCTGTTCCAGGTTGGAGTAGGACTGACCCTGTCTGACCTGTTCCATGTTGGTGTGTGTCTGACCCCATCTGACCTTTTCCATGTTGGAGTAGGATTGACCCTGTCTGACCCGTTCCACGTTGGAGAACGTCTGACGCCGTCTGATCTGTTCCATGTTGGTGTGGGTCTGACCCTGTCTGACCTGTTCCATGTTGGAGTCGGACTGACCCTGTCTTACCTGTTCTATATTGGTGTAGGACTAACCCTGTCTGACCTGTTCCATGTTGGAGAACGTCTGACTCAGTCTGATCTGTTCCATGTTTGTGTTGGTATGACCCTGTATGACCCGTTCCATGTTGGAGAACATCTGACCCTGTCTGACCTGTTCCATGTTGGTGTGTGTCTGACCCTGTCTGAGCTGTTCCATGTTGGAGTAGGATTGACCCTGTCTGACCCGTTCCATGTTGGAGAACGTCTGACTCCGTCTGATCTGTTCCTTGTTGGAGTGGGTCTGACCCTGTCTGACCTGTTCCATGTTGGTGTAGGTCTGACCCTGTCTGACCTGTTCCATGTTGGTGTAGGACTGACCCTGTCATACCTGTTCTATGCTGGTGTAGGACTGACCCTGTCTGACCTCTTCCGTGGTGGAGTGGGTCTGACCCTGTCTGACCTGTTCCATGTTGGAGTAGGACTGACCCTGTCTGGCCTGTTTGATGTTGGGTTGGGTCTGACTCTGTTTGACCTGTTCCATGTTGGAGTGGGTCTGACCCCGTCTGACCTCTTCCATTTTGGATTCGGACTGACCCTGTCTGACCTGTTCCATGTTGGTGTAGGTCTGACCCTGTCTGCCCTGTTCCATGTTGGAGTGGGTCTGACCCTGTCTGACCTGTTCCTTGTTGGTGTGTGTCTGACCCCGTCTGACCTGTTCCATGTTTGAGTAGTATTGACCCTGTCTGACCTGTTCCATGTTGGAGAACGTCTGAACCCGTCTGATCTGTTGCATGTTGGAGTGGGTCTGACCCTGTCTGAGCTGTTCCATGTTGGAGAACATCTGACCCTTTCTGACCTGTTCCATGTTTGAGTAGTATTGACCCTGTCTTACCTCTTCCGTGGTGGAGTAGGTGTGACACTGTCTGACTTGTTCCATGTTGGAGTGGGTCTGACCCTGTCTGACTTGTTCCATGTTGGAGTAGGACTGACCCTGTCTGGCCTGTTCCACGTTGGTTTGGTCTGACCCTGTCTGACCTGTTCCATGTTGGAGTGGGTCTGACCCTGTCTGACCTGTTCCTTGTTGGTGTGTGTCTGACCCTGTCTGACCTGTTCAATGTTGGGTTAGGTCTGACCCTGTCTGCCCTGTTCCATGTTGGAGTGGGTCTGACCCTGTCTGACCTGTTCCTTGTTGGTGTGTGTCTGACCCCGTCTGACCTGTTCCATGTTGGTGTAGGACTGACCCTGTCTGACCCGTTCCATGATGGAGAACATCTGACCCTTTCTGACCTGTTCCATGTTTGAGTAGGATTGACCCTGTCTGACCTGTTCCATGTTGGAGAATGTCTGACCCCGTCTGATCTGTTCCATGTTGGTGTTGGTCTGACCCGGTTTGACCTGTTCCATGGTGGAGTTGGTCTGACCCTGTGTGACCTGTTCCTTGTTGGAGTGGGACTGACCCTGTCTGACCTGTTCCTTGTTGGAGTGGGACTGACCCTGTCTGATCCGTTCCTTGTTGGAGAACATCTGACCCTGTCTGACCTGTTGCATGTTGCTGTGTGTCTGACCTTTTCCATGTTGGTGTGTGTCTGATCCTGTCTGACCTCTTCCATGTTGGAGTGGGTCTGACCCTGACTGACCTGTTCCATGTTGGAGAACGTCTGACCTGTACCATGTTGGAGTGGTTCTGACGCCGTCTGCCCTGTTCCATGTTGGAGAACGTCTGAACCCGTCTGATCTGTTGCATGTTGGAGTGGGTCTGACCCTGTCTGATCTGTTCCATGTTGGAGTGGGTCTGACTCTGTCTGACCTGTTCCATGTTGGTGTAGGTCTGACCCCATCTGACCTGTTCCATGTTGGTGTAGGACTGACCCTGTCTGACGTGTTCCATGTTGGAGTGGGACTTACCCTGTCTGACCCGTTCCTTGTTGGAGAACATCTGACCCTGTCTGACCTGTTGCATGTTGCTGTGTGTCTGACCCTGTCTGACCTGTTCCATGTTGTTGTGTGTCTGAATCTGTCTGACCTGTTCCATGTTGGAGTGGGTCTGACCCTGTCTGACCTGTTCCAGGTTGGAGTAGGACTGACCCTGTCTGACCTGTTCCATGTTGGTGTGTGTCTGACCCCGTCTGACCTTATCCATGCTGGAGTAGGATTGACCCTGTCTGACCCGTTCCACGTTGGAGAACGTCTGACCCCGTCTGATCTGTTCCATGTTGGTGTGGGTCTGACCCTGTCTGACCTGTTGCATGTTGGAGTTCGTTTGACCCTGTTTGAGCCGTTACATGTTGGTGTAGGACTGACCCTGTCTTACCTGTTCCATGTTGGAGAACGTCTGACCATGTCTGACCTGTTCCAGGTTGGAGTGGGTCTGACCTTGTCTGACCTGTTCCATGTTGGAGAACGTCTGACCATGTCTGACCTGTTCCAGGTTGGAGTGGGTCTGACCTTGTCTGACCTGTTCCATGTTGGAGTAGGACTGACCCTGTCTAGCCTGTTCCATGTTGGATTGTGTCTGACCCTGTCTGACCTGTTCCATGTTGGAGTGGGTCTGACCCTGTCTGACCTCTTCCGTGTTGGAGTTGGGCTGACCATGACTGACCTGTTCCATGTTGGTGTAGGACTGACCCTGTCTGACCTGTTCCATGTTGGAGTGGGACTGACGCTGTCTGACCTGTTCCATGTTGGAGTGGGACTGACACTGTCTGACCTGTTCCATGTTGGAGTAGGACTGACACTGTCTGACCTGTTCCATGTTGGAGTCGGACTGACCCTGTCTTACCTGTTCTATATTGGTGTAGGACTAACCCTGTCTGACCTGTTCCATGTTGGAGAACGTCTGACTCAGTCTGATCTGTTCCATGTTGGTGTTGGTATGACCCTGTTTGACCCGTTCCATGTTGGAGAACATCTGACCCTGTCTGACCTGTTCCATGTTGGTGTGTGTCTGACCCTGTCTGAGCTGTTCCATGTTGGAGTAGGATTGACCCTGTCTGACCTGTTCCATGTTGGTGTGTGTCTGGCCCTGTCTGACCTGTTCCATGTTGGTGTAGGTCTGACCCTGTCTGACCTGTTCCATGTTGGTGTAGGACTGACCCTGTCATACGTGTTCTATGCTGGTGTAGGACTGACCCTGTCTGACCTCTTCCGTGGTGGAGTGGGTCTGACCCTGTCTGACCTGTTCCATGTTGGAGTAGGACTGACCCTGTCTGGCCTGTTCCATGTTGGGTTGGGTCTGACCCTGTTTGACCTGTTCCATGTTGGAGTGGGTCTGACCCCGTCTGACCTCTTCCATGTTGGTGTAGGACTGACCCTGTCTGACCCGTTCCATGTTGGAGAACATCTGACCCTGTCTGACCTGTTGCATGTTGCTGTGTGTCTGAATCTGTCTGACCTGTTCGATGTTGGAGTGGGTCTGACCCTGTCTGACCTGTACCATGTTGGAGTGGGTCTGACCCCGTCTGACCTGTTGCATGTTGCTGTGTGTCTGAATCTGTCTGACCTGTTCCATGTTGGAGTGGGTCTGACCCTGTCTGACCTGTACCATGTTGGAGTGGGTCTGACCCCGTCTGACCTGTTCCATGTTGGAGAACGTCTGACCTGTACTATGTTGGAGTGGGTCTGACCCCGTCTGAGCTGTTCCATGTTGGAGAACGTCTGAACCCGTCTGATCTGTTGCATGTTGGAGTGGGTCTGACCCTGTCTGACCTGTTCCATGTTTGAGTAGGATTGACGCTGTCTGACCTGTTCCATGTTGGAGAATGTCCGACCCCGTCTGATCTGTTCCATGTTGGTGTTGGTCTGACCCTGTCTGACGTGTTCCATGTTGGAGTGGGACTGACCCTGTCTGACCCGCTCCTTGTTGGAGAACATCTGACCCTGTCTGACCTGTTGCATGTTGGAGTGGGTCTGACCCTGTCTAACCTCTTCCATGTTGGAGTTGGGCTGACCCTGTCTGACCCGTTCCATGTTGGAGAACGTCTGACTCCGTCTGATCTGTTGCATGTTGGAGTAGGACTGACCCTGTCTGGCCTGTTCCATGTTGGTTTGGGTCTGACCCTGTTTGACCTGTTCCATGTTGGAGTGGGTCTGACCCTGTCTGACCTCTTCCATTTTGGATTTGGACTGACCCTGTCTGACCTGTTCCATGTTGGTGTAGGTCTGACCCTGTCTGCCCTGTTCCATGTTGGAGTGGGTCTGACCCTGTCTGACCTCTTCCATTTTGGATTTGGACTGACCCCGTCTCACCTGTTCCATGTTGGTGTAGGACTGATCCCTGTCTGACCCGTTCCATGTTGGAGAACATCTGACCCTTTCTGACCTGTTCCATGTTTGAGTAGTATTGACCCTGTGTGACCTGTTCCATGTTGGAGAATGTCTGACCCCGTCTGATCTGTTCCATGTTGGTGTTGGTCTGACCCTGTTTGACCTGATCCATGGTGGAGTTGGTCTGACCCTGTGTGACCTGTTCCTTGTTAGAGTGGGACTGACCCTGTCTGACCTGTTCCATGTTGGAGTGGGACTGACCCTGTCCGACCCGTTCGTTGTTGGAGAACATCTGACACTGTCTGACCTGTTGCATGTTGCTGTGTGTCTGACCCTGTCTGACCTGTTCCATGTTGGTGTGTGTCTGATCCTGTCTGACCTCTTCCATGTTGGAGTGGGTCTGACCCCGTCTGACCTGTTCCATGTTGGAGAACGTCTGAACCCGTCTGATCTGTTGCATGTTGGAGTGGGTCTGACCCTGTCTGACCTGTTCCATGTTGGAGAACGTCTGACCCTGTCTGATCTGTTCCATGTTGGAGTGGGTCTGACTCTGTCTGACCTGTTCCATGTTGGTGTAGGTATGACCCCGTCTGACCTGTTCCATGTTGGTGTAGGACTGACCCTGTCATACCTGTTGTATTTTGGTGTAGGACTGACCCTGTCTGACCTCTTCCGTGGTGGAGTAGGTGTGACACTGTCTGACTTGTTCCATGTTGGAGTGGGTCTGACCCTGTCTGACTTGTTCCATGTTGGAGTAGGACTGACCCTTTCTGGCCTGTTCCACGTTGGTTTGGTCTGACCCTGTCTGACCTGTTCCATGTTGGAGTGGGTCTGACCCTGTCTAACCTCTTCCATGTTGGAGTTGGACTGACCCTGTCTGACCTGTTCCATGTTGGGTTAGGTCTGACCCTGTCTGCCCTGTTCCATGTTGGAGTGCGTCTGACCCTGTCTGACCTGTTTCTTTTTGGTGTGTGTCTGACCCCGTCTGACCTGTTCCATGTTGGTGTAGGACTGACCCTGTCTGACCCGTTCCATGTTGGAGAACATCTGACCCTTTCTGACCTGTTCCATGTTTGAGTAGGATTGACCCTGTCTGACCTGTTCCATGTTGGAGAATGTCTGACCCCGTCTGATCTGTTCCATGTTGGTGTTGGTCTGACCCTGTTTGACCTGTTCCATGTTGGAGTTGGTCTGACCCTGTGTGACCTGTTCCTTGTTGGAGTGGGACTGACCCTGTCTGACCTGTTCCTTGTTGGAGTGGGACTGACCCTGTCTGATCCGTTCCATGTTGGAGAACATCTGACCCTGTCTGACCTGTTGCATGTTGCTGTGTGTCTGAATCTGTCTGACCTGTTCCATGTTGGAGTGGGTCTGACCCTGTCTGACCTGTACCATGTTGGAGTGGGTCTGACCCCGTCTGACCTGTTGCATGTTGCTGTGTGTCTGAATCTGTCTGACCTGTTCCATGTTGGAGTGGGTCTGACCCTGTCTGACCTGTACCATGTTGGAGTGGGTCTGACCCCGTCTGACCTGTTCCATGTTGGAGAACGTCTGACCTGTACTATGTTGGAGTGGGTCTGACCCCGTCTGAGCTGTTCCATGTTGGAGAATGTCTGAACCCGTCTGATCTGTTGCATGTTGGAGTGGGTCTGACCCTGTCTGACCTGTTCCATGTTTGAGTAGGATTGACGCTGTCTGACCTGTTCCATGTTGGAGAATGTCCGACCCCGTCTGATCTGTTCCATGTTGGTGTTGGTCTGACCCTGTCTGACGTGTTCCATGTTGGAGTGGGACTGACCCTGTCTGACCCGCTCCTTGTTGGAGAACATCTGACCCTGTCTGACCTGTTGCATGTTGGAGTGGGTCTGACCCTGTCTAACCTCTTCCATGTTGGAGTTGGGCTGACCCTGTCTGACCCGTTCCATGTTGGAGAACGTCTGACTCCGTCTGATCTGTTGCATGTTGGAGTAGGACTGACCCTGTCTGGCCTGTTCCATGTTGGTTTGGGTCTGACCCTGTTTGACCTGTTCCATGTTGGAGTGGGTCTGACCCTGTCTGACCTCTTCCATTTTGGATTTGGACTGACCCTGTCTGACCTGTTCCATGTTGGTGTAGGTCTGACCCTGTCTGCCCTGTTCCATGTTGGAGTGGGTCTGACCCTGTCTGACCTCTTCCATTTTGGATTTGGACTGACCCCGTCTCACCTGTTCCATGTTGGTGTAGGACTGATCCCTGTCTGACCCGTTCCATGTTGGAGAACATCTGACCCTTTCTGACCTGTTCCATGTTTGAGTAGTATTGACCCTGTGTGACCTGTTCCATGTTGGAGAATGTCTGACCCCGTCTGATCTGTTCCATGTTGGTGTTGGTCTGACCCTGTTTGACCTGATCCATGGTGGAGTTGGTCTGACCCTGTGTGACCTGTTCCTTGTTAGAGTGGGACTGACCCTGTCTGACCTGTTCCATGTTGGAGTGGGACTGACCCTGTCCGACCCGTTCGTTGTTGGAGAACATCTGACACTGTCTGACCTGTTGCATGTTGCTGTGTGTCTGACCCTGTCTGACCTGTTCCATGTTGGTGTGTGTCTGATCCTGTCTGACCTCTTCCATGTTGGAGTGGGTCTGACCCCGTCTGACCTGTTCCATGTTGGAGAACGTCTGAACCCGTCTGATCTGTTGCATGTTGGAGTGGGTCTGACCCTGTCTGACCTGTTCCATGTTGGAGAACGTCTGACCCTGTCTGATCTGTTCCATGTTGGAGTGGGTCTGACTCTGTCTGACCTGTTCCATGTTGGTGTAGGTATGACCCCGTCTGACCTGTTCCATGTTGGTGTAGGACTGACCCTGTCATACCTGTTGTATTTTGGTGTAGGACTGACCCTGTCTGACCTCTTCCGTGGTGGAGTAGGTGTGACACTGTCTGACTTGTTCCATGTTGGAGTGGGTCTGACCCTGTCTGACTTGTTCCATGTTGGAGTAGGACTGACCCTTTCTGGCCTGTTCCACGTTGGTTTGGTCTGACCCTGTCTGACCTGTTCCATGTTGGAGTGGGTCTGACCCTGTCTAACCTCTTCCATGTTGGAGTTGGACTGACCCTGTCTGACCTGTTCCATGTTGGGTTAGGTCTGACCCTGTCTGCCCTGTTCCATGTTGGAGTGCGTCTGACCCTGTCTGACCTGTTTCTTTTTGGTGTGTGTCTGACCCCGTCTGACCTGTTCCATGTTGGTGTAGGACTGACCCTGTCTGACCCGTTCCATGTTGGAGAACATCTGACCCTTTCTGACCTGTTCCATGTTTGAGTAGGATTGACCCTGTCTGACCTGTTCCATGTTGGAGAATGTCTGACCCCGTCTGATCTGTTCCATGTTGGTGTTGGTCTGACCCTGTTTGACCTGTTCCATGTTGGAGTTGGTCTGACGCTGTGTGACCTGTTCCTTGTTGGAGTGGGACTGACCCTGTCTGACCTGTTCCTTGTTGGAGTGGGACTGACCCTGTCTGATCCGTTCCTTGTTGGAGAACATCTGACCCTCTCTGACCTGTTGCATGTTGCTGTGTGTCTGACCCTGTCTGACCTGTTCCATGTTGGTGTGTGTCTGATCCTGTCTGACCTCTTCCATGTTGGAGTGGGTCTGACCCTGTCTGACCTGTTCCATGTTGGAGAATGTCTGACCTGTACTATGTTGGAGTGGGTCTGACCCCGTCTGACCTGTTCCATGTTGGAAAACGTCTGAACCCGTCTGATCTGTTGCATGTTGGAGTGGGTCTGACCCTTTCTGACCTGTTCCATGTTGGAGAACCTCTGACCCTGTCTGATCTGTTCCATGTTGGAGTGGGTCTGACTCTGTCTGACCTGTTCCATGTTGGTGTAGGACTGACCCTGTCATACCTGTTGTATTTTGGTGTAGGACTGACCCTGTCTGACCTCTTCCGTGGTGGAGTAGGTGTGACACTGTCTGACTTGTTCCATGTTGGAGTGGGTCTGACCCTGTCTGACTTGTTCCATGTTGGAGTAGGACTGACCCTTTCTGGCCTGTTCCACGTTGGTTTGGTCTGACCCTGTCTGACCTGTTCCATGTTGGAGTGGGTCTGACCCTGTCTAACCTCTTCCATGTTGGAGTTGGACTGACCCTGTCTGACCTGTTCAATGTTGGGTTAGGTCTGACCCTGTCTGCCCTGTTCCATGTTGGAGTGGGTCTGACCCTGTCTGACCTGTTCCTTGTTGGTGTGTGTCTGACCCCGTCTGACCTGTTCCATGTTGGTGTAGGACTGACCCTGTCTGACCCGTTCCATGTTGGAGAACATCTGACCCTTTCTGACCTGTTCCATGTTTGAGTAGGATTGACCCTGCCTGACCTGTTCCATGTTGGAGAATGTCTGACCCCGTCTGATCTGTTCCATGTTGGTGTTGGTCTGACCCTGTTTGACCTGATCCATGTTGGAGTTGGTCTGACCCTGTGTGACCTGTTCCTTGTTGGAGTGGGACTGACCCTGTCTGATCCGTTCCTTGTTGGAGAACATCTGACACTGTCTGACCTGTTGCATGTTGCTGTGTGTCTGACCCTGTCTGACCTGTTCCATGTTGGTGTGTGTCTGATCCTGTCTGACCTCTTCCATGTTGGAGTGGGTCTGACCCCGTCTGACCTGTTCCATGTTGGAGAACGTCTGACCTGTACCATGTTGGAGTGGGTCTGACCCCGTCTGACCTGTTCCATGTTGGAGAACGTCTGAACCCGTCTGATCTGTTGCATGTTGGAGTGGGTCTGACCCTGTCTGACCTGTTCCATGTTGGAGAACGTCTGACCCCGTCTGATCTGTTCCATGTTGGAGTGGGTCTGACTCTGTCTGACCTGTTCCATGTTGGTGTAGGTCTGACCCCGTCTGACCTGTTCCATGTTGGTGTAGGACTGACCCTGTCATACCTGTTGTATTTTGGTGTAGGACTGACCCTGTCTGACCTCTTCCGTGGTGGTGTAGGTCTGACACCGTCTGACTTGTTCCATGTTGGAGTGGGTCTGACCCTGTCTGACCTGTTCCATGCTGGAGTAGGACTGACCCTGTCTGGCCTGTTCCACGTTGATTTGGTCTGACCCTGTCTGACCTGTTCCATGTTGGAGTGGGTCTGACCCTGTCTAACCTCTTCCATGTTGGAGTTGGACTGACCCTGTCTGACCTGTTCCATGTTGGGTTAGGTCTGACCCTGTCTGCCCTGTTCCATGTTGGAGTGGGTCTGACCCTGTCTGACCTGTTCCTTGTTGGTGTGTGTCTGACCCCGTCTGACCTGTTCCATGTTGGTGTGGGACTGACCCTGTCTGAGCCGTTCCATGTTGGAGAACATCTGACTCTTTCTGACCTGTTCCATGTTTGAGTAGGATTGACCCTGTCTGACCTGTTCCATGTTGGAGTTGGTCTGACCCTGTGTGACCTGTTCCTTGTTGGAATGGGACTGACCCTGTCTGACCCGTTCCTTGTTGGAGAACATCTGACCCTGTCTGACCCGTTCCATGTTGGAGAACATCTGACCCTTTCTGACCTGTTCCATGTTTGAGTAGTATTGACCCTGACTGACCTGTTCCATGTTGGAGAATGTCTGACCCCGTCTGATCTGTTCCATGTTGGTGTTGGTCTGACCCTGTTTGACCTGATCCATGGTGGAGTTGGTCTGACCCTGTGTGACCTGTTCCTTGTTGGAGTGGGACTGACCCTGTCTGACCTGTTCCATGTTGGAGTGGGACTGACCCTGTCTGACCCGTTCCATGTTGGAGAACATCTGACCCTGTCTGACCTGTTGCATGTTTCTGTGTGTCTGACCCTGTCTGACCTGTTCCATGTTGGTGTGTGTCTGATCCTGTCTGACCTCTTCCATGTTGGAATGGGTCTGACCCTGTCTGACCTGTTCCATGTTGGAGAATGTCTGACCTGTACTATGTTGGAGTGGGTCTGACCCCGTCTGACCTGTTTCATGTTGGAGAACGTCTGAACCCGTCTGATCTTTTGCATGTTGGAGTGGGTTTGACCCTGTCTGACCTGTTCCATGTTGGAGAACGTCTGACCCTTTCTGACCTGTTCCATGTTGGAGTGGGTCTGACCCTGTCTGATCTGTTCCATGTTGGAGTGGGTCTGACCCTGTCTGACCTGTTCCATGTTGGTGTAGGACTGACCCTGTCATACCTGTTGTATTTTGGTGTAGGACTGACCCTGTCTGACCTCTTCCGTGGTGGAGTAGGTGTGACACTGTCTGACTTGTTCCATGTTGGAGTGGGTCTGACCCTGTCTGACTTGTTCCATGTTGGAGTAGGACTGACCCTTTCTGGCCTGTTCCACGTTGGTTTGGTCTGACCCTGTCTGACCTGTTCCATGTTGGAGTGGGTCTGACCCTGTCTAACCTCTTCCATGTTGGTGTTGGTCTGACCCTGTTTGACCTGTTCCATGTTGGAGTTGGTCTGACCCTGTGTGACCTGTTCCTTGTTGGAGTGGGACTGACCCTGTCTGACCTGTTCCTTGTTGGAGTGGGACTGACCCTGTCTGATCCGTTCCTTGTTGGAGAGCATCTGACCCTGTCTGACCTGTTGCATGTTGCTGTGTGTCTGACCCTGTCTGACCTGTTCCATGTTGGTGTGTGTCTGATCCTGTTTGACCTCTTCCATGTTGGAGTGGGTCTGACCCTGTCTGACCTGTTCCATGTTGGAGAACGTCTGACCTGTACCATGTTGGAGTGGGTCTGACCCCGTCTGACCTGTTCCATGTTGGAGAACGTCTGAACCCGTCTGATCTGTTGCATGTTGGAGTGGGTCTGACCCTGTCTGACCTGTTCCATGTTGGAGAACGTCTGACCCCGTCTGATCTGTTCCATGTTGGAGTGGGTCTGACTCTGTCTGACCTGTTCCATGTTGGTGTAGGACTGACCCTGTCATACCTGTTGTATTTTGGTGTAGGACTGACCCTGTCTGACCTCTTCCGTGGTGGAGTAGGTCTGACACCGTCTGACTTGTTCCATGTTGGAGTGGGTCTGACCCTGTCTGACCTGTTCCATGCTGGAGTAGGACTGACCCTGTCTGGCCTGTTCCACGTTGGTTTGGTCTGACCCTGTTTGACCTGTTCCATGTTGGAGTGGGTCTGACCCTGTCTGCCCTGTTCCATGTTGGAGTGGGTCTGACCCTCTCTGATCTGTTCCTTGTTGGTGTGTGTCTGACCCCGTCTGACCTGTTCCATGTTGGTGTAGGACTGACCCTGTCTGAGCCGTTCCATGTTGGAGAACATCTGACCCTTTCTGACCTGTTCCATGTTTGAGTAGGATTGACCCTGTCTGACCTGTTCCATGTTGGAGTTGGTCTGACCCTGTGTGACCTGTTCCTTGTTGGAATGGGACTGACCCTGTCTGACCCGTTCCTTGTTGGCGAACATCTGACCCTGTCTGACCCGTTCCATGTTGGAGAACATCTGACCCTTTCTGACCTGTTCCATGTTTGAGTAGTATTGACACTGACTGACCTGTTCCATGTTGGAGAATGTCTGACCCCGTCTGATCTGTTCCATGTTGGTGTTGGTCTGACCCTGTTTGACCTGATCCATGGTGGAGTTGGTCTGACCCTGTGTGACCTGCTCCTTGTTGGAGTGGGACTGACCCTGTCTGACCTGTTCCATGTTGGAGTGGGACTGACCCTGTCTGACCCGTTCCTTGTTGGAGAACATCTGACCCTGTCTGACCTGTTGCATGTTGCTGTGAGTCTGACCCTGTCTGACCTGTTCCATGTTGGTGTGTGTCTGATCCTGTCTGACCTCTTCCATGTTGGAGTGGGTCTGACCCTGTCTGACCTGTTCCATGTTGGAGAACGTCTGACCTGTACCATGTTGGAGTGGGTCTGACCCCGTCTGACCTGTTCCATGTTGGAGAACGTCTGAACCCGTCTGACCTGTTCCATGTTGGAGAACGTCTGACCATGTCTGACCTGTTCCATGTTGGTGTGTGTCTGATCCTGTCTGACCTCTTCCATGTTGGAGTGGGTCTGACCCTGTCTGACCTGTTCCATGTTGGAGAATGTCTGACCTGTACTATGTTGGAGTGGGTCTGACCCCGTCTGATCTGTTCCAAGTTGGAGAACGTCTGAACCCGTCTGATCTGTTGCATGTTGGAGTGGGTCTGACCCTGTCTGACCTGTTCCATGTTGGAGAACGTCTGACCCTGTCTGATCTGTTCCATGTTGGAGTGGGTCTGACCCTGTCTGACCTGTTCCATGTTGGTGTAGGACTGACCCTGTCTGATGTGTTCCATGTTGGAGTGGGACTGACCCTGTCTGACCCGTTCCTTGTTGGAGAACATCTGACCCTGTCTGACCTGTTCCATGTTGGTGTGTGTCTGAATCTGTCTGACCTGTTCCATGTTGGAGTGGGTCTGACCCTGTCTGACCTGTACCATGTTGGGGTGGGTCTGACCCCGTCTGACCTGTTCCATGTTGGAGAACGTCTGACCTGTACTATGTTGGAGTGGGTCTGACCCCGTCTGACCTGTTCCATGTTGGAGAACGTCTGAACCCGTCTGATCTGTTGCATGTTGGAGTGGGTCTGACCCTGTCTGACCTGTTCCATTTTGGAGAACGTCTGACCCCGTCTGATCTGTTCCTTGTTGGAGTGGGTCTGACCCTGTCTGACCTGTTCCATGTTGGAGTAGGACTGACCCTGTCTGGCCTGTTCCACGTCGGGTTGGGTCTGACCCTGTCTGACCTGTTGCATGTTGGAGTGGGTCTGACCCTGTCTGACCTCTTCCATGTTGGAGTTGGACTGACCCTGGTTGACCTGTTCCATGTTGGTTTAGGTCTGACCCTGTCTGCCCTGCTGCATGTTGGAGTGGGTATGACCCTGTCTGACCTGTTCCTTGTTGGTGTGTGTCTGACCCCGTCTGACCTGTTCCATGTTGGTGTAGGACTGACCCTGTCTGACCTGTTCCATGTTGGAGTAGGTCTGACCCTGTCTGAGCCGTTCCATGTTGGAGAATGTCCGACCCCGTCTGATCTGTTCCATGTTGGAGTGGGACTGACCCTGTCTGACCCGTTCCTTGTTGGAGAACATCTGACCCTGTCTGACCTGTTGCATGTTGCTGTGTGTCTGACCCTGTCTGACCTGTTCCATGTTGGTGTGTGTCTGAATCTGTCTGACTTGTTCCATGTTGGAGTGGGTCTGACCCTGTCTGACCTGTTCCATGTTGGAGTGGGTCTGACCCCGTCTGACCTGTTCCATGTTGGAGAACGTCTGACCTGTACTATGTTGGAGTGGGTCTGACCCCGTCTGACCTGTTCCATGTTGGTGTAGGACTGACCCTGTCTGACCTGTGCTTTGATGAGTATGTATTCAAATGATTGTACAATAAGATTTTCACCTCTATCTTGACTTCTGAAGAACGTCTTTGGCTCCCTCATCTCCAGATCCAGCAAAACCACCTTGGCTGAGTTGTCAATCTCTCTGGTCAGTACTCAAAGTGAAGAGAAAGTGAGTGAAACCCTACTCACAGAACTACCGACTCCCCAGCGTGATTTTGATTTTTACTTCTCAAAATGCAGAAATCCTCGCCTTGACAGCTGACCTGTGTTCTTTTCGCTGGGAGTTTTTGTGGGCCTTAAAGTTTTTTCAGTTTCTGATTTTATTCTCTGCAACTTTAATGTAATTTCTGCCTTGATTACATTGGCTCTGCGAATGATTTTCCCTGTCCTTGTGTGATTCTTTTATAGCATCATATATTTGCATGCCCAGAAACAGGTCTTTCAGTGGAACTGGTGCACACTGACCAAGAAGCGTCAACCAAGCCTCTCCCATTTGCCTGGATTTGGCCAATAACCGTCTAAACCTTTCCAATCCATGTAACCATGCAACTGTTTAAGATGTTGTTATCCGACTTGCCTCCATCACTTTCTCTGGTAGTTTATTCCACACACGGTCTATATAACACTTTGTTTAAATAAAAATGCCCCTCAAGTTCCCATTAAAACCTAAGCCCTTTTGTTCTTGACTTCTTAACCCTGGGAAAAGACTTTCTATCACCCTACGTATGCTCCCATGATTTTATTCACCTCAAGATCACCACCGATTCTGCAAATTGCACAAAATAATGTCTTAGCCTGGTCAATATTTTCCTATAACTCTCCCTCAAATGCAGGTGACATCCTTGTAAATCTTTTCTGCACTTTATTGAGTTTAAACACACAAACAAGAGGTCACACAAACATATTGACAATCGGCTACATTTGAACTATATATTTATTTTGACATTTATAATAGATATTTTTCATTCAGCAAAGCACAAAACTTATGGAAAATGCCATAAATACACAAACCTGATTGTCTAGAAACCAAGCAAGAGCGGACGAGATCCACTGGGCATAGTTTTGGAATAGTCAAAATTAGATGTTACTCCATCCGCCATCATGCTCTGTCCCAAATCACATTGGCCTGTCATGACGTTTTGCAGAACAGGAGGGTGCAGTCTGAACCCATGTGTCTTTGAAAGTGCCATCCAATTAGCCCAAATCCCCTACAAGTCCTTCCTTTTTGGAGTGTTTATCTAAATTTCCTTTTGAAAGCTTTGTTGAATTTTCTCTCAGGCAGTGCTTTTTCTTACTATTTGCAAATTTCCCCTAATTGCTCTGCATTGCCATTTACTTTAATCCTGGACCCAGACATCAGTAAACCTTCCTAGTGCCGGACCATTTCATCAACACCTCCCCATACCATCTCTGCACGGAGTACAAACAAAGTTCCTTCTCCTTGGCGGCTTTCTGTAAGTCTCGTCTCCTCTGTTGTCAGCTGCTGACGCCCCTGGCTGTTATCAGCCAGGTTGCGCAGAAGCCCCTGGAATGGTGAAGGGATATCACATCCTGAAGATCATTCCCCTTTTCATTAGATCATTCCCGATTTGTACTCCAAACCTCTGCTCCTGACATTGCTCCACATTCCTTGCCTTCCTGCTTTCCTGCCAAATTTTTTACCCTGACTGGTTTGTAAATCACAGCCTGTCCTGAGTCTGCAATTCATTGTGTTTGCAGGCGTTTACGCTGCTGCAGGTTTTAGGCTTTAAAGGAGTGTATAAAAATGGCAATTATTCACAAGCGCGAAGTCCGGATTTGAATCAGGATCATGACCGGCGGCTGTGAAACTCCTGTCTGCGGGAGCGACAGTTCAGAGACACTCTCTGCGGCATGGTAGTGTAGTGGTTAGCGTAACAACGCCAGCAATTCTCCCACTGTCCATAAGGAGTTTGTACGTTCACCCTGGGATCTGTGTGGTTTCCCTCTGGCTCCTCCGATTTCCTCCCACATTCCAAAGATACACTTTGTTAATAAGGGTTAGTACGCTGTGGGCATGCTATGTTGGCGCTGGAAGAATGGCGACACTTGCCCCGCACAACCTTGGATTGTGTTAGTCATTGACGCGTGTCAATGTACACGAGACACAGTTAGTCATCTAATCCCTATCACCACTCTCTGGGGCACTTTCTGGACACCACTCCCACAGCACTGCGTCACATCGCCAAACCGAACCATCAGGGAGAGTCTCTCACTGTTCCCAAGTTCAGCCGTTAGCTAGACCAGGGAGGCAAGAGGGTCTGAATATGTGACACTTCCAGTCGCCATGGATACTGGGGCTGTAATGGCTGAAGGCACTCCCACTCTGTTCACCTGGATGAACAGTGATACTCTCCCACAGCACTGTCACTCACACCATCTAAGTGCAGCACAACATCTTGTGGCTCATTATTGCTGGAAAGAACAGATTCACATACATGTGTCTCTTTCTGGGTAATGCATGAGCTCTGTCCTGACATGTACTGATGTACATGACCTGCTGATTATGGTCCGTTTGTCACTGTTGTTGGATACCGAAGATTGCAGATTGAGGAAAAGGGGTTAGCTTGGTGAAGGGGTCTTTTCCAAACTGGAGACAGCTCAGCGTCCTTGGGCCACAGACAGGGCGTCTGGGTTCTCACTTGCGATGTACATCCTCCATGGTCACTCGTCCCCAGCTACTGAGGATGAAGGTCTCAATGTCGCACTCGTTCTCACCCCGGGCGATCTTGAAGTATCCGTTCTCCCCCCAGTTCATCCCCCAGGAGTTGGCAGCAATCTGACAGGGGCAAGAAAGAGGACAGGGTGAGGGGTGAAGGAAGGAACCGTTCTCTAACACATACTGCACCTAGCTTAACCCGGCAAGTGCTGCCCCTCCCTCACAAAATCATACAGCCCAGAAACCGGCCCCTTGGCTTAACTGGTCCCTGCTGAGCGAGATGTCCACCTAAGCTTGTTCCTTTTGCCCATGTTTGGCCCATACCCACCTGAACCTTTCTCATCCGCGTACTTGTCCAAGTGTCGATCAGATGTTAATGTACCAGCCTTAGCCGTTTCCTCCGGCAGTTCATTCCACATACTGACCACGTTCTGTGCGCAAGAATTTGCTCTTTGGGTTTGTATTAAATCTCTCCCCTCTCACTGTGAATCTATACCCTTGAGCTCTAGATTTCCCAGCCCAGGGAGAAATGACTGCTCATCCATTCTAAGCCCCTCATGTTTTACACACCTCTGTAGTATCAGGACAATTAATGTCTCATTGCCCTGTGCTGCAGTGAATGAAGTCCAACCTAGAGTCAGAGTCATAGGACACTACAGCACAGAAACAGGTCCTTCAGCCCATCTAGTCTGTGCTGAACCATTAATCCACCTTGTCTCATTGACCTGCACCCAGCCCATAGCCCTCCATATCCCTCCCATCCATCCAAATCCCTCTTAAGTGCTGAAACTGACCCCACTTGTACTGCAGTTCATTCCACACACACTACCCTGATTGGAGTTCTCTCTCATGTTGCCCTGCAACATTTCACCTTTCACCCTTTACCCATGACCTCACCCAACCACAGAGGAACATGCCTGCTTGCAATTACCCTATCTATACCTCTGATAACTTGGTATCATCATCACTAGGTGCTGTTGTCATATGATGTGGGTGATCATTGTCTATGACCATGATGGTCCTTGGCAAATTTTCCAAAGAAGTGGCTTGGCATTGCCTTTTTCTGGGCAGTGTCTTTACAAGATGGGTGACCCCAGCCATTATCAATACTCTTCAGAAATTGCCTGGTGTCAATGGTCGCATGACCAGGGTTTGTGATATGAACTGGCTGCTCATATGACCTGCTCCCATGGCTTCACGTGACCCTGATCGGGGGTGCGGTGCTAAGCAAGTGCTACACCTTGCCCAAAGTTACCTCCAGACTAGCAGAGGGAAAGCGTGCCTTGTATCCCCTGTGCTACAGATGCATCTCCACCCCACGACACATTTTGTATACCTCTATCAAATTTCTCCTCAAACTTTTATGTTCTAGGTAATAACATCCTAACCTATTCAAACTTTCTCTGGAACTCAGATCCTCAAGTCGCCGTAACATCCTTTTAAATTTTCTCTGCACTTTTTTGATAGGTGACCAGAATTGCATACAATACTCCAAATTAGGCCTCACCAATGTCTTATATAATTTCAATATATCATATCAACTCCTGTACTCAATACATTCACTTATGAAAGCCAAAGTTGGAAAAGCTTTCTTTACGAGCCTATCTACTGGTGACTCCACTTTCAAGGAATTTTGGATCTGTATTCCCAGATCCTCCTATTCTATCGTGCTCCTCGGTGCCTTTCCATTCACCATGTAAGACCTATTCCTCATTGGCCCTCACACTTATCTCCATTAAATTCCATCTGCCATTTTCAGCCTAATTTTCCAGCTGGTCCAGATCCCACTGCAAGCATTGACAGCCTTCATCACTGTCCATTATGTCTACAATCTTGGTATCATCCCAAAGTCTGTTGATGCAGTTTACCACATTATCATCCAGAACATTGATAAGGACGACAAATAACAACAGACCCACCACCAGTCCCTGGGGCACTCTACCAGTCGCGTGCCTCCAGTCAAAGAGGCAACCAGCTACAACCACTCTGGCTTCTTTTGTCAAGCCCATGTTTAATCCAATTTACTATCTCATTTTGAATGCCAAGTGAATGAATCTTCTTGACCAACCTCCCATGCAGGGCCTTTTCAATGGCTGTGCTAAAGTCCATGAAGATAACATCGACTGCATTGCCTTCATTAGCTTTCCTGGTAACTTCCTCAAAAAACTCTTTTAAGATTGGTTAGACATGACCTACCATGCACAAAGCCATGTTGACTATCTCTAATCAGTCCATGTCTATCCAAATAGTTATATATGTGGTCCCTTAAAATGCCTTGCAATAACTTTCCCACTACTAATGTCAGGTTCACTGGTTTATAATTTCCTGGCTTATTTTCGGAGCCTTTTTAAAAACAATCGAACAACATTAGCTATCCCCCAATCCTCCAGCACCACACCCATGGCTAAGGGTATTTTAAATATCTCCGTTAGCACCCCAGCAGTTTCTGCACTTGCCTCCCACAGCGTCCAAGGGAACATATTGTCAGGCCCTGGGAATTTATCCACCCTAATTTGCCTCAAGACAGCAAACGGCTCCTCCTCTGTAGGTTCATGGTCTCTCTGCTACATTACCTCATATCTATAGGCTCTGTGTCCATCTCCCTAATAAATGCAGATACAAAAAATCCATTTCAGATCTGCGCCATCTCTTTTGGCTCCATTCTGATCTTCCAGAGGACCAATCTTGTCCCTTGCATTAGGGTTAGGGATTCTCCTCCACCTTGTCTGCTCGAGCAACCTTGTGCCTTCTTTTAGCCCTCCTGGTTCCATTCTCAAGTGTTCTCTCACATTTCTTGTTCTCCTCAAGTACCTCATTTGTTCCTACCTGCCTACACCTGTTATGCACCCCCTTCTTCTTAACCAAGGCCTCAATATTTCCCGTAAACCACGATTCCCCAAACCTGTTATCTTTGCCTTTTATTCTGACAGGAACATAAAATCTCTGTAGTCTCAAAATTTCACTTTTGAAGGCCTTCAAGTAAATGTTTGCTAGAAAACTACCTGTCCTATTACACACTAACCAGATCCTTTCTGATACCATAAAAATTGGCCTTTCTCCAATTTAGAATCTCTACGCATGGACCAGACCTATCCTCTTCCCTAATTACCTTGAAACTAATGGCATTATGATCACTAGATGCAAAGTGTTCCCCTACACAAACTTCTGTCATCTGCCCTGTCTTACTCCCTAACAGGAAATCTAGTATTGCGCTCTCTCTAGTTAGGACTTCTATGTACTGATTAAGGAAACTCTTTGACAAACTCTTTCCCATCCAGCCCTTTTATAATATTGAGTGCCAGTCATTATGTGGAAAGTTAAAAATCACCTTCTATCACAAACTTATGCTTCTTGCAACGGTCTGTGATTGCTCTACAAATTTGCTCCTCTAAATCCTGTGGGGAGGTCTTTAACATAATCCCATTAATGTCAAGGTCAAAATCTGTCCCGAGCCTTGTGGCCCATCAGGCCGGTGCTTATGCCGGTTTCTGTGGTGTGAAGCGACTGAGAGTGCGAGACTCTCCCCCTGGATAGGACACCAGTCTATCGCGAGGTTAACCCCCAGCATTTGCCGGTACCTGTTCTCAGCTGGGCGGACTGGAGCAGTGTGTGGCGAAGTGCCTTGCTCAAAGACACAACACGCTGCCCTGGCCGAGACTCAAGCCCATGACCTTCACACACCCTAACCAGTTGGCCACGCGCCACACAATCCCATTAATGTGGTCATACCTTGTTCTTCAGTTCTACCCATAAAGGCTTAATAAATGAGCTCTCGAGCCTCTGACTGGGGACTACTGTGTCATTTCCCTGACAAGTTATACCACCTCTCCCACTCTATCACATCTAAAACTACAGAACCCTGGAAGACTGAGCTGCCAGTCTTGCCCCTCCTGCAACCGGGTCTCGCTACTGGCTACAATGTCAGAATTCCAAATGCTGAACCATGCCCTAAGCTCAGTCTTTTCTACGATACTCCTTGCACTGAAATATACGCAGCTCAGAACATAAGTCCCACCAAGCTCGACCTTTTGATTCCCGACTTTGTGTGTAGGATTAACAACATCTTTATCAACAACCTCTCCACTATCTGTTCTGGCCATTCCCCTCCAGCTCTAGTTTAAATTCCACCCCCTCCCCCCCGTTCAGCACCAGCAAACCTTCTCTGCTGGAATATTAGTGCCCCTCCAGTTCAGGTGTGAACTATCCCTTCCGTACAGGTGACAGCCTCCCTGTATCTTTTGACCCAACATCTCATAGAACATTACAGCCCATGATGTTGTGCTGACCCTTTAACCTACTCCAAGATCAATCTAACCGTCTTTCCTACCTAACTCTCCATTTTTCTATTATTCATGTGTCTAAGAGTTTCATATACGCCCCTTGAAGAATTTGCCTCTATGCAGCCATACTGTCTGACATCGTCCCTATACTTTCATACAATCACCTTAAAATTCTGTCCCCTCGTATTAGCCATTTTTGTCCTGGAAAAAAGCCTCTGGCTATCCCCTCGATCTGTGCCTCTTATAATCTAGTACACTTCTATCAAGTCACCCCTCATGCCTCTTTGCTCCAGAAAGAAAAGCCCTAGTTTACAACCTATCCTCATAAGGCATTCTCTCTTGTGTAAGCCACATCCTGGAAGATCCCCTCTGCGCCCTTCCTAAAGCTTCTACATCCTATGATGAGGTGACTAGAACTGAACTCAAAGCTCCAAGTTTGGTCTAAGCAGGGTTTTATAGATCTGCAACATTACCTTGTAACCTTTGAACACAGTCCCCAGACTAACGAAGGCCAACACACTGTATGCCTACTTAACCACCCTATCAACTTGCAGGGCAACTTCCCATCACCACCTGCGGGGTCACCAAGTGAAGGCAAAACCCAGATGAGCTCTCACAACCAGCTAATGCCCGTATTGGCATGGGGCCAGGGGTAAAAGTATTAAATGATGTGGAGAGGTGGCACCGCTTGGACTTGGACTTGGACTCCCATTAGGAGATTGCAGGGTGATCCAATTGAGATAGCAAAGATGGTTAAAGAATATTTCTGGGCGGAATAAGGAGACATGATCTTAAAATTAGGGGAGTTTTACCCACATCAAGTGTAGAAGAAATCTTGAGTCCTACAACACCTGTAGGCACCAGAGATTTATTGGTTCTGAGAAGACTACGGTTGGACTGTTGTTGTGCATGGTCAGTGGACACTTGAGATTGCTGGGTTGTCACCATTGACAGCCGATATTGACATAAGCTGGATCACCCCTACATTTGGTGCACTAACTAATCATTGAGCATTGAATCAGCAGAATAAAAGTTGTGGGACTAGTCAAGAGAAAGGGGGTGAGAGTTCAAAGTAGCAGCAAACATCACTGCAAGATTCCTGATGGAACAGTCGACAGTTTCCACACCCCATCTCCCACTGTTGGCCCACAAGGTAGACTCGCCAATGCAGCAGACACAAGGGACATAATTTGTGCACAGGATCTAATAGAACAGGGAGTATATCACAGCACAGTACAGGTCATTCGACCCACAATGTTGTGCCATCTTTGTAGCCTACACTAAGATCAATCTAACCCTTCCCTGATGCATAACCCTACAGTTTTCCATCGTCCATGTGCCTCTTAAATGCCCCTCATGTATTTGCCTGTTAGCACATTGCTCCACCTTTCGTGTAAAGACTGACCTCTGACTCTCCTCCAATCACCTTAAAATGATGCCCCCTGAATTAGTCATTTCCACTCTGGGGAAAATAAATCTCTGGCTATCCACTCAATCTATGCCTTTATCATCTTGTACACATCTATCAAGTCACCTCTCATCCTCCTTCGCTCCAGAGAGAAAAGTCATAGCTCGCTCAACCTCTGTCCTCTGGTCCAGGCAGGATCCTGGTATCTACTCTCCTCACAAATGAGCTCCTAAGACTGGGAGATATGAATCACATATTAAAGATGTGGTGGTTAAAGATGGCAGGATTCCTTCTCTGGAGCGCAGAGGTGAACCAAACAGGTTTTTATAACAATCCTGATAGTTTCACAGTTACTATTTCTGAACAAGCTTTATTTTCTAAGTTCTCCAATTTTTTTTAGTTGATTATTTGAATTTAGTTCTCCCTCTGCCATGGTAAGTTTAGAACATAGGTCAGTGGGCTGGTGATCAGGTTCCACAGCTGATCCGGGACGCTGACGACAGGAGGCTTGGTAATGGTAAGTCGGACACTTCAACAAGGTAAGGGTTAAGATGATGTCCAGCAAGGGTAGTTTACGGTTAGTGTGAAGTCAGTTAGTAGAAGATGGCAAATGGAATTTAACCCAGGGAAGTGTGACGCACTGCCCTTGTGCTGTGCAAGAGGCAACAGAATATGCAGGGTGGCGTGGAGAAACAGAGGGTCCACAGGTGGTGAAAGGCAGCAGGAGAGATTGATTACAGGTAGGTGGGATGCTTGATCTTGTTAGCCATGGCAAGGGGGCTTTGCTAGTATAATGTACAAGTTGGGCACAACTTGAGTACTGGGTACAGTTCGGGTCACAACCCCAAGGAGACATTATGATTACAGTGAGCCGCATGTGGAGGAGATCTGCAGAGATGCTTCCAGGATTGGAATGGTTTGCTGTTAAGAAAGGACCGGAGAGACTGGGACTGTTATCCTTGGAGCAGAAGTGGTGGACGGAAGACTTCATCGAGGTGGATAAAATTATCAGGGTCCTCAATGAAACAAAAGGACCTCTTTTCCCGAATGGAGGCCAAGTGTTGTCAAAAGGTCACCGCTTTGTAGAAGAACGAAGGAGTTGAAATCTTTCCTTCTCTGGAGGGTGGCAGGTCTGGAACTCGCAATCGGGAAGGGCAGGAATGATCTGCACACTGAAACTGTGACCGGCAGGGTACAGACCCTGTGCGGGGTATAATTAGGTTAGGGAGCTCTTGCAAGTAGGATTGACATGATAGGCCGGTGCTGTAAAATTTCTATGATTCTGTGCACGCGGTAGCGGATCTTATCGAACTGCCGAGATTGCCTAGTGCATTTATGACTCATTTTCTGTGGTGAGGTACTCCGCCATTCTCCAACAAGCCACTTGCGTGCCATGTGTGTTGGCAGTGTACTGTGCCATGCCATGTGGCATCAACATACCCAGTACTGATGGATCTGTCCATTGGGTCCATACTCTTCACCCCATCTACAAAACACCAAGGACAACGAAACCTCTGGTTAGAACATCCTATGAACGTTCAGAAGCTCACTGTTACATAATCATTGCTCAGGATCGGAAGGGAGACGCGTGAGAGGTGAACCGTAGCTACACGTGGGCAGCGCAGTGGCCTAGTGGGTAGAGCTGCTGCCTCGAGCTCCATGGATGCAGGTTTGATCCTGACCTCTAGTGATGTTCGTGTGAAGCTTACATGTTCTCCCCGTGATCAAGGAAAGTTTCCTCAGACGCCCCAGCTGGTATGTTAACGGGCCCCAGGTGCCTAGATGGGTGGTAGAATCTGGGCGCAGGGTGCTGAAGGGAAAGTAGAGAATGAAGAGGGGTGAGTGTAGGATTGACAGTCCGTGGTTATGTACGACTGCTGTATGACTCCATGTTGCTTCCACAACCCCATCCGTGACGAATGTCAATCTATATCTCATTCCAGGAGGCTGTCACGCATTAGGGGAAGGGTGGCAGGTTACGGATGTCAAACCCCGACCTCCAGGTGGGATCTGTGCTGATGCCTTGGTAACTCGTGTGGAGATGGAAGGACCCCATTTCCCAGTGGGGACAGGGCTGGGCTGCCATACTCTCACACTTGGGGTTCTACAGTCAGGGTTACTGATGGCTGGAGCTTGGAGGCCTGCAGGCCTGTCCTGGAGATTGGAGGCCTGCAGGCCTGTCCTGGAGATTGGAGGCCTGCAGGCCTGTCCTGGAGTTGGAAGCCTACAGGCCTGTTCTGGAGATTGGAGGCCTACAGGCCTATTTGTATGTGTGTTGGGGGTGGGAAGAAAAGTCCTAATGAAGAATCTTGTCCCAAAACATTGACTGTTTATTCCTTTCCATCGATGCTGCGTGACCTGCTGAGTTCTTCCAGCACTTTGTGCGTGTGACTCTGGATTTCTAGCCTCTTGTGCTGGTGAAAGGGGCTCATTTTCCTGTTGTTGTTTTGATGCTTGTTGTGTTCCGTGTTGTCCTGCCGGGCAGTGTGGGTGTGCTACACTGCCTCTGGAAATCTGTGGAGACACTTGTGAGCCGTCCCTATCACAACCTTGGCTGTTATTGCAAACAACGAATTTCACTGTATGTTTTGACGTACACATGATAAATAAATCTGAATCTGGGAGATGAGGGGAGGGAGGGAACGTCGACTCAGACCATGAGAGGCCGGCATCGGGCATCTTCATGCCTTACAAGGCGCAGATCGGAAGTCTGAGGGGCACCACTCCTCGCACAGGACACAAACACGCTGCCACAGCTGAGGCTCGAACTAGCAACCTTCAGATCACTAGATGAATGTCTTAACCACTTGGCCACATGCCCAACACAAAGAGATGTTGTATCTGAGAGATACAACATGGAAACCAGGCCCTTCAGCCCACCAAGTCAAAGCTGACCATCAACCAAGCACTTTCACTGATCCTAGATTAATCTGCCATTTTGTTCTCGCCCCACTTCCCCTCAACTCCCCGCAGAATCCACCACAAATCCTGTCAACTCTCCCCATATCTCACCACTTCCTACACTCACATTTACACCAGCCAGCTAACCTGACAATCTTTATGTCTTTCAAAGCTGCGGGGAGAGGTGGGAAAAAGCCAGAACACCTGGAAGAAACCCAGGAGGTCCCAGGTAGAGCATGCAACTTCACACAGGCCAGGGTTAAACCTGGGGCGGATGTGCACTCTGTTGCCCCAAAGGTATTTCGGGAAGATCGGGAATTGGGTGGAAAGGAATCCTATAAGCAGATCCTTTCTGCAATGGGTCCCTGAATGATTGAAGAACACACCAGTGCAGTTGAATAGAGACACACTGGTGTTGGTAAAAGTCAGAGGCAGGCTCCTTTGCCCAGCTCCCAACAATCACTAAAGCCTCGGAGTTTTTACAAATAAAGTGAGCGGCTGGACTCATCTTCCTCCGTTCCCCAAGTTCGCACCGGTTCCCAGCGAAAAACAAGTGGAAGAGGGTGATACCCAGCCAAAGTCGCAGTGCAGACTCCATCCAGGACTGCAAACAATATGGGCTCCAGCTGAGCTAAGAGTACATCCTGTCCAGAAAGGACAGGAATCCATCCCAATGCTGATTAGATCAGACGTGAGAGGACAGCCAAACAATGGTTCACCCAACCAGGATGGAGACTTCCCTTCGTGTGGAGAATGCCCAAAAATTTATCAAGTTCCGCACCAGGACGGAAAGGCCTTTCTATTCTTGTCACTTCCCTTTGTGAAACCCTGAGCTCCAGGATAGGACACCCTCATGAAAATAGAACATTCTGGAAAACATCCACTCTGCCCAGGAGCATGTAGTGTGGTAGTCCTGGAGTGTGGTGCGTGGCCAAGTGGTTAAGGCACTGGTCTAGTGATCTGAAGGTCGCTAGTTCGAGCCCCAACTGAGGCAGCGTGTTGTGTCCTTGAGCAAGGTACTTAATCACACATTGCTCTGCGACGACACCGGTGCCAAGCTGTATCGGCCTTAGTGCCCTTCCCTTGGACAACATCGGTGGCGTGGAGAGGGGAGACTTGCAGCATGGACAACTGCCGGTCTTCCATACAACCTTTTCCAGGCCTCAGTCAACATCGAAAATCGATGGACAGCCGAAGAAGAAGGTAGTCCCTGGAGTAATGGAGACAGAAAGAGGCCCATTTACTGGGGCCCCATCTCAGATTCTGTTTGTGTACAGCCCCAGTACCGGGAACCCATTTCCATTCCAGCAACAACTGCCCCCTGCCTGGGCCTGGAACCTCAGTGCCAGCTCGCAGGGGGAAGCCGGTGGCCTATCTTCCCTGAATGGGCGGGCAGGGTCCCTGCTGGTAGCCTCGCAGCAGAACGCGGCGTTCGGAGGTTTCTCACTCTGCCTTGCCAATCCTGTGGAAGGGGTTCGGCCGCACCATCCACTGAGACTCAGGAGCTGCCTGCCCCGAGTGATGGCAGACACTCTAGAGGGTCCTCAGCCAATCCCAGGATACAGTTTGAATCATTTTAACACCAGGGCCATTCCTGTGTCCTCTGGCTTTGTCCCCAGTAGAATATAAAGTGTGTTGGTGCGTGGCCAAGTGGTCAAGGCATCGGTCTAGTGATCGGAAGGTTGCGAGTTCGAGCCTCAGCTGAGGCAGCGTGTTGTGTCCTTGAGCAAGGCACTTAACCACATATTGCTCCTGCATGTTTATAGCCCAGCGGTGGCGGTTGGTGCAGTATGGACAGGACATAACTGAGGGACTATTGCCGTGAGAGTGCAAGAGAGCGTCTCTCTCACACACACACACACACACACACCTCTTTCTTCCTTGCTACTTATCTCCTGCACTATCCCTTTGCCTTCATGTGCCAAATCTTAGTTCCCTGCCCTTTCTCTTGGTGCTAACCAAAAAGGTAGTCAGCATGTGCACCATAACTTCACCACAATTCTCAGTGCGAGCCTTGGCTCCAGAGTTGGGCGGGGCGGTCCGCTCATTTCTAGTGGACGGGACGGGCTTGGGTGCAGCCCACAGACTACGCTCAGTGGAAGGAGAGGGGAGCCTGGATGCTCAGCCATCGGTTTCTGGAGCTGAGCAGATCTTGCCCCTCCAGAAGCGATGAGCAGGGGTCCTGGCCGGCTTCTGGAATGCAAGCCTGCTCTTCTGCTGCAGCGCTGCTGGTAACAGCCGGAGACGACAGCTGGCACCTCACATGCCTCAGCCTGAGGCTCACTGTGTGGGAATTGGATAAGTACTCGGAAAGGTAGAGGCTGCATATCCGTGTGTAAAGAGGCAGGATCACTGAGTGCCTGAACAAAACACAGAGAGACCAAAGACTGGAATTCCAGAGACCAGTGCAGAGTGTTTAACAACGTCTGGCACCAGGGAGCCTGGGAAAACTGAAGTTAATGGCATGAAGGGGGAACACTCGGATGGTTGGAGTCGTACGTCGCTCAAAGGAAAGTGGAAAGCTCAGTCCTCCCAGGATAACAGATCACTCTTCATGCCCACTGACTGATGCCAAGTGAACGCTATCCCTTGCAAACTTTAAAAACTTTCTTGAGCAGGAACCCTGGGATCAGCCTGTGAGCAAAAGCAGCTGGAGCTTCACAATCAATAACACATCCCGCAACAATCCTCAGGCCTACCCTGTGACGCAAAAGCTCACAACGAGTCAAGCAAGGGCCAACCACTCTACCACTGTACCACTGAACCACACATCCCTTCATCCCTCCTCTCATGGCAAAGTCTGCCTCTGAAAATCACTCACACTCTTAAATTCAATTGGCCCGCCTGGCTTGACTTTCGTACATAAGCACTAAGGCAGCCCTCCTGCGAGAGGCTCATTCCACGTGGGTCACCCCACTACGTCACACCTCATGCCCGGATACCCAGGGATATCTGACCAGAAGTGGCATTAACCTCAGGTTGCACGAAGCACTCGTAAAGATTCTGATTATGTTGTTTTGATCGCTTTCCATTCCCATGGCTCTGAGCTTTAACTTCATTTCAATCAACCATTCCTCAAGATAAGATTAGCTCTTATTTATCACAAGTACATCGAAACACAGTGAAATGCGTTGTTTGTGTCAAGTCGAATCAGCAAGGATTGTGTTGGGCGGCCTGCAAGAGTTGCCACACTTCCGGCTCCAATGTAGCATGAACACAACTTATTAATTCCAACCGTACATCTTTGGAATGTGGGAGGAAACTGGAGCACCTGGAGGAAACCCACACAGTCACGGGGAGAACGTACAAACTCGTTGCAGACAGCGAGAGGAACGGAACCCCGATCAGGGATTGCTGGAGCTTAAAGCAACTCACTAACTGTTATGTTACCATGCCCGCCCCAGGTTCTTACCCCGTAATCTTAACGGAGTGTGTCCCATGTCTACGAAACTTCTCCGGTTTTTCTGCCATCACCGGGGTGTGCCTGTAAACGCCACTTCTGTACACAAAAAAATCCTCATGTACCTCCATCAAGGCTGGGAAAGGAAAGAGACATGTCAGCATTTCTCCACAGCTTACTGTAATCCCACTTTAGCCTGACCATTGTCCTGTCACGACCTCAGTACAAACTCACAGAAACAGCTGAAACACAAAGTCAGGCCAACATCCGCATGTTCCTAGCACCTGTACGTTTGGGAATTTTTATGAGGAATTCCACCGTGTTCTCAGTTTTCCCCCCATTTACAATTGGAAGTTTGGAATGATGCAGCAATTGGACTCCTGTGTGCTGATTCACAAATTCTGCTGTAATTCTCGACTCGGAATTCCGTAATTGCATCAGGCCATTCAAACGTTCCCTCTCCAACACAACATTGTCAACCAAGGAGATTGCCTAATTATCCATTCAATTCCAACATTGCCCCCAACCACGAACACCAGACAGCAGAACATTGTCAACTGGACTGCCATTATCCGACACTGGTCTTGCCGATCACCTGGAGATACAAGAGACTGAAGATAGAGCAACAGGCAATCTGCCGGAGGAACTCAAAGGGTCAAGCAGCATCTGTATGAGGAAAGGAATCACTGATGTTTTGAGTCAAAACCCTGAATCAGCTCTCAGGCTGCTGAGTTATTCCAACAGACTGTTCATTGATCATCTCGTACCCCAATCTGTACATGGACATCTCACTTGTGTGAAGTGACCGTGTGATGAAGCAGTAGTTTGTGCAGCAAATGCACGAGGGCAACACTGCTTCTTAACCTCCGGGTGAAGATTATCGCCACAACAGGATTCCTCTCAGTTTGGGCGGACGGATTAATTGAGGGTCAGACTCAACTGATGTATTGAAGAGTAAACATTGCACTCAGAGATTATGTGGAAACCATGTGCACATGTGTTAAAGCTTACCTCAAAGAAATCCTCTCCTAATTCTCATTTGTCCAGCTGGCTCTGACAGAACAACTTGCCTGGAGCCATTCAGTCACTGAATGGGGGGCTTAATCAAGTCACTAGTGGGTAAATGCTTCGATTTCTTGGATCAACTACATCTACCAGATGGTACGGGAGGCGTTAACCTCCAACAGTTGAAACACCCCATCCTCCCATGAGAATAATTCCGGGAATGAAAGGGTTACCCTACGAGGACTGATTGATGGCTCTGGTCCTGAACTGACTGAAATTCAGATGAATGAGGGGGGAATCTCAGTCAAACCTATCGAATGTTGAAAGGCCTTGATAGAGTATATGTGGACAGGATGTTTCCCATGGTGGGGGAATCTAGGACCAGATGGCATGGCCTCAGAGTAGAGGGACGCCCATTTAGAACGGAGATGAGGAGGAATTTCTTTAGCCAAGGTGGTGGAGGCCAGGTCATTGCGTCTACTTAAGGAAGATTCTTAATTGGGCATGAAGGGCTATGGGGAAAAGACGGGAGACTGGGGCTGAGAGAGAAATGGATTGGCTATGATGCAAGGGGGGGGAGAGGACTCACTGGCTTAATTCTGCTCCTATATCTTGTGGTCCCATGGTCTTGACACTGCCTCACAACAGCAGGGGAAGGTTGCCAAAGTTATGAATTTTGATCTCCGAAGGCCTGCAGCCTTTGGAACTTACGTGCCCCTCCCCAGACCCCTATCTATTGACAGTGCTCTCCGCTGTGATTCAAGAGTGGGTCGTGGGGAGGGGGGTGGGTCTGGTGTAACCAGCAGAGCTGCTGCTTCACGGCACCAGAGTCCCCAGTTCAATGCCAACCTCAGGTGGAGTTTCTATGTTCTCCCTACGGCCACGTGGGTTTCCTTCATCCGTTTTCCAAAGGCAGGTGGGTTGGCAGCGTAACTGGATGCAGTAAGTTTCCCCTGGTGTGTAGGCAAGTGGTGGAATCTGGGGGGTGGGGAAATGACAGGAATGTGGGGAGGACAGAATGTGGAATTAGTTTAAAATGGTGGATAATGGCCAGCAGGGATCCAGTGGGCTGAAGGGCCTGTTCCCATGGTGTGTGACAGTGAAGAGCAATTGGGAGATCCTCAGTGTTGCCATGTGGGGCTACAGGGTAGATCAGTGTTAATTCAAGATGGAGCTGGAGCATGGCAGTGTGCTGTAAGCTGTTCTACACAGATCGATTTGTTACTTTCACAATCGCTCTACTCTTTTAAGTGTAAATTCTATGACTCTAAGAATTATTAATAATGTTCTTTCCTCATTCTGCTATTGTTAATACAGTAGTATTATTAATATTATTAGTATTATTAATACAGTAGGGTTCTTTCCTCGTTCTGCTATTGGTTTCCCTTGTACCACCTCAACACACTGATGTGGTGAAATGATCTGTATGGATGGCTGGCAAAGTTTTTCACTGGACCTTAGTACTTGTGACCGTACTAAACCAACTTACCAGTTGGTTATTGTGAGCAGTTGTGGGGTGTATCAGTGTTGCCGTTCTGGTGGACGCATCACAGTTATTCAGATCCCCTGCAGTTGACATTCCTTTCCATAGTCAATTTATTAAAGGCCTCAGGAGTGTAAAGCATTATACTTCAGTCGGTGAGGACCGGTAACAACGTCTCTTCCTTACCGACCATCTACACACGTGCACCTCAAGGCTGCATACCTGGACCTCCGCTCTACTCCTTACACACATGGCTGGGTGGCTAAGCCCAGCTCCACTACTTTATCCCAATTTGTTGGCAACACCCCTGTTATTGGGTGAATCACAGGTTGGTGATAGGTCAGCGTACAGGACAGCTAATTGGGTGACGTCACAACAACCAAGTCATCAATCAGTCAATGTCAGTAAAACTAAAGAGGCGATTGTTGGCTTCAGGAAGGGGAAGGAGCAAGAGGATGAGCCAGTCTACACTGGGGGATCAAAGTTGGAGGGAGTCAACAGCTTTAACTCCCAAGACACAAGACGTTGGATGACCTGTCCGAGGCCCAGCATGTAGATGTAATCGAAAAGAAGGTATGCCACTGTCTTTACATTCTTCAGAGATTTTAGCTCGTCACCGAAACTCTAACAAATTTCCATAGATAAATTGTTGAAAGTACCTTGGCTGGTTGCGTCACGGTCTGGCATGGCAATTCAATTGCACAGGAATGCAAGGAACTGGAGAGAGTAGTGATCTCTGCTCATTGTATCACAGGCACACCCCTCCCACCGTCGGTAGCATTTACAAGGGGCTCTGCCTCGGGCAGGCAACATCCATCGTTAAAGATCCCCGCCGTTCTGGCCATGGCTTCAGAAACCTGACTTTCTTTACCATCAGATTCAGGAGCAGTTGCTTCCACTCAACCATGCAATTCTTGAACCTCCTGCCTCAACCCTAAACACTGCAAACACGAGGAAATCTGCAGATGCTGGAATTTCAAGCAACACACATAAAAGTTGCTGGTGAACGCAGCAGGCCAGGCAGCATCTCTAGGAAGAGGTGCAGTCGACGTTTCGGGCCAAACCCTTCGTCAGGACTAACTGAAAGAAGAGCTAGTAGGAGATTTGAAAGGGGGAGGGGGAGATCCAAAATGATAGGAGACGACAGGAGGGGGAGGGATGGAGCCAAGAGCTGGACAGGTGATTGGCAAAAGGGATATGAGAGGATCATGGGACAGGAGGCCCAGGGAGAAAGAAAGGGGGATGGGGGAAGCCCAGAGGATGGGCAAGGGGTATGGTGAGAGGGACAGAGGGAGAAAAAGGAGAGAGAGAAAAAGAATGTGTGTATATAAATAAATAACAGATGGGGTATGAGGGGAAGGTGGGGCATTAGCCGAAGTTAGAGAAGTCAATGTTCATGCCATCAGGTTGGAGGCTACCCAGACGGTATAGAAGGTGTTGTTCCTCCAACCCGAGTCCAACCTAAACACTACAGTTCAGCAACACCATGACCACTTTCCACTACCATCTTTTATTTTGCTCTAATTAAATGCTCTCTTGCAAAAATTGTGCATAATTGATATCTGATTTGCATTTTTCTTGTGAAAATGGTGAGTATTAAAAGTTGGATTAATGCGACTGTGTGCCTGTGCTGCTGTTGCAAGTGAGTTTTTCATTGCAGCTGTACATAGATGTACTTGTGTGTGTGACAATAAGCTCAACATAAGAAACAGGAATGGTGGGGGATGGGCAGGATATGTCTGGGCCTATATCATTATCCAGTAGTTAGTAATTGGTCCTTTACTGCAGGTCCTCATCAACCCTCCCCTCCCAGTCCCCATGGTCCCCAACTCAGTACGTGTCCAATAGTCGCCCGGCCCTGCAGGCCCCCCAAATTTAGTGACCATCTGGGCACCCTGGGGAAGGGAATCCCATCAATTCACAGCCTCCTGAGAGAAGAAATCTCGCATTGAGGCCCTTGGCGCCCCAGCTGCGGCTAAGCTGTCACCGTGGTGATAAAGCAGTTTGTCTCTTACCTTGGACAGGCCCGTTCTCCATCAGTTCCTTCATCACTTCCTTCTCCTGTTGATCAAAGAGGAAGATTCAGCGACAACTAGGCCGAGCAGAACCCCTTTCTAACCGAACAAAATGGGTGAAATATTTAAGGGGAACTTCTTCACTCAGAGGCTGGTGAGAGAGTAGAATGAGCTGCCTGCGGAAGTAGGTCCAGTTTCAATATTTAAGAGCAGTTTGCCCAAGTACGTGGATGGGAGGCAGATGGAGGGCTATGGTCCAGGTGTGGGTTGATGGGAATGGACAGAGTAACAGTTTAGCATGGACTAGATGGGCCGGAGAGGCCACTTCTGTATGGCAGTGTTCCCTGAATGTTTGTTGATGCAAGGTTGCTGCAGTCTGACGCACAGACTGGACGAAGTCCCTGATAGACAGCAGATGGGCCTCACAGACAACAGGGCAGAGGAAATACTTCAGTCCTTGGGGCCCCTGTCTGCAAACAGGTGACACGGGAAGGTAAAGCCTTGCCAGCTGAGCTATGCGATGAGAGGTGGTCACCGAACGCCAATCCCATGAGACCACAAGATATAGGAGCAGAATTAGGCCATTTGGCCTATCGAGTCCGCTCCACTGTTCCATTTTTCCCTCTCTGCCCCAATCTCCCGCCTTCATGCCTTGCTCAATCAAGAATCTCTGCCATAAATATACATAAAGACGTGGCCTCCGCAGCCGCCTGTGGCAAAGAATTCCACAGATTCACCACTCATTCACCAATCCCCTCCCCCCCACCCCGCAACTTACGTGGGAGGGGTCATTGAACAGGCAGTGTGAATGGTTACCAGCTCACTGACTCCCAGTCGGAGTGGTCTTTGACTGCCTGGGGGGAGAAAGCTATAATTGACCAGATCACAGTACAAGGGGCCGCAGACTGACCAAGTCCCGTTGGGGCAAGTGGGTCTGAGCGGGACGACACGTTGTCCCTCTCCTTGAATTGAAAGGTGAGATGGATGTTAAATTGATAAACCTTACGGGAGATTTGATGGGTGAGGGAGCCAGGGGTGTTTCAAACATTTGAGCCAACAGGTCGGTTCCTAATGTGAGTGGTGTGAAATCAGAGCTAATGGGATGAGACTGGCCACCCGGGGCTGCAGACGGGGAGTGGGTTTAGGTAGAGGTACTCACGTTGCTGGAGAGGCGGTAGGGTGGAGTAGTCTGATAGATCTGGTTGGTGTGGCTGTCAGGGTTGGGGCAGGGCATTGTGGCTTGCCTCTTGCCCCGCCCGGCAGACCGCGTGGACATCATGCACCGGGAGCCGAGGTGAAGGCTGTCCGAGCTGGAGAAAGGGTAGCAGCTGTCCGACACCACCCTGCGAGGCACAAAGGGAAGACGTGAGCCTGGAGGAACAGAGAACGTCGGCGGTGGGAGCTGTCGGCTCAATCTGGCTACTCCACGGTTCGACAAGGCCACAGCTGAACTGGAGGGGACCCCATGGAAGGAGTGAGTGGGTGGTGGGCAGCTGGAGCTGGGGTAGGTGGGGTCTTTGATTAGTTTAGTTCGAGTTTCAAACCTCTGGGTGTCAGCCAAGAATCGAGACGTTTATGGAAAGGTCGAGGAAACTGATACTACCCTGTGGAACTGTGCAAGTGAGATTCAGAATAGTAGTGAACGCTTCCAATTTACACCATCAATGAGGCTCGAACAACAGGCCAATGAAATAGATCGGGCAGTTAACC
Organism: Mobula birostris; assembly: GCF_030028105.1. Classification (NCBI taxonomy): domain Eukaryota; kingdom Metazoa; phylum Chordata; class Chondrichthyes; order Myliobatiformes; family Myliobatidae; genus Mobula; species Mobula birostris. The sequence goes on from NC_092399.1 coordinate 33,340,567, forward strand.
GAAAACACACATATCAACAGAGGAAGAGGGAGAACGTGTTGATGGAAATGTAGGTGCTGGGACCGGAAAGGACGTTTCTGGTGCTGGGGTTTACTGAGCTTGCTGTGACCTGCGTGCTCAGCTGCTGGCTACGGAGCTGGGGCTGGCTCTGAGTTTGAACGCTCGTCAGCTGCTGTGCTCTGATAGTGGAGTGGTGAGCTGCGGTGGGGGGGGGGGGAGTGGAGAGACATTTCCTCCCGATTCAGCGGGGACTGCGGCCTTCACCCTACAGCTGAAAATGCAGAGTCAGTGCTGAAGCAGCAGGGCTGTTGTCGAACAACCATCGTCCCCCGCACAACTGGAAAATCACGAGTGAGGGGAGTTCCTTTTCACGTCGGGGAGGGCATCACCGGAAATTTCAGATGATCTCCCAGCCCTTTCCCAGGCCTCAACTGTCTGTGCAGACATCCCACCCTGCAAAAGCTCATTTCAGGGAGGTAGCACCCTCCCCCCCCACACCCTGTCGACCTCCAAGGGTGTATGTAATACTTTCTTTAGTGATTTTGTCTAATCTGTAAACCAAGTTGGGTATATGCAGCAAATGTGACATTAAAATATGTACTTATATTATATTATATTATCATGTTTATTCTATTACAACTTTAAGCAAGTCTACAGGGAGTTTGGCCTCATCACGTAGGACATCAATAGTCTAGCTCCTTGGCAGCCAGTCAGCTAGTTTAAATCAGCAGTCCCAAACCTCTTTTGCTCCGCGGACCAGTTTAATGGGGGGGGGGGGCGGTGGGTGTTAATCACGACCGGAATATAGGTGATAAGTCAACTATAAGTCACTTGTAAGTGGCTAATACACTCAATTTTGTTTCTAAAGGGGTTTATCTAACGAATTTAATATTAAACATATAGCGCATATTTTCCTCGCATGAATGTCGTGATAAGTCAATTATAACAGTGGTTCCAAACCTCCGGGCCGTGAAGAATGCAGCGGTACAGACCAGCATGTAAATGTCGGCCCAGATCAGAGGCAACGCAATCGGCAATCACCTCTGATCTGGGCTGACATTTATGTGCCGGGCGGCACCTAATTAATTAGCTTGTTTATTTCGGCTTTTTTCTTAAAGATGTGCTGGGTGCGTTCCGGCCACTGCTGTATTCTTCGCGGCCCACCACTGAATTATAAGTCACTTATAAGTCAAAAGCATCATAACATTTTAAGTAACGTTTGGATATTAAACACACAGTGCATACTTTCCTCATATGAACATATAAAATCATTGCAACACACCAATATCACTGAATCAGTGGGAGCCCTGGACTTGTTTTCCTGCAACAACACGGTCTGATCGAGGGGTGATGGGAGACAGCGATACTCGAAGGGGGTTCCTTATGTCCAGTCTATTCCGCAATTTAGTTTTCATTGCATTCATTGCAGAATACACTGCTTCACAGAGATAGGATGTTGGAAATGGAAGCAACGTTTTCAGTGCTTTCGTGGCTTTCTCAGGATATTCAGCCTTGACTTTGATCCAGAATGCCAGCAGAGATGTTATGTCAAACATACTTTTCAGCCCACCGTCATTTGCCAGCACGAGGAGTTAATCATCTTCTCGTGCTGACATGGACGATTCACCGGGGACATTCGCAAATGGGTCACAGACCCATTTCTTTGCACGTCTTGGGTCACTGATGACCTCGCGTGTGTTAAAATTCAACAGTACGTGACAGGGAATGAGGAAAGGTGCAGCTGACTCATATCGTTTCATATTGCCAAATCATATCATTTCCTCGCGGCCCGGTGGTTGGGGGCCACTCTTAGCACGAAGAGAGACCAATCAGGATGCTCGCTCTTCCGCACAAAAAAAATCGATTTCCGGGATATTGTATATAATTTCCGGGCGTCAGGGAGTCACTATCGATATGTGGGAGACTCCCGAAACTTCCGGGAGAGGTGGGATGTCTGCTGTTGTGAGGGCATTCTCAATATCCACCAGAGGGTGGGGCTCACCCGTGTTACTTGCTGTGGATTTAGGAGATGGAGGGTGAAGTCAGCTGCAGGAACCCACCCCAACACTAATTACTCAAGAGCAGCAGCATGCATTGTCATGGCTGCCCCCTTTGGTTCACGGCGTCAGGTCAAGTTGATGTATACTCTCAGGCAACTGTTAAAGAGTCCTCGATGCTGTCGGCAAAAGGTCAGGGAAGTTCAATATTTATCATCGAACCAACTTCGTCAGCATCGATTACAAATCGCTATCGTGCTGCTATTTATGAGAATTTGCTTTGTGTAAACTAGCGAGTGCATTTTGCAATGATGACACGAGTTTTGAAGCGCAAAGAAGCAGCTCTGGGGTCATGACTAGGAATGTGCAAACGCAAGCCCCCTTTCTTTCTCAACAGCTCACAGCCGCAGCTCTGCACGAGTAGCGGGTGGATCCGGTGTTTAAAGTGCTTGAGCACATGAATGCTGACAGACTATGTTCAGTGTGGTTCACCCTCTGGTTAATCCCAAATACCCCAAAGAAACGGGGAATGTGTGGATGGTAAAAAGGGTTTTAGACGTTTGTGTGGATGTGAGACCCCGGTGCTACCACACACACGCACACGGTAATTCTTTGCACTGATCTGCAAAGGTGTCATTTGACATGAAAGGGTTTGGTCCAGTCAAGAACACGTCGGCCGTGTTTCAGGTCAGAGCTAGTCCACCACAGGGAGTATTGCTGCTCCATCGCACGGTCCCGATCACCCCGCGCCCAGGGTACCTATCCGCGACGCTCCGTGCCCAGGTACCTACCCGCGACGCCCCGCACCCAGGTATCTACCCGTGACACCCCGTGCCCAGGTACCTACCCGCGATTCCCCGCGCCCAGGTACCTACCCGCAACGCCCCGTGCCCAGGTACCTATCCGCAACGCACTGCGCCCAGGTACCTACCCGCGACGCCCCGCACCCAGGTATCTACCCGTGACACCCCGTGCCCAGGTACCTATCCGCGACGCCCCGTGCCCAGGTACCTACCCGCGCCGCCTCAGGTACCACCAGGCACCGTCGATGCGGCCGCCGTGACAGCCCTGCTGTTTGCGCCGGTTACAGGAGATGAGATTCTGCGGCGACAGGACCGCTCTCACGTGGCCCATGGACTGGATGGCGATTCGGTCAGAGGCCACGGCTGGGGAGCAAGGGATCGATGTCAGAGAGACCTGAGCAGCCCTCGCTGTGACAACTCGTTCAGAGCCACTCACTTCCCCAGAACCCAGTGCCCACCCTCCTCACCAAAACATGCACACCCCGCAACTGAACAGTACATACACCCCACTCCGTGAACAGTACACATACCCCCTCACTGAACCGTACACCCCCCAATGAACCGTACACCCCCTCACTGAACCATACATCCCCACACTGAACCGTATACCCCCTCACTGAACCGTACACACCCTCACTGAACCGTACACCCCCTCACTGAACCATACACACCCACTAAACCATACACCCCCTCACTGAACCGTACACACCCTCACTGAACCCAACACCCTCACTGAACCGTACACCCCCTCACTGAACCGTACACACACACCCTCACTGAACTGTACACCCCCCCACTGAACCGTACACACCCTCACTGAACCGTACACCCCCTCACTGAACCGTACACCCCCTCACTGAATCCTACCCCCTCACTGAATCCTACCCCCTCACTGAACCCTACACCCCTTCACTGAACCCTACACCCCCTCACTGAACCGTACACCCCCCCACTGAACCGTACACCCCCTCACTGAACCCTACACCCCCTCACTGAACCGTACACCCCCCACTGAACCGTACACCCCCTCACTGAACCGTACACCCCCCCACTGAACCCTACACCCCCTCACTGAACCGTACACCCCCTCACTGAACCGTACACCCCCCCAATGAACCGTACACCCCCCAATGAACCGTACACCCCCCCCAATGAACCGTACACCCCCCCAATGAACCGTACACCCCCTCACTGAACCCTACACCCCCTCACTGAACCGTACACCCCCCCACTGAACCGTACATCCCCTCACTGAACCGTACACCCCCCCACTGAACCCTACACCCCCTCACTGAACTGTACACCCTCACTGAACCGTACACCCCCTCACTGAACCGTACACCCCCTCACTGAACCCTACACCCTCCATCACTGAACCGTACACCCCCTCACTGAACCGTACACACCCTCACTGAACCGTAACCCCCTCACTGAACCGTACACCCCCTCACTGAACCGTACACCCCCCCACTGAACCGTACACCCCCTCACTGAACCGTACACCCCCCCACCGAACCGTACACCCCCTCACTGAACCCTACACCCCCTCACTGAACCGTACACCCCTCACTGAACCGTACACCCCCTCACTGAACCGTACACACCCTCACTGAACCCTACACCTCCTCTCTGAACCGTACACCCCCTCACTGAACCCTACACCCCCTCACTGAACCGTACACACCCTCCATCACTGAACTGTACACCCCCTCACTGAACCGTACACCCCCTCACTGAACCGTACACACCCTCACTGAACCGTACACCCCCCCACTGAACCGTACACACCCTCACTGAACCGTACACCCCCCCACTGAACCGTACACCCCCTCACTGAACCGTACACACACACCCTCACTGAACCGTACACCCCGTCACTGAACCCTACACCCCCTCACTGAACCGTACACCCCCTCACTGAACCGTACACCCCCCACTGAACCGTACACCCCCTCACCGAACCGTACACCCCCTCACCGAACCGTACACCCCCTCACCGAACCATACACCCCCTCACTGAACCGTACACACACACCCTCACTGAACTGTACACACACACCCTCACTGAACTGTACACACACACCCTCACTGAACTGTACACACACCCCCTCACTGAACCATGCCACATGCACAGACCGCTCACCATGACAACCCTTGCAGAGAGGTCCTCACTGTGGCAGCCCATGAATACTGTAACATGACCTATAGACCCACTGTCTTCACTCCAACAACCCTCACACATTCATCCCAATCTCCCCACCCCCCGCACCCCGACTGAACACCCCGTACACACCTGGGCCCTCTTCACTGCACACTGGCCCCTAGTCTACCACTGTAATACTCTGTGCACGCCCGCTCTGACTGGAACACAGGCAAAGATAACAAGCTGACTGTAAGACAGGCCTCAGGCTCCCTGTTATGCTGAAATACCAATCTCTGTAACATTCCCACCGACCCCAGAGTCATCATGTTCACAGCCTGACACAGACACCTACTGGTACTGACCTCCTCTGACTCAACGTCACACCTTAGCATGGAAGGTGCTCCAAGACAGTCCCCATGGTGACGTTAACCTGTACCGCTCCCTTTACTGGAACACTGCTCTAGGCCACAACAGATAATGGAAAGAGTAATGCCCTCTCTCACTGTAGCATTGTGACATACTTCCCACCACTCAATGCAGCACTGAAATATCCAACTCATCTCAATGTAAAACTGACCCACATCACATCCCCAGCTTTACCGGTATAATGGTCAGGCTGTTTGCTATTTGTTTTACTGCTCTCAACACTCTGATCCAGCTGCATCCCACTCCAAATACACTGTGAAACCCTCAATGCTCACTGTGACAGTGAGATATCCCACACCTTCTACCGTGACACAATGACACAGCATACTAAACAGAAAGCTACACTAAATCTATTACCAAATGATGTAGCTAACATCTTCCTCTATAATGGTGGTAGAACCCACAATTTCCACTGTAATAGTGATAATCCACGTACGTCTCTGATACATGTAATGTACTATGATAGTGATAGAACCACCACGTATCGTACACTGAATACGGTGACACAGGCCCCATCACTGTTACACACCGACGCGCACCACGTATCCCAGTGACGGTTTACCTGCTGTGGAAAAGGCCCACGATGCTGCACAGTTGCCTTGATCCATGGGCTGGTGGATTAATCCTGGCCATTTATCGGCAGCATTGAAATGCTTGGGCAGGACGTCATTGCTGTCCATGTCCATCTGAAACGAAAATGGGAGAGCGCCCTGAGTAGGCACTCCGTCATCGATAGATCGCCCTGTACCAATTTCCTGCTCTAAATCAATCTGTCGATTCTTGCTTTGAACCACTCCAAAATCTGATGGTGAGGGAAGAAACTGTTCTAAACTATTGAATGTGTGCCTTTGGGCTCCTGTACCTCTTCCCTGATGGTAGTAATGAGAAGAGTGTACGTCCCAGATGGTGAGGGTCATTAGTGACAAGTCAAGTGAAGTTTATAGTCATTTAACTACGTATATGTACGTAACATATATAATGCATATAGAATTTAGACAATGTTTCCCCTACCCAGGGTGTAAATCACAGTAGTACATAACACATGATAACTTATGAAGGCAAGGATAAAATCTACAGATGGATTACACACAAACAACAAACTAAAGTGCATTAATATTAAATATTGTAAGGCATGGATCAGGTTAATCAGTGACTTTGAATACGATGTGACAGGGAGTTCAGAAGCCTAATGACCTGAGGGAAGAAACTGTTCCCCATCCTGACCGCTCTTGTCTTTACGCATCGAAGTCTCCTGCCTGACGGTAGAAAGTCAAAGAGGATGCTGGATGGATGGGTGGGATCCTTAATGATACTAAGGGCCCTGCGTACACAGTGCTCCTGATAAATGTCCCTAATGGATGGTAGGGAGACCCCTAAAATCCCCTCATCAGTCCTCTGCCGGGACTTCTGATCCGATGCTTGACTGCTCCCTCACCAGATGGAGATGCAACTTGTCAGGACACTCTCAGTGGTGCTCCTGTAAAACACAGATAAGATGGGGTGGGTGTGTTGGCTGGGGGGTGGGGGAAAGACTTGCTCACCTCAATCTTCTCAGGAAGCGGAGGTGCTGCTGTGTCTCCTTGCTCAGGGAGGTGATAATAAGGGACCAGGGATGAAACACTTCAACAAAACATTCAGGATTTAGATGCTGTGGGTCCTGTGGGATCTACATCTACCAGCAAGGTCAAACACTCAGACTAGTTCACAGTGCAGGATTTGTCAATGACCAGTCATTGTACGTTAATCCACTGGATTCCGTGTATCACTGCACCAGCCCCCTTGCCCCACCCTCCTCACTGATGTCCGGCTCGCCTCCTTTATCCAAAAAATTTCCATGTCCCCACAAACAGTGGACCATTCCCCTAAACAGTTCTGCGTTCACTTCCAGCTCTGCCCCCTCCAGAGGAGAGCGACTATCAAACCCCTCCACGTCGCCCTTCCTCTATTCGACAAGCTGCTCACGCTGTGGGACGCGGAGCTTCTCAAAACTGCTCTGCAGAGAGTCCGAGCCTGACAGCGTGTCAGATCCCTCCCAACTCCATGGTACAAGCCCCAAAAACACACTGGAGACGCAAAGAAACTGAGGGTGCTGGAATCTGGAGCAACTAACAATCTACTGGAGGAGCTCAGCAGGTCGAGCAGCATCCGTGGGAGGAAAGGAATTGTCAATGTTTTCATAAGACCTTAAGACATGGGAGTAGGATGAGGCCATTCAGCCCATCGAGTGTCCTTCTCTCCTTGGCTTATGGCTTATTTATCTTTCATAAACATGGTTTATTTATTTTTCCTCCCATCCCCATTCTCCTGCTGTTTCCCTATAACCTTTAATGTCCTTATTAATCACCAACATCCACTTTAAATATGCTTAGTGACATGGCAAATAATGAATGAATGAATAATGCCTAAGCTTCCAAGAAAACTGAGGCAATGAATTCCACAGATTCACCACCCTGTGCCTAAAGCAATTCCTCCTTATCTCTGTTCCAAACGGATGTCCTTGCATTCTGAGGCTGTTGCTTCTGGTCCTAGACTCACCCACTGTAGGAAACATCCTCTCCATGTCCTTTCTACATCTGTCATTCAATATTTGGTAGGTTTCAATGACATTCCCCCTCATTCTTCTAAATTCCAGTGAGTACAGGCCCAGAACCATCAAACGCTTCTCATACATTAACCCTTTTGTTCTTAGGACCATTCTCATTAACCTCCTCTGGACCATCTCCAATGCCAGCACATCCGTTCTTCAATAAGGGGCCCAAAATTGCTCACAGTATTCCAAGAACAGCCTAACTAATATCTTAGAAAGCCTCAGAATTACATCCTTGCTTTTACATTCTGGTCCTCTTGAAATGAATGCTAACATTGCATTTGCCTTCCTCACCACCAACTCAACCTGAAAGTTAACCTTTAGTGAATTGTCCACTAGGGCTCCCAAATCCCTTTGCACCTCTGATTTCTGAATTTGCTTCCTATTTAGAAAATAGTCTACACCTCTATTCCTTCCACTAAAGATCATGACCATACATCTCCCTGCACAGTATTCCATCTGCCACTTTGCCCATTTTCCTAATCTGTCCAGGTCTTTCTGCAGACTCCCTTCTTCCTCAACACTACCTGCCGCTCTGCCTATCTTTGTATCATCCACAAACTCGGTCACAAAGCCATCAACAGGAATTCTGCAGATGCTGGAAATTCAAGCAACACACATAAAAGTTGCTGGTGAACGCAGCAGGCCAGGCAGCATCTCTAGGAAGAGGTACAGTCGACGTTTCGGGCCGAGACCCTTCATCAGGACTAACTGAAGGAAGAGTGAGTAAGAGATTTGAAAGTGGGAGGGGGAGGGGGAGATCCAAAATGATAGGAGAAGACAGGAGGGGGAGGGATGGAGCCAAGAGCTGGACAGGTGATAGGCAAAAGGGATACGAGAGGATCATGGGACAGGAGGTCCGGGAAGCAAGACAAGGAGGGGGGGGAACCCAGAGGATGGGCAAGGGGTATATTCAGAGGGACAGAGGGAGAAAAAGGAGAGTGAGAGAAAGAATGTGTGTATAAAAATAAGTAACAGATGGGGTATGAGGGGGAAGTGGGGCATTAGCGGAAGTTAGAGAAGTCGATGTTCATGCCATCAGGTTGGAGGCTACCCAGACGGAATATAAGGTGTTGTTCCGTCCCCCCGCCCTGCATTCCGCAGGGATCACTCCCTACGCAACTCCCTTGTCCATTCGTCCCCCCCATCCCTCCCCACTGATCTCCCTCCTGGCGCTTATCCGTGTAAGCGGAACAAGTGCTACACATGCCCTTACACTTCCTCCCTTACCACCATTCAGGGCCCCAAACAGTCCTTCCAGGTGAGGCAACACTTCACCTGCGAGTCGGCTGGGGTGATATACTGTGTCTGGTGCTCCCGATGTGGCCTTTTATATAGTGGCGAGACCCGACGCAGACTGGGAGACTGCTTTGCTGAACATCTACGCTCTGTCCGCCAGAGAAAGCAGGATCTCCTAGTTGCCACACATTTTAATTCCACATCCCATTCCCATTCTGACATGTCTATCCACGGCCTCCTCTACTGTAAAGATGAAGCCACACTCAGGTTGGAGGAACAACACCTTATATTCCGTCTCCCTCTGTCCCTCTGAATATACCCCTTGCCCATCCTCTGGGTCCCCCCCACCCCTTGTCTTTCTTCCCAGACCTCCTGTCCCCTGATCCTCTCGTATCCCTTTTGCCTATCACCTGTCCAGCTCTTGGCTCCATCCCTCCCCCTCCTGTCTTCTCCTATCATTTTGGATCTCCCCCTCCCCCTCCCACATTCAAATCTCTTACTAACTCTTCCTTCAGTTAGTCCTGACAAAGGGTCTCGGCCTGAAACGTCGACTGCACCTCTTCCTAGAGATGCTGCCTGGCCTGCTGCGTTCACCAGCAACTTTTATGTGTGTTGCACAAAGCCATCAATTCAGATCACTAACACAATGTGAAAAGTAGCGGACCGACACTAACCCTGTGTAACTGGCAGCCAACAAGAAAAGGCCCCTTTTATTCCCATCCTTTTGCCAGTCAGCCAACCATCTGTCCATGCCTGCATCTTTCCTGTACCAGGGGCTCTTATCCTGATTAGCAGCCTCACATGTGGCACCTTGTCAAAGGCCTGAAAACCCACGTGAATAACATCTACTCATTCTCCTTTTCTGTGCTGCCTGCTACTCCCTCAAAGAAAGCCAAAGGATTTGTCAGGCAAGATTTCCTTTCAGGGAAACCATACAGACTTTGGCCTATTCTATCATGTGCCTCCAAGTACCCTGACACTTCATCCTTAGTAATGGCCTCCAAAATCCTCCCAACCACTGAAGCCTCCCTCCTTTCTTAAAGAGCAGAAGGACACTTGCAATTTTCCAGTCCTCCGGAACCATTCCAGAATCTAGTGACCGTTGAAAGATCACTAATAATGCCTTCACATTCTCTTCAGCTATCATCTGATCCAGGTGGCCCATCTACCTTATGACTGTTCAGCTTACCAAGCACTACCTACTGAGAGTACATCTTCCCTCAGGCACTTCTGGATTTCTGGCATACAGCTGGTGTCTTCCACACTGAAGACTGATGCAAAATACCTATTCAGTTTGTTCACCATTTCCTTGTCCCCCATTACTGTTGCTCCAGCATAATTTTAAATCAGCCCAATGTTCACCCCTGCCTCTCCTTCACTCTTCGGAAACTCTATCTATCCGATGTCCCGCTCGGTGGCGCAATGATATCAGTGCCAGACTCTGGAGCGAAGGCTCCCGAGTTCGAATCCAAGTCAGGCTGAGCGTCGAGCTAGCAACTGGGCCTCGTAAAGACAAGGATAGCTTGCTACGGAAACACCGTCATGACAGTGCCACGCTAACCCCACTGCCAAGTTAAGGGCTATTCTTCTTCTTCTTCTTCTTCTTCTTCTATATATCAGAGAAAAGACTTTTTGGTAACCTCTTAGCATTGGCTAGGTTTCCTTCACATTTCATCTTTTCTCAGATTACTTCTTTTTTAGTTGTATTCTGTTGGTTTTCAATCCAACTTCACGTTACTTTTTTTTTTGCTATATCACATGCCCCCTCTTTTGCTTTTACGCTGTCTTTGACTTCCCTTGTCGTTGCCTCATCCTCCTGTTAGAATACTTTTTCAGGTCAGAACCCTGCCACCATGCCCATACAAACCGTCCCGCCGGACTTGCTTCCACCCTGTGCCCCGGGATGTGTCCGTACATTCAACTTGTTCATATTCAGCACGGTGCTGGAGGGCCTTCTGGTACCCAGCCGGTACCGGATTCCTTCGTCCAGAGTCATTCCCCAGAACTGGCTGTAATTCGAAGCTTTCCATCTGCTCAGAAAGAAATGACAGTGTCAGTGTGGCGCACTCTCCCCCTTTGCGAACCTCAGGTTAAATGGGTAGTGGTGCCAAGGCCTGACACAGCAGCGGCAGTGCCCGAGGGACATGCTTTGGAGTCAGAGCCACACCGAAGTACACAACACCCAGTGTAAACCTACTGAGGGCATTAGCCACCCATCCAGGCCAGACTCCTATGGAGCGGGCAGCAGAGATGTGGAGAACCTGACAATCGGGGTGACTCTGTGGCTGAACACACATTTTATCCCTTTATTCTCTGGGCTGTGGTCGGCAGCTATTTTATTTTTTGAAGGACAGGATGACCAGCAAGATCAGATTATCTTTGATTTGATCAGTTTTATTTATCACATGTACATCGAAACAATGTGAGACGCGTAGGTTACATCAGATCAAATCAGCGAGGACAGCGCAGGGCAGCCCACAGGTGTCGTCACGTTTTTGGACACCAACATGGCATGTCCACAACTCACCAGCCACAACCTGTAGGTCTTTGGACTGTGGGAGGAAACCGGGGCACCCGGAGGAAACCCATGCGGTCACAGGGAGAACGTCCAAACTGCGTACGGACGGGCGGCAGGAACTGGACTTGGGTTGCTGGTGTTGTAATAGTGTTGCTCTGACCACTGCGCTACTGTTTCCAAAAGTTAATTCACACCCCCCCCCCCCCACACACACACAAGTAACATTCTCTAAGTTTGGAGTGCGAGTATTAAAAAAGAGCAGATTCGGGCAAAGCCGGTCTTTCTTCGGCGGCTGAGGCGCGAGGAGTGCGAGTGCCGGTGTCAGAGACGTAAACTCAGCTGCAAATAAAAGGAGGGTGGGCTCAAGTGGAGCGGCCAGTGACAGAGCGCACCAGTGATAGAGTGCACCAGTGACAGAGCGCACCAGTGACAGAGCGTGAAGGCTTTGGCTGAACAGGCTTCGGTGTGAACAGGCAAAGGCACCAGCTAAGAACAGGCGAGCCTTTTTTAATACAGAGCAGTCAGGGCAGAATGTTCCTCCTGTCAGATGTAGGAAATCAGGAGACCCGATGGTTTCCCTGATGACTACATTTGTGGGAAGAGCACCCAACTTCAGCGCCTCACTGACTGGGTCAAGAAGTTCGATGTACTGAGGATCGTTCAGGAGGCTGAAGGTAATATAGATGTGACTTTTGAAGAGGTGGTCACACCCAGAATACAGGCTTCAGAGAGTGGATGGCTGACTATCAGGAGAGGTGAGGGGATGATGAATTCGGTGCACCACTCACAACACGCTGGAAGAACTCAGCAGGTCGGGCAGCATCCGTGGAAACGAACAGTCAACGTTTCAGGCCAGAACCCTTCGTCAGGACTGTAGAGGGAAGGGGCAGAGGCCCTATAAAGAAGGTGTGTGGAGGGTGGGAAGGAGAAGGCTGGTAGGTTCCAGGTGAAAAACCAGTAAGGGGAAAGATAAAGAGGTGGGGGAGGGGAAGCAGGGAGGGGATAGGCAGGAAAGGTGAAGGAGGAATAGGGGAAAACACAATGGGTAGTAGAAGGAGGCGGAACCATGAGGGAGGTAGTAGGCAGCTGGGGGTGGGGGCAGGGTGAAACTGGGATGGGGGAATTTCACTATACACACATTCTTTCTCTCTCTCTCTCCTTTTTCTCCCTCTGTCCCTCTGACTATACCCCTTGCCCATCCTCTGGGCTTTTCCCCCCCCCTCCTCCTTTTCCTTCTCCCTAGGCCTCCTGTCCCATGATCCTCTCGTATCCCTTTTGCCAATCACCTGTCCAGCTCTTGGCTCCATCCCTCCCCCTCCTGTCTTCTCCTATCATTTCGGATCTCCCCCTCCCCCTCCCACTTTCAAATCTCTTACTAGCTCTTTCTTCAGTTAGTCCTGACGAAGGGTCTCAGCCCGAAACATCGACTGTACCACTTCCGAGGGATGCTGCCTGGCCTGCTGCGTTCACCAGCAACTTTGATGTGTGTTGCTTGAGTTTCCAGTATCTGCAGAATTCCTCGTCCTGGCCAGGAGGTTTGCTGTTGCTACTCGGAAGGGATTAAGCTGGAACCAGAGCCCCAGGTGAGTAAGGGAGGGATCAGACCAGAAGGCAGATGTCAGGGAAAGTATTGAAAGGCAAAATCAAAATAATCAAAATTGATGGGTTGGATAGTTTTTCAGTGTGCAGATTTTAATGCTGCAGTATTATGGGCAAGGGTGATGAACTTAGAGCATGGATCTGTACATGGAGCTATGACGTTGTAGCCATGACTGAAACTTGGTTGAGAGAGGGACAAGAATGAGTGATTAATGTAAGGTTTTCAAAGATTTAGAAAAGATAGAGGAGAAGGTACGAGTGGGGGGAGGGTGGTTTTGCACTACTAATCAGGGACAATATCACAGCGTTAATTGGGAAAACCTTTTCTCAGACAAGTCTGCATCAGACATGTGGACGGTGTTTAAAGATCAGTTGCACAGAGTACAGGAAAGGTATGTTCTTGTTAGAAGGAAGGACAGGAATGGAAAGATAGGAGATCCTTGGATGGCCAGAGAGGTGATGAATTTAGTTAAGAAGAAAAAGGAAATGTAGGGATGGAATGAATCAGTTGAGGATAAAGAAGCCAGAAAAGAATCAAAGGAGGAAATTAGGAAAACCAGGAGGGTCCATGAAAAGTCTTTGGCAAGCAGGATTAAGGAGAATCCAAAGGCACTCTATACATACATCAAGAGCAAGAGGATAACTAGGGAGAGGCTGGGACCACTGTAGGATAAAGAGGGGAACATTTGCCTGGATGCCAAGAATGTGAGTCAGGTACTTAATGAGTACTTTGCTTCGGTATTTAACAAGGAAAAGGATATGAAGGACCAGGAGATCAGTGCTGAGTGTATAAATACGTTAGGGCGTTTAGAGGTCAAGGAGGAGCAAGTATGAGTATTAGGGTGCATAAGTCCCCAGGGCCTGATGGGATTTACCAGGTTATTGAAGGAGGCAAGAGAAGAACCTGCTGGGCCCTTGACCAGATAGAGTGGGCTTTTAAGAGACATTTGGATAGGCACATGGATGTGAGGAAGATAGAGGGATATAGACATGGTGTAGGTTGGAGGGATTAAGGTTTGGATGTTATTGATTTGCTTTTTAGCTGTTCTAACACAACATTGTGGGCTGAATAGCCTGTTTCTGTGCTGTACTGTTCTCCGTTCCATGTTCTAAGTAACAGCTCACGCCTGAGTGACGCGTGCAGTCTGGAAGAATGACACCTACCCATAGTCTCCATGGTTGATGCTGCGGATCAATTCTTCATTGATGAGACAAGCATGCTGCTCACAGTCCCAGTGACCACTGCTGCAGGTGCTGAGGAAACACATGTGAAAGACATCGTTACACAACCTGAGCCAGAGCCGGCGATCACCGAGCAAAGCTTCCCCCAAAGCCAGCAACCTGGGAGAGCACTGCCGAGTGCCGGCCTGCTCCTGTTGCTCCTTGGTGAAAGAACAAGACCAGGACGGGGATGCGTGACGAGGAGTCCGTGCTGGTGGTCATCCCCGAAGCGCCGTTTCTGGCATTTACCGGGAAACAAGGATGGCTCCGCTCTTGTTTTACCGGCCGGGCTGTTACACTTTGTTGGAAAACCCTGTAACATGCACTGTATTCTTACCAGTCTCTGCAACCCCATCACTAAAACATCATCCCCCTTAAATAGAAAAAAAATGCAGATGTTGAACATCTGAAACAAAAATAAAGTGTTAGAAACTCTCAATAGTTTAAGCAAAGGCCGATTTTAAACATTAGCTCCGGGTGAATGGTCTCCATCCAAAATATCAAGTCCATTTCACTCTGCAGATTCTGCCTGACATGCTGAGTTCCTTCAGCATTCATTTGCTGCAGATTCCAGCATCAGCAGAGTCTCCAGCAACACAGGGACCTTGGAGCACATGCCCAGGGTTCTCTCAATATCAACAGGGCATCTGCTTTCATAGGCAGAAGAGCTAAATCAGTGAAATTACACTGGAGCTGCACAAGACACTAGTTATATCAGAGTGAAGTTCCTGCAAAGGGCTTAGGTCCCCACAGAACAGGAAGGAACTGACTGCTTTGGAAAGAATTTACCAGAATATCAACAGATCTGAAGAAACTTTAGCTACAACAAAAAGATTAGATGTCGGCCTTTTGTTTTTGTGTTGAGATGATGAAGTGGGCATTCAATTAGGATTTATAAAGTCATGAGAAGCGTTGACGGTGAGAATTGAAAGAATCTATTTTCCCTCAGTAGTTGATAACTGGAAGGAGATGTATTTATGTGGGCTGGTGGAAGGTTAAGAGAACTGAAGAGAATGTTTTCACCCAGAGGATGGGGTTGGTTCGGAACTCACTGCTTTTGTTACATTTGGACGGGTTAGGTGGAAGTGTCTGCAGGAGTTCTCACAGTGTGTTGGATCACCTGAAAGTTCTGACAGGAAATAGGCAGCCCAAGCACTGCTGTCTTCAGTCCAAGAGGCCCAGAGCAGGGGGCTACATTGCCGCCTCCAGACTCTGTAGGTTGAAAGTTCAAACCCTATTAATGGCTGGAGGCCCGAATTTCGGTAGCTACCTCCGCATAAGCAAAATGCTGGAGGAATTCAGCAGACAGGCAAAGTCTGTGGAAGGGAGTAAACAGTCAATGTTTCAGGCTGAAATTCTTTATTTCTTCTTCTCCCCCCCCCCCCCTCACCTGGACTCACCTATCACCTGCCAGTTTTTACGCCTTCCCCTCCCCCTCCCTTTCCAGTCCTGAAGAAAGGACTGCGCTCAAAATGTTGACCGTCTATTCCCCTCCATAGATGCTGGCTGATCTGTCAAGTTCCTCCAGCATTTAGTGTGAGTTGCTCTGGATTTCCAACACCTGCTGAATCTTGTGTGCCTCAGTAAAAGGCCAAGGGAAGCCCTTAGGTTTGCATCTCAAGAACTAGGAAGTCTGTTGTGGACCGGACACATCTGCTCTGCACACTGGTTACCTTGTCTGTCCTGGGACTCACTGAAATAGATGAGGCCACATCAGGAACACCGAATACAGTAGACAAGGTTGGAGGAAGTGCACACAAATGTTTGCCTCATTTGGAAGGGCTGTTTAGGTCCCTGGATGGAGGCGAGGGGTGAGCAGTGCATCATCTGCCCATTGTCCTTCATCCCTTCTCAGTCCCGACTAGCCAGTATCTCATCCCTCTCCTCTTTATACTAGCCATCTTGCCTCTATACTCTGTTCCCTGTTGCAGGGTCTAGACCTGAAACATCAACGTTCCTCCAACTCCAAGTACAGTTGTTAGTTTTGGAGTTGTCATGGAGGTCCAGTCAACAGAGCCGTGGGGAGAAGGCCCCTGGGGTGGCTTGTTACTTTAAAAAAGTGGTTTTACTACAACATGTTATATCATTTGCTGTTTCTTATCCATCTGTTCAATGGTTAACATTATCGCAGTGTTGAATTTCTATTTTTACTGACCTCTCTTATTCTGTGGAAGAAGTATGAAGGTAATCCTTTTAAGGAAAAGTTAGTTTGGAATTCCAGCCGGTGTCTGCACTCATAGTTATCGTGTTTTGGCTGAAGTTTTGCTCCTTGTTATGACCAGCAGTCATGCAAGGTTACACTTGTTAATGGGGCATTGCTGGCCTCCTCATTCCTCCCAGGCTACTCCCCACAGACTCATTTCATGTAGTCTGTAGAAACATGGCCAGTTAATGAGTACTGAAGCCTTTCAAAATAAATCTCGAAAGTTAATGATTCCTGATTCTCCCTCACTCTCTAATGAGATTCGTGAAAGTACAACCTGTCTTAATTCATTCCAGTTCAAACCCGTTGCCCCTCCCTATTCAGGATGTCGGTATTTTTCCAGATCCATTCATTCACATTCTTAACATCCAACCTCAGAGAGACATCAATAAAGAATAATGACTAAAATAAATAAGCCTAGTCCCTGACCCACTTAAAAATCACAAGTTTTTAACTCAATTACGAAATCATTTGTGGTTCTATCCATAATCTCTGTGCATAGCAAAGCATTGCGTAAAGTCACCAGCACAGATCAGCAGCACACTATTCAGCCCATTGTCTGTGCTGACTATGTAGAATGATCCCTTTCCTCAATTCTATCATCTCGAGCACTGATACAATTTCTTCCCGGAATTATTGACAGCTCCCCGTTTAGTATCACTTTCTGCAGAAGAACAGCTACTCCTCGTATCCTTCTTGTATATCTTTTGAAGTCGTGTCCCTTTGCCCATATCATCAATAAACGGGTAAAGGTGTTCATTTACATCGTTAAAACCTGTCGTAATCTCGTACACCTTGGTCAACTCTCACCTTGGCATCCTTTGCGCAAAGAACAACCTCAGCTTCTTCGCTCTAATTCTGCAGCTGAAGTTCCCACTGTTAACCAGCCATACACCCTCAGCAGGACCTTCGCACCTTTTCCAAACTGGTGATCAGAGCTCTCTGAAAGGTCCGGCTGGGCCACCATTAAAGGTTTAGCTGCACTTTTCTGCCTTTGTTTCTCATCTACGAAATGATCCCAATGGTGCGCGTCTCAAATAGCCTCTGACAACCAAGTCCAGCTCCCGGCCTGCACGTGTGGCTTAGCTACTAAGCCCAGCAGAACTGTTTCTACTGGCAGGAGAAGGGGCAAAGGTGGGTTACTGGCAACTTAACCAGTCGCTTTGGTCAGATGGGGCTCGCCAGCTTAGTTGGCAGCTCATCTAGGGGAAGGAAAACTCTGACCTCAAACTTCCGCTGCCTTGCACCTACACCCACTCTTGGGGAGGGATTTGGGAGTGAACCTCGAGGGAAAAGTCTGGAGCTGGAGTTCCTAAGGCAGTCCTACACTGACTGGCAACTCCTGCGATGTTGCTGGAGCCAAACTGTCTTGGTCTCTGCCAAGCTTTGGGTTCATCAGATGTGTGGAGAGCGGGAGCTCGCTACATGGGCAACAGCTTGCTCGCCATATTGTACTGCCCAGACGGGCGTACCTAGATAGTTAGGATGCAATATCCATGGGCAACCCTGACTGACAGAGGTCCATACCATATTCATCAAAACCCAAGACCCTACAGGATTTGCAAATTAATTTCTCTATACGACCAGACCCACCTTCCCCCCCCCCCCCCCCCCACCCTCCGAGAGCACACTTTGGAACATTGCTGTTGCCCAGGTTACCATTTTCTTTCCCTTTAACCAAACTGATTCCTCATTCCTGTCCTAAACTGCCTGGTGATTATCTTTTGGTTTTGTTGGATTGGCCTTCAATTGTTATTTTCTTGCAGTTTAACTTTCTTTATGTTTGCTTAAGTTTGTTTGTAAATTTTCATCAAGTTTTCAGTAATTTGTAGTACGACCTGAGAAGTCATGGCAGCATCAATCAAAACTGTCCTTGTTCTCCCACAAGCCGTTCTTATCAGACAAAACTCCCACCTACATTATAAAGAGGGGCCACAGAGTTCTTGCCTTGCTGGTACAGGCCGACTGTATCTGATCCATACCATGATGAACAGCTAATAAACTGGCTGCCTCACAGCATTTACACCTCTTTCTTGACTTCCGCAGAGCCTTCTGGGCAGCATCTCCAGACCCAACAATTTTACTCTCACTGTTGACCACAACCTCAACTTTGGCATTACCAGAAAATGTCGAAACTTTTACGTTGCAGTCAGTATCGGAGTCAAGTAATATTGAAGAATGTGGTGGTCTGAACTTTGACTTCTGAGAACACTGTGGTGTCCCACCCACCGGCCTGGAAAACTGCCACTTACCACAACAATAGTTTCTGTCCTTTAATTACAAAACCAGCAATGTCATCACTGTTCCATAAATTTCAATTTTTTTCCACAAGCCTTTTATGTTACCTGGTCAAACACTTTGTGAAAACTAACACAAGGAACATTGACCGGATTCTATTCATCAACCTTTTTTGGTAATTTGCCAAAAATCTTGATTAGTTCAATACAATCTTCCTTTTAAAATCCAAACTATCATATTAAATTAAATATTCCCAAGAAGTACATTGCTCATTTTCCCTAATTGATTTTTCTAAAACTTTATCCACTACTTATGTTAAACTCGCTGCTCTTCACTATGTCTTGAACAAGGTTGCAATTTTTCAATCCACATTCCATTCCTCTGACACCAACCCTCCAGGGAATGCCGGAAGATTACATCAAGCCCTTGTACTGTCTCCACCACTGTTTCCTTTAGCAGTCTGGGGTCCAATCTATCTGTTTCCTGAAAGAGGTATCATGGGCAGATAGGATGGTGAAGAAGGCATCTGGAACACTGGCATTCATCAGTCAGGGCACTGAGTACAGGGATTAGGATGTTACCTTGCTATTGTACAAGATGCTGGTGAGGCCACCCCTGGAATATTGTGTACGGTCTTGGTTGCTCTTTTATAGGAAAGATGCCACCAAGCTGGAAAGAGTGCAAAGAAGATTTGCGAGAATGTTGTCAGGACTTGAGGGCCTGAGTTATAGGGAGAGGCAAAATAGTCTAGGACTTCGTTCTTTGGAGCATAGGAGACTGAGTGGTGATCACACAGAGGCATACAAGATCATGAAGGGCATGATAGGGTGAATGCACATAGTCTTTTCCCCAAGGAAGAGGCATTGAAAACTAGAGGAGAGAGGGGAAAGGTTTCTAAGGGATGGAGGGGCAACTTCTTCACAGAGAGGATGGTGCATATTGGAACGAACTGCTAGAGGAAGCATTTGAAGCAGATACAATAACGTTGAAAAGACACTTGAGAAGGTAGATGGATAGAAAAAGCTTAGAGCAGGGCTCCCTAACCTGGAGTCCATGGATCCTCTGCTTAATGGTGTTGGTCCATGGCATAAAAAAGGCTGGGAACCCCTGGTTCAGAGGGATATGAATCAAATGGGACTAATTTAGATGGGCAAACACGAGGAAATCTGCAGATGCTGGAATTTCAAGCAACACACATAAAAATTGCTGGTGAACGCAGCAGGCCAGGCAGCATCTATAGGAAGAGGTAACTGATCTTTCAATTCGTCCTGACAAAGGGTCTCAGCCCAAAACGTCGACTGTACCTCTTCCTTTAGATGCTGCCTGGCCTGCTGCGTTCACCAGCAATTTTTATGTGTGTTAATTTAGATGGGCATCTTGATTGCATGGACAAGATGGGCGTGGGCTTCTGGGCCTGTTTCCGCATTGTTTGACTCGATCTTCTTCATCTTATCGTGTCGACGGACAGTCTATACATGGCCCAGCTAGAACTGGACACATTTTTGCGCCTTGTTGTTGAATTTGGCAAGATCTGTAACAGTACAGGGTTCCTCTAGCGATGTGCTTTGCAGGAGATGCTGCATAGTTTGTGGCTCAGTTCCACATTCACGAGTTGTTGTCACAAGTCCACCATGTGCAGCAAATTTGACTCGATGACTAATCCAGTCTATGTACTGCCAGTATTTGGTTCACCCCCCCCCCCCCCCGTCCTTCTGAACTCCACCGCGTACAGACCCGAAGACATCAACAACTTCTCAGATGTTAAGTTTTCCAGTTCTGCAATTATTCTTATGAATCGCATCAGAACCCCCTTCGGAGCTGTCAGTAAGGGGCCCAAAATTGTTCACAATATTCCAAGTGCAGCCTGACCAATACCTTATAAATCCTCAGGTGTCTCCCTATTTGAGATCCATATCCAGGTGTGGGTCTCTCTTTACTACCCATTTGCTATTTACATGCTGGTAAAAGATTAAGGGAAGTGAGCTGTTCCTGCCCCAATATTTTTATGCTCTTACATTTTGCAACCAAAATAACTTGCCTGACGGACTTCCATGACTTCCTTGAGGAAGTGACCATTCAAGTGGAGAATGATAAACTTTGCTGAGATGTTGTATTCCAAAACTTCAAAGGACTTTTGACATAAAGCAATCAAAGTTCTAAGCCAGTGTAAATCTTTAGACTAGATCAGACGCTAGCAAAGGGCAAAGGTGGAAAAGATCGTCCTGCTGAAGGGTCTCGGCTGGAAACGTTGACTGTACTTTTTTCCCGTAGATACTGCCTGGCTGTTGAGTTCCTCCAGCATTGTGTGTGTGCGTGTTGCCAAGAGTGGGCATATTGACAGGAGGTGGGCATGGGTTAGCTTACGAAGGAGAAGAGATAGTGCAAGAAGTGTCGTGTCAGTGCCATTCTGGTAATAGGTGGTATTTTACTTGTCAAACTCAGTGCAGAGTACGGTTTGCAAATTCATCACCACCTTCAAAAAGACAAGAAATATGTGCCGTGGAACAGGACCCTCACTGGACAATTTGCAGAGAGAAATGGGCAGGTTGAGTTGTAGTTTACAGGAGAATCAGTGGGAGAGTTTGTATGCCGCACCCGTGACCGCGTGGGTTTCCTGCCATGTCACAAAGAAACTCCGAGTAAGTTGATCTAATTGTGTAAGTGAGTGGCAGAGTCAAAGGAGGAATGATGGGGATTGGGAAAACTATGGTGGACTTGGTGCATGTGGTTACTGTCTAGTTCAGAGTCAACGCGGCTGAAAATGGCCAGAGAACAGCAGCCATCTGTGTCCCGATCTCCATCATCGGGAGCAGCGGTTCCACTTTAGTCGGCCCTGCCGGGACTCATCCACACTGGTGTCTGAGATTGGATTATTGCAGAGCTTCACCCAGCATCTTCTACCCAAAGTGAGAAGCACAGTGGGACGTTTCCAGGTCCTGTCCCACCGCAGCAACCTGGACCCAGAGCAAAACTGTCCCATGTCGAGATCATCGCAAGCCAACCGCAGGACTGGTCAACGTAAGGGGAAGATGGAAATGAGCACGGCAGATGGACTTCAGCAGTGCAGTACAGACCAGGGGGTTTGGCTAACCTTGACACTTCACCTATCCAACCAGCAGTGTTCATACAAAACCGGCGGGTTATTGAGCTGCACACATCAAAGTTGCTGGTGAACATAGCAGGCCAGGCAGCATCTCTAGGAAGAGGTACAGTCGACGTTTCGGGCCGAGACCCTTCGTCAGGACTAACTGAAAGAAGAGCTAGTAAGAGATTTGAAAGTGGGAGGGGGAGGGGGAGATCCAAAATGATAGGAGAAGACAGGAGGGGGAGGGATGGAGCCAAGAGCTGGACAGGTGATTGGCAAAAGGGATATGAGAGGATCATGGGACAGGAGGCCCAGGGAGAAAGAAAGGGGGAGGGGGAATCCCAGAGGATGGGCAATAATGGATGGGGTATGAGGGGGAGGTGGGGCATTAACGGAAGTTAGAGAAGTCAATGTTCATGACATTAGGGTATTGAGCTATACCAGCCAGACCAGAAAGGGACGAGGAAGAGAGATGTTGCAAACACCGCACAGAGTTACAGCCTTCCCACTGTCACCACTGGGTCTCATTCCAGGTATTAGGCTCTGGAGACAGGGCACATAGGACAGGTCCATCAAATCAGCCCTCCACTCCTTCCACTGTCCCCAAAACATCACTGGCTGCCCCGCCATCTCCCTCTCCATCACTGCTCTGATAAGTAGGCCACATCTCAGAACCGTCAACCATCCATTATACTAATGCTACGATAGCATATTTCATTCCCCCCCGCACCCCGCCGAAGTCACCCACACACCAGAGGCACATCACCGCAACTAATAATCCTATCAATCCTCATGGCTGTCCGAGGAACCAGGAGCACCCGGCGGAAATCTGCGCAGTGGCGTGAAGAACGTGCAAACTCCATGCGGACAGAGCTGGAGGTCAAAAATGGACCTGGGTCTCTGGTGCTGTGAGGCTGCAGCTCCACCCTCTGTACCACTGTGTTACCTGTCACTGCCCAGCACCACAGCTGTAGGTCACTGTCTGCACACACAGTGCTCATCATCGTCATCTTCAAGGGAACTAGTTACAGCATTAACCATCACCATTCCAACAGCTAGTTAATGCATTATTTTAACCAGTCAAGGCGTAACTTAAAATTATATAAATAACTGAACTACTCTAGACACTGAACAAAAGATGTGAACAAATTCTTTCATTCTGTTCCTGGAACATGTGTTTCCCACAAGATTGTCTCCAGGAACAGGTCACTGAAGTTCCATGGCTGAAGTTTATCAATCACCCACACGTGTGTAAACAACCTGCGTACAAAATTGCACAGAATTTCCACCTTCCCCTGGGTAATAGTACAGAACATTCCGCTTTGTCACACCTCCCGGAATTCCGAGGTTCAGCATGTACGGGACAGGGATATTCCGAAGGAAGCCCTGATGTGACATTGCCTGCTCCCCATTAACATTGTTCAGGAGTGGGTCACAAGGTGACTGGACTTTGGAAACAGAGCAACATTGGAAAATACTTCACAACTCAATCGGAGTGCAACAACATTCTTTCCACATGAGTCAGCCTTTCTCCAGACGTTTCTCTCACTGTTAACCTTGGGAGATCCAAGCCCTGCACCTGGCCTAGTTCTAACAGAGACAGGCACACCAGTGAAAGGGCTATTTAGCAACATGAAGGAGTTTAACAAGGTGGTACGTGCACGAGGAGCTTCAACTAGAGAAGCTGGGGGGTCATCCTCTTGAGAAGGAAAGCCAAAAGGAGATTTTATAGCTTTGAAATAGTAACTGGGAACAGCAGTTGCAAAGGCAGGCAGATGAGCAACTGGTGCAGACAGATTAAGGGCACTTGCCAATGAAACCCCACAGAAAACTCAGAATTCCTTCACATGGAGGTGTTATGATTTGGGAAGTACACCTTAATGAGTTGGCAGCACAGGGTCATTGGCAAGTTGGCCTAGGATACCAGGCAGAGACAGAAGAGAAGAAACTTGCTGGGCTATAGGAAGGGCAGGGAAGTGGGACTGATTGGATTGCCTCCTCAGCGCGATGGCATAGGCTAACCAGGCCTCCTCCGCTTTTACAGAGCACGAACTTCATTAGAGATGGTCCGACAGGCTATCCAACCACAGGCACCAAGCTCTAATCTATTCAGTTTATCAGGACCAGACTGACAACGCACAGCACTCCCACTCCTCTGCCCTACCTTAAAAACTGTCTGAAATTCACCACGGAACTAATTGCAGTTCCCTCAGGGTTGTGGAGGAGCAGACATCGGATGTACTTAAGGCAGAAGCTGATATGTTTTTGATTGTTAAGGGTGAATTGGATTGAAAAATATATCAGCCAGGGTTGAATGGTGGAGCAGTCTCAATGGTCTGAATAGCCTAATTCTACTCCTGTGCAATATGTTATGGTCTCACGATAGCTGCAAATGGTAGCACATTTGCATAGCAGTTTTATAGTTGTAAAACTACGCTTTACAGTACTGGCTGTAAGGTCAGTCAGCACAGCATTTCACAATACTGGCTGTGAGACTGGGTCTCGATTCCTGCCGCTGCTTGTAAGGAGTTTGTGCGTTCTCTCTGTATCTGTGTGGGTTTCCTCCGGGTGCTCCGGTTTCCTCCCACATTCCAAAGATCTTAGCAAACTGTGGGCACGCTATGTTAGCGCCAGAAGTGTGGCAACACTTGTGGGCTGTCCTGGACAGTTCCTGCCGATTTGATCTGATGTATTTCACTGTATATTTCGATGTACTGTACATATGTGTGACAAACAAAGCCAATCTCTCATCTCATCTCAAGTGGTGTTTGTTTTTTTCACTTATCACTTTAAAGAAAAAGCAAACTTGGCTTTAGGGAAGGGTCAGGAAGGCTGCACAGAGGTTCCCTCAGAGACATTCCGTTGGTTTCAGGAAGCTGTCAGACACTGGCACAAACCGCAGACTGACTCAGATCGGAAAGGTGATTGCTTTGGGACTAGCACTAATAACATTATCAACTGGCTAATGCATCACATTGCACAAGTGTGATTCACATCCTGCAACCTCTGCGATTCCCTGGTGACGTGATGAGCTGATAGGGCAAGTATCATGCAATGCGAACTATCAACCTTTGCCCTACATTATCACCGCCACGCAGGCTGCACACACTCCGGGCTGGGAGACACCACACACTGCCCTGAGCCCCATTCCTGCTTCTAATCCTCCAGACTGAAACAACACAGCCACGGAAATTTGGGATGGGTGGTGATGTCGCTGCTCCTGGCTCATTGTGAAAAATGTATCTCGGGCTCTGCTTCCCTTCAGGGAAGAACTTTACCAGCGTTAGCCGGTGTATTTGACTCCAGAGCCACGAGATTGCACTGTTCACTGCCCTCTGCAACGCCCTAGCAACCTACTTCATTCAAGGGCACTTAAGGTTATCATTACGTTGTCACATGTAGAGTGAAACATACAGTGGAATGTGTCTTCAATGACTTAACGAAGGGGCAATAAACACCGACCTTGCTGAAAACAGCCAGATCCCAGGTACAAAGTGAAATTAAAACCACTGGCAACCCCACACTGAAGATGGTTTGGACTGTGCAGCATGAACACGAAACTGCTGGATGACAATGAACTGAAATCGGCAGCAGGAATCACATGACTGCCACTGTCCAATCAAACTCAGCGAGGGAGAATGATTGAGAGACAAGGTGAAGTCTTGAGAACACATGGGCAGTCCGCTGCCTGTGTGTCGGGGGGCCTCAGCTTTGAATGCCAGCTCTGACAGCTGATGAGAATGAAGACCAAGCTGTGGTCTAGAACGGGCATCCGGTGGGAAACACGATGGTCAGACTGGGTGAACCCCACTGCACAGAGTCCTCCCACTACTGGGATTAGCCCACACCAGGGTCTCAGAGAGCACCAGAGGCATTTACAGAAAGAGCTTTGAGATGCAGCCTCTTGGACTGCTAACCAGCCAGCAGTTGTTTTCACTGTTTGCTGCTGAGGGACAGAGGGCTGGACACACAGCACAGAGAGCTAAAGGACTGGGACTAGAAACTTGCTCACACAATACCAGTCACAAACAGGACTGAGCAACCAGACCCCAGGTGAACTACCCACACACATTTCTGAATGTCATTACCCGCCCCCGCCGGGCAAGTGCTGCTCCTCACCTTTGCTTTTCCTGGTATTTATCTCCCAGGTGTTAAACTCTCTCCAATGACGTCAACATTAATGCAACACCGAAATTTCATTTGTGGTGAGATTTACAAATTCATCAATCTGAGAAACAAATTGTTCTGTTGCCGGAACTCATTGTGAGCAGTTTTGGGCCCCTTGTCTAAGAAAGGACGTGCTGACATGGGAAAGGGTCCAGAAGAGCATCATGTGAATGATCCTGGGAATGAAAGGGTTAACAGAAGAGCAGAATTGCATGGCTCTGGGCCTGTACTCACTGGAGTTTAGAGAATGAGTGGGGAAAACTCATTGAAACCTATTAAATAGTGAAAGGCCTAGATAGAGTGAATGTGGAGAGGATGTTTCCAACGGTGGGGCGCCTAGCTCTAGGGGGCATAGCCTTGGAACACAAGGATGTCCGTTTAGTACAGAGATGAGGGGGAATTTCTTTAGCCAGGGGGTGGAGAATCTGTGGAATTTTTGCCACAGATGGCAGTGGAGGCCAAGTCATTGGGTATATTTAAGGTGCATGTTGATAGCTTTTTGATTAGCAACGATGTCAAAAGTTACGGGGAGAAGGCAGAAGAATGGGATTGAGTGAGATGATGAATCAGCCATGATGGAACGGCGAAGCAGGCAAATGGCCTAATTCTGCTCCTCTGTCCAATAGTCTCCAGGTTTTTCCTCCTCTGGAGGATGTGCCTCCGAAACATCTTTGCTTTCCCCGGCACATATCCCTATGGGCATCAACACTTAAATTTCATCTGCAGAAAGATTTACCACCTCAGTTGTCCTACTGCAGGGCTTTGACCCTGGAGGTCAACAATTACCCTTTGACCACAAGTGCTGCTTGGCCCAGTGAGGTCCTCGAGCAGTTTGTAATTCTTGCAGACATGTTCTCATTCATTCCCAGAACAACTTAATCCCGACAGTTCTGAAATGAAGCTGTTAAAGGCCCATCACTCAGACTACCCTCTTCAGCCTCACTGAGCTCTCTCATCTCCTGTGGTTTCAAATTCAACCAAACACATGAGGCTTGACTGGCTTTCCCTGCGGAGCTTAGCATCATTGTTACTCCCAACCATTGCAGGTTGCTGCCGACCTCCGATCTCGGCCACATCTCACTGCTGCAGGAGGGGAAGTCGCTGAAACTCCATGGTCGAGGAAAACCCCACCCTCAGCCCACATGCAGGCAAGCTGGGAGCCCCCAAGGCGCAGGCATTCATAGACTGAGCTGGTGTCCTTCCAGACACATCACTGCAAACTTCCAGAGTGTCTCTGTGGCCCCTTTGCACAGAGGACATGCTTCCCTTGGGCAGGTCTTCAATTCCACTAACCCCTGGACGCAGAGTTCCATCCTTCCCTCCCTCACTGCCACATTAATGATTCGGTAACATACCCTGTGCCAGAACAGAGCTGTTACCATTGCAACATGTTGCAGAATCATTGCAGCCAGACCCTCAGCCCAACTTCTCCATGTTGACTAATCTGCCCATGTGACCTAATCCAATTTGCCTCTGCTTGGCCCATATCGTCCAAACCTTTCCTATCCATGTAATGCAGCTGTTCAAATACACGTAGCTGACCATTTTTTTTTAGAGACACCTGCTCATTAATGCAAATATCTAATCAGCCAATCACGTAACAGCAACTCCACGCATAAAAGCAATGCTGGCACGGTCAAGATGTTCAGATGTTGTTCAGTCCAAACATCACAGCGGGGAAGAAAAGTGTTCCAAGTGTCTTTGACCATGGAATTTTTTGGCATTTTTACGCACAGTAGTCTCTAGAGTTTACAGAGAATGGTATGAAAAAACAAAAAAAAAATTGTCCAGTGAGTAACAGTTCTGTGTCCAAAAATGTCTTATTAATAAGAATGGCTAGACTGCTTCAAGCTAACAGGAAGGCAACAATAACTCAAATAACCGTGCGTTACGACAGTGGTGTACAGATGTGCATCTCTGAATGCACAACGCATTGAACCTTGAAGTGGATGGGTTACAGCAGTAGAAAACCATGAACATACTGTGCACTCAGTGGCCACGTTATCAGGTACCTAATAAAATGGCCACTCTGTGCATCTTTAAATAATTTTTTATACCTGCCTCAGCCACTTCATCTGGCAGCTCATTCCAGATAGAATTTGTGAAGAATTTGTCCCTCACATTTCACCCTATCTATGCCATTCCTGAGGCTCTGGAGGGTTCCCGTACTGTGGAAGATGTCCTGCCTCGTCCCTGTGCCGAAGACGCCACGCCCCAGCGGCCTCAATGACTACAGACCTCCCACATCATGAAGACCCTGGAGAGACTTGTTCTGGAGCTGCTCCAGCCTATGGTCAGGCCGCACTTAGATCCACTCCAGGTTGTCTACCGGCCCCAACTAGGAGTTGAGGATGCCATCATCTACCTGCTGAACCGTGTCTACACCCACCTGGACAAGCCAGCGAGCACTGTGAGGGTCATGATTTTTGACTTCTCCAGTGCGTCCAACACCATCCGCCCTGCTCTGCTGGGGGAGAAGCTGACAGCGATGCAGGTGGATGCTTCCCTGGTGTCATGGATTCTTGATTACCAGACTGGCAGACCACAGTACGTGTGCTTGCAACACTGTGTGTCCGACAGAGTGATCAGCAGCACTGGGGCTCCACAGGGGACTGTCTTGTCTCCCTTTCTCTTCACCATTTACACCTCGGACTTCAACTACTGCACAGAGTCTTGTCATCTTCAGAAGTTTTCAGATTACTCTGCCATAGTTGGATGCATCAGCAAGGGAGATGAGGCTGAGTACAGGGCTACGGTAGGAAACTTTGTCACATGGTGTGAGCAGAATTATCTGCAGTTTAATGTGAAAAAGACTAAGGAGCTAGTGGTAGACCTGAGGAGAGCTAAAGTACCGGTGACCCCTGTTTCCATCTAGGGGGTCAGTGTGGACATGGTGGAGGATTACAAATACCTGGGGATATGAATTGACAATAAACTGAACTGGTCAAAGAACACTGAGGCTACCTACAAGAAGGGTCAGAGCCGTCTCTATTTTCTGAGGAGACTGAGGTCCTTTAACATCTGCCAGACAATGCTGAGGATGTTCTATGAGTCTGTGGTGGCCAGTGCTATCATGTTTGCTGTTGTGTGCTGGGGCAGCAGGCTGAGGGTAGCAGACACCAACAGAATCAACAAACTCATTCGTAAGGCCAGTAATGTTGTGGGGATGGAACTGGACTCTCTGACGGTGGTGTCTGAAAAGAGGATGCTGTCTAAGTTGCATGCCATCTTGGACAATGTCTCCCATCCACTACATAATGTACTGGGTGGGCACAGGAGTACATTCAGCCAGAGACTCATTCCACCGAGATGCAGCACAGAGCATCATAGGAAGTCATTCCTGCCTGTGGCCATCAAACTTTACAACTCCTCCCTTGGAGGGTCAGACACCCTGAGCCAATAGGCTGGTCCTGGACTTATTTCATAATTTACTGGCATAATTTACATATTACTGTTTAACTATTTATGGTTCTATTACTAATTATTATTTATGGTGTCAACTGTAACGAAAACTAATTTCCCCCGGGATCAATAAAGTATGACTATGACTATGACTATGACTATTTACCTCAATAAATTCATTTCCCAGTCTACCACCCCCTGGGAGTAAAGCCCTTGCCTGCCCAATCTCTCCCCATCACTCAGGCCCTTGAATCCTTGCAACAGTCTTCTTTGTATCTTTCCAGCTTAATGACATATTTCCTATCATAGACAGCTTATCGAGTTCCTTAACCAGCTACCTGCAATGATTGCATCTGCTTTGTAGGGTCTGGCAGCTGTGAGAACCTGCCACACATCAGAAAGGAACGTAGATCCCATCAGTCTAGCTGCAGCCTTGCATGTGAGATCAGACAACGCCTTTTTGTGAAGCCGGCAGCTGAGGGCTTTGTACCTCACAAATCTGGAGAAAAGCACACAAAATGCTGGAGGACCTCAGTAGGAGAGGCAATATCCATGGAAGGACTGGTGAAGGGTCTATCGGCTGTTTAATTTCCTGCGTTGGTGCTGCCTGACCTGCCGAGCCCCTCCAGTGTTTTGTACGCATGGACCCACAATTCGCATTCGAGAAGCGGCTGCATTCCTGTAGCACCAAGAACCGAGCCAGAAACAAAGTGTAGTCAGTTCGTCAGCACAGTGCAGCAGTACCCGGCCGACAGTGTTCGATACCCGCGGCTGGACGGCTGCCTATTTAGAAGTGGTGATTACTCACCTCCAAGGATAACCTACCCCTCTCACTGCTCTACCACTTCCCCAGTCTGGTCATTCCACACACCCACCCTCAGTGTGAAGAAGTTGCCCCCCGGGCCCCTGTCAATCCTTCCTCATATCAGCTTCGAGTTGTTGATTCCCTGGGAATAAAAGACTGTGTGCATGCTTCTAGACCCCAGTGAGGTCCTTGGACCAGACGTCTACAACTGGCAGTGAGTACTTTCACAAAATGAAAGATCGCAGGCTAGCCTGAAGCAGAGTTTGCAGCGAACAAGCCTTACCACAGATTGCAGTTCTCTCTGTAGGTCGCTCCAGCGGGATAAAGCAGCCCATTCCTCACACACTCTAGAGGAACAAAGAGAAGATTCAAAGATTCAAAGTTCCTTTATTAGTGAAGTACATATTCAGTATATAACTCTGAGATTTGTCTTCCCACAGACAGCCATGAAACAGAAAACCATAGAACCAGTTTAAAGGAAAACATCAAACCAGCAACAAGGATAAGGGGAAAAGAAAATCACATGTAACACCCTGATTCACAATTTTACTGCTAATGCTGCGGGTCTTTCATTTTAGCGGTTCTGTAAGAGCAGTCTGTTCTACTTTCAGCCTGTTTTGGTCACTGGTGAAGATAGGGATGTTTAGGAACGTGTGTCATCCACTTAGGATGGTGGAGCCGGGAGAAGGTTCCAGAGAACGCTGCGGGGAGAGGTTTTGTGAGGGGCACGTAGGTTGGTCTTTGTTTGGCAGAAGGTGAGAGAAGACGCTGGAGAGAACTGATTGTAGGATTTGATCGGATGGGAAATGTGATTCAATGGAGCCAAGGCATGGAGTCTGCTCTGCCGAGGATCAGTGAATTGGAAGATTTGAGCTCCACCCTGTGAACATTTGACTGTTTAATATAATGGGCCCTTTTTGTTCTTTTTCTTCCCTTACTGACCCTTGGGTTAGTGTTCACAAATATGCTTCTGTGTAACTGTATGCAGTGTGCGATCTGTTATTTCCTGCCGACGGGCTGTAACAGGACATCAAATCACACAGCACTCACACAAACTGGGGCTTGGGTGGGCGAGCGAGACATCCCAGTCCCACGGATTTGGCAGGACTGGAGTTGTGTATTCTACGTTTGTATCTAGCGCTGTGTTTTTTTTATTGACTGTGGGCCGCAGAAACAGTCTGCCCCAATCCAAATCGCACAAAACAGCAATAAAACAAAAAGATGCAAGCAGAAATCAGAAACACATTGTAACATGAGTGCAGTCCACAAACTACTTTGATTAAACCTTGCCCAAGACCCAAGCCTCTGGCACCAATGAGTGAGATGGAGAGAGAGGGAGACCGATCAACACAAGCATCTTCCTCCGGGAGCAGTGATTGAGAGTGCTGAATACCATCAACAATTGCCAGACATCCCACCTCTCCCGGAAATTCCGGGAGTCTCCCGCGAATTAATAGCGGCTCGCTGATGCCCGCAAATTATATACAATATGACGGAAATCAATTTCTTTTGAGAGCGAGCGAGGGAGAGAGAGCAAGAGAGAGCGCGAGTGACCATGAGAGAGAGAGAGAGAGCGCGCGCCATGGCAGAGTGTTCCAAAAAATATATTTAAAACGTACGTCACCCCAGACTACCCTAAAGTGTACCCCTGCCTAATAGGGGTCAAAAATAATGACAGTGTTGCTCGCTGCACTGTTTGCAACAGTGACTTTTCTATTGCCCATGGTGGGTTAAGACTGTAAAAGACATGTTGAGGTGAGTTTAACAGGTGTCATTCGTTCATTAGCATAGCTAACATTATTTAAACTAGCTGGCCAGCTGCTAAGGAGCTACTCTATTGCAGACATCCCACCTCTCCTGGAAGTCTCCCGCAAATTGATGGTGCTACCTCCCTGAAATGAGTTTTTGCAGGGTGGGATGCCTGAACTGCTGATAGCTGAACAATGGAGGTCTGCAATAATCCCCGACTCCCTCACACTGACCCCAGCTCCTCAGGTCATTAGAGAGGGCGTGGGCTAGGTGAGGAAAAGACAAGGGGTAGATGCTATTCTGGATGAGGATGGGAACATCTAGTTTGTGTTTAGTTATTGTTTTAGTGCTTTCGTGTAAAATAAAAAGCATGAACCAGGAGATTTGCAGTCGGCTAAGGGCTAGATCTGTAGGATTTAAGACCGGTGATCCAGAACACACAGGGAGTGATGTCAGAACATCCTTCAAAAGGGTAAACCTTCACAAGGCTTCGGATCCTGACTGAGTACCCTGGCAGGGCACTGAAAATCTGTGCCAACAAACTGGCTGGTGTGTTGGAGGACATCTTATAATTTATACTTTATTGTCACCAAACAATTGATACTACAACATACAATCGTCACAGCAATATTTGATTCACTCCCTGGATTACAAACATTAAAATATTAAAAATTAATAAATATTAAAAATTTAAATTATAAGTCATAAATAGAAAATAGAAAAATGGACAGTAAGGTAGTGCAAAAAAAACTGAGAGGCAGGTCCGGATATTTGGAGGGTACGGCCCAGATCCGGGTCAGGTTCCGTTCAGCAGTCTTATCACAGTTGGAAAGAAGCTGTTCCCAAATCTGGCCATATGAGTCTTCAAGCTCCTGAACCTTCTCCCAGAGGGAAGAGGGACGAAAAGTGTGTTGGCTGGGTGGGTCGTGTCCTTGATTATCCTGGCAGCACTGCTCCAACAGCATGCGGTGTAAAGTGAGTCCAAGGACGGAAGATTGGTTTGTGTGATGTGCTGCGCCGTGTTCATGATCTTCTGCAGCTTCTTTTGGTCTTTGACAGGACAACTTCCATACCAGGTCGTGATGCACCCTAGAAGAATGCTTTCTACGGTGCATCTATAAAAATTAGTGAGGGTTTTAGGGGACAGGCCAAATTTCTTTAGTTTTCTCAGGAAGTAAAGGTGCTGGTGGGCCTTCTTGGCATTGGACTGTGCTTGGTGGGACCAAGTCAGGCCATTTGTGACATTGATCCCGAGGAACTTAAAGCTTTTGACCTGTTCCACTTGCGCACCACCGATGTAAATTGGGTCGTGCGGTCCGCTACTCCTTCTGAAGTCAAAAACCAATTCCTTCATCTTGCTGACATTGAGGTATAGGTTCAATCTTCAACCTCTCACTACTGCATATTCTTCATACCAGTGCCCATGAAGAGCAAGGCGAGACCCATCAACAATTATTGCCTGATAGCACTCACATCTACTGTGAGGAAGTGCTCTGAGAGACTGCTCATGGTTTGAACTTACTCCCACCTGAGCAAAGGACTGGGCATGCTGCAATTTGCCTGCCACAACAGGTCTATAGAGGATGCAACCTCACCAGCTCTTCACACAGCTTTGGAGCAGCTGGACATGTCGGATTGCTGTTTATTGATTACAGCTCGGAGTTCAACGCTCATCAGCAAGCTTTTAAACCTAGGCCACTAATAATAATAATAAATGTACTGCTGCCACAAAACAAATTTCACAACATACTCTATGCCAATGACGTTAAACCGATTATGATTTGCCAATGACACCATCTGAGCTTCTGCCAACAATGAAGTGTACTGGAGAGAGAGAGATCAACTGGCTGAGTGGCGTCACAACAACAACATTGCACTCGACATCAATAAGACCAAGGAATTCATTGTGGACTTCAGGAAGTGGTAGTCAATAAAGCCCCCATCTGCAGGAAGGGGTAGTTGATAAAACCCCAATGAGGGGTCTGTGGCAGGAAAGGTAAGCAGCTTCAAGTTTCTGGACATCAACATCTTTGAGGATCTATCCTGGATCCACTGGTGCGATCAGAAAGGAGCCACACCAGCAGCTATTCTCCACTGGGAGTCTGAGGAGATAGTCTTTGGAGACAAATCTATCAAATTTCTATAGACGTACAGATGGAGAGCATTCTCACTCATTGCGTTGCTGCCCGGGCATGAAGGTTCCAGTGTCCAGGATCGAAAGAAGCTGCCGAGATTTGTCGACTCAGTCAGCTTCATCATAGTGGGAACCTTCCCCACAACTGAGGACGTCTTCGAGAAGCAGTACCTCAAGGAGGCGACATCCATCATTAAAGATCTTCTCCATCTGGGACCTTCCCTCTTTGCCTTACTACCATTGAGAATGAGGTACACCACCCCGAAGACCCACACTCAATAACTGGAACAACTACTTCCCCTCTGCCAACAAACTTTTGAATGGACGCTACCTCATCATTGGCCTTTTGCGCTAGTTATATTGTAACTTAAGGGAATGCTTCTGTATTATATTGTACTGCCTATGCCGGTGATAGTAAACCTGATGCTATCGGTGCAGATCGATTCATTACAACGGTGCGTTGAGTTAGCGGAAGGTAGAAGTGTAACAGTGCAGAATAAAGTATCACGGTTATAGAGAACGTGCCGTGCAGACAGTAGGTGCAAGGTCACAAGGAGGTGGACTGCGAGGTCAGGAGTTCATTCAATAGTCTTCCAAGATAGAGATGGTCTTTGAGCCTGGAGTTTCAATCAATAGACGGATCAGCAGAACCGTGGAGGATCCCGATAACTGATCGATAGAACGTGGTAAGGGGGTCTCCGGAACGACGTCAGAGACCGGAGCTTGAATTCCATCAGACAGCGAATCGTAGGTTTAGGGCGAACACGTGTTCTCCGTCTAAAATCGGATTGCAGCCGGAAACTAGGAGAGATGGTCTCCAATAGTACAGTGTCCAACGTGACAGACTGTCGAGGCGGTTCGACCCATGGTCACCAGATCAAAGTCACCTACCGCAGAGATCCGTGCCATCAGCCGATCGTTACACCCGGTGATGTTACTGTATGGTGAGGGGGTTCTAATCGACATGCCGAATAAGTGTAGGTCTCATCGATACAGCGATCAATCACAGACTGGGGAGAGTCGACACCGACTGCGGTAGCTTATTAGACAGGGGCCCGAAGTTTACAGTCTGGCTTTGTCTCAGAACAGGACGAGAGCAAATCAACCCCACAGAGCAGGAGTGGCCTGGTCCCTGTCACGGATCAATCGCCTTGCTAAGATTCGGTCCCTGCTCGGCGGGGGCGGGAGGACCCCGTGCCCACACACAGCTTGACCGAAGGGCTCCACCAGTGCACTGCTCGGCGGGAGAGTGGGAAAGGGAAAGGGAAGGGCAGCCATGACATTGAATGGGGTAGGTGACGAGGGCCAATGGCTGAGAGAAGGAATCTGTCCAATTCTCTGACCAATGTCACCGAATAGAGGATTCTGGCCAGGACAGGGGCCAGTGTCCCTTGCGATCCTCCGGAAACGACGCCTCTTCGGACACCGAATGGAGCCCGGGCGGTTTCGCCGGAGTTGCTCCGACTATACGCAGTGAAGTCCGCCTTACCAGGATGTAGTGACAGCACGGGTGGATCCCACACACTGTTGAAGACCCCTGAAAACTTGGGTCACTGGACTCCATCCACTGCAGGCCGTGAACACGGCCCTCTCTGGTCTCTGGAACACGCAGCGCCTTCCGGAGAGTTTCCCTACCCTACCATGGATCTCCGGAAACTGTTGTCAATGGGGGTCAGAAATACTGTCCACTGATTTTCCCAGTATACTGGGAATTGCGTGGGGTCTGAAGTATTTTCACTAATTTTCCAGTACAGCGAGGATTCTTCAGAATCCGAACTCTGCCCTGCCGACCCTGGGCACCAAAACCCAAGCGGTTACCCGAACCTTGTTCTCAAGACGCAAGGGATGAGGGTGAGGATGAGGGTTGAGGAGGACCCGGCCACAGTCCACTTCGGTCCCTAACACCGCATGTCCAGAAATTCGCCCTGCCAGTCGGCAGAGCAGCTTTCCCCAGAGCGCCAGAGACCCCACTTCGAGCCTCACCTCAGGCGCGGTGTGTCTGCACGTTCCCCCTGTGACTGTGTGGGTTTCCTCCGGGTGCTCCCGTTTCCTCCACATCCCAAACTCTTGTGGGGTTTGCGGGTTAATCGGTCACCAGCGTTAGATGATTGTTGGAATCCCGGGAGGGACGGGGGGTGTTGGGGGCGCAATTGATGAGAGTGTGGAGAGAATGTGTTGAAGGGTTTCGAGGAGATAAGGAAGGGGCAATGGGACGGGTGGGGTTGCTCTCCCGGGAGCTGGCCCGAATGGCCGCATTCTGTGTTGTTAGACGATCTGCAGAGCACGGAGTCACCGTTACCGGTCTGTCGGATTACAGCAATATTACGCCCCAACCTCACCTGCACCTACCACACGGACCAGTCCGTCCCACGTTCCCTCGTGCGGCCAGTCTCCGCGTCCCCATCACCCCCGTTCGTCCGAAGAGAAGCTCCGCAGAATCTGTACAACCACGCTTCACCCAGTAGCGGGAGACCATTCAGCCCGAACAGTCGATTCTGACTCCCATGCCACCCACCATTGTCTCTGCTACCGCTCCTCCCCCCCCTCCCCAGTTCTCCCCCTCACCCACACGCCAGGGACCGTTAACCCACCGTCCCCGCACGTTCCACAAGAGCTGTCAAATCAGCCCTGGTTGTATCAGGAGGTGCACACTTCGGCTCAACCGTGAAGGCGAGGCGCTCGGAGGAGCCCCGCTCTCCCGCATGAGGGCTTACCGTCTCTGCTGTGGAAAGGAGGCCGGGTGCCGAGACAGAACGCCCAAAAGTCCGGGCAGCAGTCCGACACGGTTCTGTTACAGAACAAGTCGCAGTAGCAGATGGTGTCGATGTAAGGCACAGTGCAGGCGTCGTCCCTGCCGGGGCAGCAGGAGCCCAGGCGCCGGCAGTATATCCCCTGAGGGTCCCGGAGTCCGGCGCGGTGCAACCCCGGGCTCAGCTCCCGGCGGCTGCGGCGGGCAGCCACCTCCAGTCCTGCCCGCAGTAGGCACGGCAGCAGCAGCAGCCAAACGGCTCGGACCATCGCAGGCGGTCGGCTTGCGATCCCAGGCACTGTGCTTCGGGGGCTCGGCTCCTGCAACACAACGAGCGGAGGGGTGTGAGTGGCCAGCGACCCGGAGAGCACCCCCCCCCCCCAGCTCTTCACCTCCCTACCCAAACTCATACCTCGCTTCTCCTCACTCCCGCCCGAATTCACCCCTCCCCTCTCCTCACCCCTCCCAAACTCACCTCTACTCTCACTCTATCTCCCCAAACCCACCCAATCGCAGACCCTGTCAACCTGTGCCCGGAGTGTTTAATCATCTGCCCCGCGGGACCCCTCATCCCGACAGAATAACTGGTCCAACCCCACCCCCGTGCTCCCAGCCCCTGTCGTGTTGGGGGACGTATAATACCTGTCCTGCCCTGCAGCCTGAACTCTGATCACTTGAATCTTCCCCCTGCCCCCCTCAGTGTCTCACCAACCTTTTGCCGAGTTTCAGCGTTATCTCTGCACGCCGAGTGTTTACTCGGCAGCACCAAATTCAAAGTCTAATCCGGATGTCTGCCTGAGATTGTGCTCCGCGCCTCTGGTTCGCTGCGCCGCTGCACACCTTAGAGAGACCCACATCCGCAGCGAGTGTCCGGCCACGGCCGCCACGCCTGCTTATTTAGAGGGCGACCCGCCCACGAGGCCATGAGCCAGCGTACCGGAGCCGGGAACTTGGCCACAGCGGCTTAAAAGCGGTGACTTGATAACGGACTCGGCGGAGATGTACGCGGGGAGGGGAATGAGGGGCCGATGGAAGACCGCAACTGAGAGGCAGTATCTCCGAGGCTGAATGAGAGGGAGGGAGAGAGGGAAAGGCTGGGATCCGAAACTCAAGCACCGATCAGCTGGGAGCCACCGTGGGGCAAATGGTGAAAGAGACCGAACTGCTCAGGATGGTAAGGCAAACAGAACATTCCTGTATGAAGGTACAGCTCAAGAAGGGGCCGCCTTCTCCATTAGTGGATCAATCAAACATTCCATTATCAACCTAGCTCCAGGTTTTCTCATTTAAACATTTCCTCTCTCACACATGTCCTCTGACACCTGACATTTCCACCCAGTGAGCAAGATTATGTGGAACATAGATAGAACAAAGGCCATTCAGCCCACGATGTTGTGCCAATCTTGATGGGGCAGTTGGTTTACAAACAGAGGCAACGTGCAGTGATTCTGCAAGCTGATCGTAGGGCAACATTGCAGTCGACCGGATGAGTTGCAATGTAAAAAGGGGGACAACATCAAAATGGGTTAATTCAGGATCAAAGCTGTTACATTTGAACGTACCCAGTATAAGGGATAAGGTAGATGAACTTGTAGCACAGTTACAGATGGCCATGTTTGACATTGTAGGTATTACTTAATCATGACTCAGAGAAGAAGGTGGTGTACACCCCAGGGGTCTGAAGAAGGAGGCCGAAGGGATTAGTAATGATCTTTCTAGAATCACTAACGTGGTTCTGGAGGACTGGAAAATTGTAAATGACACTCCACTCTTCAAAAAGGGAGGGAGGCAAAAAAAAGAGGAAATTCTAAGCCAGTTGGCCTGACCTCAGCGTTGGAAAGATGTTGGAGTCAATTGTGGTTTCAGTGTACTCGGAGGCACATGATAAAATAGGCTGAAGTCAGCACGGTTTCCTTAAGGGAAAACCTTGACTGTCAAATCTGTTGGAATTCTTGGAAGAAAGAACAAGCAGGATAGACAAGAGAGAATCGGCCGATGTTGTGTGCTAGGATGTTCAGATGGCCTTTGATAAGATGAGGCTGCTTAACAAGTTAAGGGCGGCACGGTATTACAGGAAAGAGACTTGCACAGGTAGAGCATTGGCGGACTGGCTGGAGGCAAAGAGTGGGAATAAACAGTCTTTTCTGGTCGGTGAATGGTAACTAGTGGTGTTCCACAGTTTTGGAACCACTTTCTTTACATTTGATTGGATAATGGAATTGGTGGCTTTGTGGTCAAGTTTGTGGTTGATAGGTGGAGGGGCAGGTAGTGTTGTCGTAGCAGAGAGGCTGCAGAAGGACTTAAACAGATAGGAGAATGGACAAAGAAGTGGCAGATGGAATACAGTGTCGGGAAGTGAGTGGTCATGCACTTTGGTGGAAGAATCCTACACGAGGATTCCCTGAAGGTTAATTTGCAGGTTGAGTCTTTGATGAAGATAAATACAATATTGGTGTTTATTCCAAGAGGACTAGAATATAAAAGCAAGGATATAATGTTGAGGCTTTATAAAGTGCTGATGGGCCCTCACTTGGAGTATTGTGAGCAGATATGGACACCTTATCTAAGAGAGGATGTGGTGACACTGGAGAAAGTCCACAGGACATTCACTAATGTGATTCCAGGATTGAAAGGTTTGTCATATGAGAAGCGTTTGATAGGTCTGAGCCTGTACTCAATGGAATTCAGAAGAATGAGGGGGAATCTTATTGGTTATTTCTTTAGTGGTTTGATCGGGGCAGGACTGCGCAGGCGTGTGGTCATCAGCCAGTGAGAACAGTGAGAAGAGTTTAAAAAGAGACACCTTATACAGCAAGCATTGGAAGAGCAGGCGTCAGAATAGAGGGGGACAGAGAAGGAAGGCTTTGGCTCAACGGGGCTTCAGCAATAACGGGTCGAGGCAAGGTAGGTTGCCTGTGTAGAATACAGACAGGAAGAAGTATGTGAGGCTGGTGTTCTGTTCTTCGTGTCAGATGTAGGATGGCCAGGAGACTCCCAGCCTTCTGGATGGCCACATCTGCATCAGGCGCGTCGAGTTGCAGCTCCTTAGGGACCACGTTAGGGAACTGGAGATGCAGCTCGATGACCTTCGCCTGGTCAGGGAAAATGAGGAGGTGATAGAGAGGAGCTATAGGCAGGTAGTCACACCGGGGCCTGGGGAGACAGATACAGTGGCATGCAAAAGCTTGGGCACCCTTGGTCAAAATTTCTGTTACTGTGAATAGCTAAGCGAGTAAAAGATGACCTGATTTCCAAAAGGCATAAAGTTAAAGATGACACATTTCTTTAATATTTTAAGCAAGATTACTCTTTTATTTCCATCTTTTACAGTTTCAAAATAACAAAAAAGGAAAAGGACTTGAAGCAAAATTTTGGGCACCCTGCATGGTCAGTACTTAGTAACACCCCTTTGGCAAGTATCACAGCTCATAAATGCTTTTTGTAGCCAGCTAAGAGTCTTTCAATTCTTGTTTGGGGGATTTTTGCCCATTCCTCCTTGCAAAAGGCTTCTAGTTCTGTGAGATTCTTGGGCCGTCTTGCATGCACTGCTCTTTTGAGGTCTATCCACAGATTATCGATGATGTTTAGGTCGGGGGACTGAGGGGGTCATGGAAAAACCTTCAGTTTGCACCTCTTGAGGTAGTCCATAGTGGATTTTGAGGTGCGTTTAGGATCATTATCCTGTTGTAGAAGCCTTCCTCTTTTTATCTTCAGTTTTTTTACAGACAGTGTGACGTTTGCTTCCAGAATTTGCTGGTATTTAATTGAATTCATTCTTCCCTCTACCAGTGAAATGTTTCTCGTGCCACTGGCTGCAACACAAGCCCAAAACATGATCGATCCACCCCCGTGCTTAACAGTTGGAGAGGTGTTCTTTTCATGAAATTCTGCATCCTTTTTTCTCCAAACGTACCTTTGCTCATTGTGGCCAAAAAGTTCTATTTTAACTTCATCAGTCCACAGGACTTGTTTCCAAAATGCATCAGGCTTGTTTAGATGTTCCTTTGCAAACTTCTGACGCTGAATTTTGTGGTGAGGACGCAGGAAAGGTTTTCTTCTGATGACTCTTCCATGAAGGTCATATTTGTGCAGGTGTCGCTGCACAGCAGAACAGTGCACTACCACTCCAGAGTCTGCTAAATCTTCCTGAAGATCTTTTGCAGTCAAACGGGGGTTTTGATTTGCTTTTCTAGCAATCCTATGAGCAGTTCTCTCGGAAAGTTTTCCTGGTCTTCCAGACCTCAACTTGATCTCCACTGTTCCTGTTAATTGCCATTTCTTAATTACATTACGAACTGAGGAAACAACCACCTGAAAATGCTTTGCTATCTTCTTATAGCCTTCTCCTGCTTTGTAGGCATCAATTATTTTAATTTTCAGAGTGATAGACAGCTGCTTAGAGGAGCTCATGTCTGCTGATTGTTGGAACATGGTTTGAGGAGTCGGGGTATTTGTAAAGCTTTGAAATTTGCATAACCTGGCCTTTCCTAATGATGATTATAAACAAGCCATAGCCCTAACAAGTTAATTAAGGTCTGGGACTTTGGTAAAAGTTATCTGAGAGCTCAAATCTCTTGGGGTGCCTAAATTTTTGCATGGTGCTCCTTTCCTTTTTTTCACTCTAAAATTGTACAAAACAAAAATAATACACTAATCTTGCCTAAAATATTGAAAAGAATGTTTCATCATTAACTTTATGACTTTTATAGATCAGTTCATCTTCTACTCACTTAACTGTTCACAGTAACAGAAATTATGACCAAGGGTGCCCAAACTTTTGCATGCCTCTGTCAATGGGTAACAGTCAGGAGAGGGACGGGCAGTAGTCAGAGACTAGAGAGTACCCCTGTGGCTGTTCTCCTTAGCATAAGTACTCCTGCTTGAGTACTGTTGGGGGGGAGGGAACAGCCTACCTGGGGGAAGCAACAGTGGCTGTGCCTCTGGCTCAGAGTCTGGCCCTATGGCTCAGAAGGGTAGGGAAAGGAAGAAGATGGCAACAATGACAGTGGACTCTATAGTTAGGGGGTCAGACAGGCGATTCTGTGGATGCAAGAAAGAAGCACGGACCAGGGGCACCTGGTTTGCCTCCCAGGTGCCAG
Organism: Mobula birostris; assembly: GCF_030028105.1. Lineage (NCBI taxonomy): Eukaryota > Metazoa > Chordata > Chondrichthyes > Myliobatiformes > Myliobatidae > Mobula > Mobula birostris. The sequence goes on from NC_092399.1 coordinate 33,382,731, forward strand.
GGTCTGGGATGTTTCTGATCACGTTCACAATATCCTGAAATGGGAAGGAGAACAGCCAGAGGTCGTGGTACATATTGGTACCAACGACATAGGCAGGAAAAGGGAGGAGGTCCTGAAAGCAGACTTCAGGGAGTTAGGAAGGAAGTTGAGACACAGGACCACAAAGGTAGTCATCTCGGGATTACCATCTGTGCCACATCACAGTGAGTATAGGAATAGAGTGAGGTGGAGGATAAGTACGTGGCTGAGGGATTGGAGCAGGGGACAGGGATTCAGATTTCTGGATCATTGATACCTCTTTTGGGGCAGGAGTGACCTGTACAAAAAGGACGGATCGCACTTGAATCCCAGGGGGACCAATATCCTGGCAGGGAGGTTTGCTAAGGTTACTGGGGAGAGTTTAAACTAGGATTCCTGGGGGGTGGGATCCAAACGGAAGAGACGGAGGAAGAGGCGGCTGGCTCACAAATAAAGAAAGCTTGGAGACAGTGCAAGAGGGAGGATAGGCAGGTGATAGAGAAGGGATGCACTCAGACTGATGGTTTGAAATATGTCTATTTTAATGCAAGGAGTATTGTGGGCAAAGCGGATGAGCTTAGAACGTGGATCAGTACTTGGAGCTATGATATTTTGGCCATTACAGAGACTTGGATGGTTCAGGCTCAGGAATGGTTACTACAAGTGCCAGGCTTTAGATGTTTCAGAAAGGACAGGGAGGGAGGGAGGCAAAAGAGGTGGGGGCAGGGCACTGTTGATCAGAGATGGTGTCACGACTGCACAAAAAGAGAAAGACATGGAGAGATTGTCTAAGGAGTCTCTGTGGGTGGAAGTTAGGAACAGGAAGGGGTCAATAACTCTACTGGGTGTTTTTTATAACAAGGACATAGTGACAAGGACATTGAGGAGCGGATAGGGAGACAGATTCTGGAAAGGTGTAATAATAACAGGGTTGTTGTGGTGGGAGATTTTAATTTCCCAAATATTGATTGGCATGTCCATAGACTGAGGGCTTTAGATGTGTGGAGTTTGTTAGGTGTGTCAAAGAAGGTTTCTACAAGAGGAAAGGCTGTGCTTGATCTGGTATTGAGAAATGAAGCTGCTCAGCTGTCAGATCTCTCAGTGGGAGAGCATTTTGGAGATAGTGATGATAATTCAATCCCCTTTACCATAGCATTGGAGAGGGATAGGAACAGACAACTTAGGAGAGTGTTCAATTGGAAAAAGGGGAAATATGAGGCTATCAGGCAAGAATTTGGAAGCATAAATCGGGAACAGATGTTCTCAGGGGAATGTACGGAAGAAATGTGGCAAATGTTCAGGGGATGTTTGTGTGGAGTTCTGCATAGGTACGTTCCAATGAGACAGGGAAATGATGGTAGGGTACAGGAACCGTGGTGTACAAAGGCTGTTGTAAATCTAGAGAAGAAAAGAAGAGCTTACGAAAGGTTCAAAAAGTCAGGTAATGATGGAGATCCAGAAGATGATAAGGCTAGCAGGAAGGAGCTTAAGAATGAAATTAAGAGAGCCAGAAGGAGCCATGAGAAGGCCTTGGCGGACAGGATTAAGGAAAACCCCAGACATTCTACAAGTATGTGAAGAGCAAGAGGATAAGATGTGAGTGAATAGGACCAATTAAGTGTGACAGTGGAAAAGTGTGTATGGAACTGGAGGAGACAGCAGAGGTACTTAATGAGTACTTTGCTTCAGTATTCACTATGGAAAAGGATCTTGGCGATTGTAGGGATGACTTACAGTGGACTGAAAAGCTTGAGCATGTAAATATTAAGAAAGAGGATATGCTGGAGCTTTTGGAAAGTATCAAGTTGGATAAGTCACCAGGACCAGACGAGATGTACCCCAGGCCGCTGAGGTGAGGGAGGAGATTGCTGAGCCCCTGGGGATGATCTTTGGCATCATCAATGGGGACGGGAGAGGTTCCAGAGGATTGGAGGGTTGCGGATGTTGTTCCTTTATTCAAGAAAGGGAGTAGAGATAGCCCAGGAAATTATAGACCAGTGAGTCTTACTTCAGTGGTTGGTAAGTTGATGGAGAAGATCCTGAGAGGCAGGATTTATGAACATTTGGAGAGGCATAATATGATTAGGAATAGTCAGCATGGCTTTGTCAAAGGCAGGTTGTGCCTTTTGAGTCCGATTGAATTTTTTGAGGATGTGACTAAACACATTGATGAAGGTAAAGCAGCAGATGTGGATATGGATTTCAGCAAGGCACTTGATAAGGTACCCCGTGCAAGGCTTATTGAGAAAGTAAAGAGGCATGGGATCCAAGGGGACATTGCTTTGTGGATCCAGAACTGGCTTGCCTACAGAAGGCAAAGAGTGGCTGTAGACAGGTCATATTCTGCATGGAGGTCGATCACCAGTGGTGTGCCTCAGGGATCTGTTCTGGGACCCCTACTCTTCTTGATTTTTATAAATGACCTGGATGAGGAAGTGGAGGGATGGGTTAGTAAGTTTGCTGATGACAGAAAAGTTGGGGGTGTTGTGGATAGTGTGGAGGGCTGTCAGAGGTTACAGCGAGACATAGGATGCAAAACTGGGCTGAGAAGTGGCAGGTGGAGTTCAATCCAGATAAGTGTGAGGTAGTTCAGTTTTGTAGGTCAAATATGATGACAGAATATAGCATTAATGGTAAGACTCCTGGCAATGTGGAGGATCGGGGGATCTTGAGGTCCGAGTCCATAGGATACTCAAGGTTGCTGCGCAGGTTGACTCTGTAAGAAAGCAAACAGTGCATTGGCCTTCATCAATCGTTGGATTGAGTTTAGGAGCCAAGAGGTAATGTTGCAGCTATATAGGACATGTGTTGGGCATATGGCCAAGTGGTTAAGGCATTCATCTAGTTATATCAAGGTCGCTAGTTTGAGCCTCAGCTGTGGCAGCGTGTTTGTGCAAGGCACTTAATCACACATTGCTCTAGTGTCTGTGCGAGGAGCACCCCACACAGACTTCCAATCTGCGCCTTGTAAGGCAAAAAATGCCTGACGCAGGCCTCTCATGGTCTGAGTCGACGTTCCCTCCCTCCCTATATAGGACCCTGGTCAGACCCCACTTGGAGTACTGTGCTCAGTTCTGGTCACCTCACGACAGGAAGGATGTGGAAACCATAGAAAGGGTGCAGAGGGGATTTGCAAGGATGTTGCCTAGATTGGGGAGCATGCCTTATGAGAATAGGTTGAGTGAACTCGGCCTCTTTTCCTTGGAGCAACGGAGGATGAGAGGTGACCTGATAGAGGCATTGATCGTGTGGATAGTCAGAGGCTTTTTCCCAGGGCTGAATTGGCTAGCATGAAAGGACATAGTTTTAAGATGCTTGGAAGTGGGTACAGAGGAGGTATCAGGGGTAAGTTTTTTATGTAGTGAGTGGTAAGTACTTGGAATGGGCTGCCGGCGACGGTAGTGGAGGCAGGTATGATAGGGTCTTTTAAGAGACTCCTGGACATGGAGGTACATGGAGCTCAGAAAAATAGAGGGCTATGGATAACCCCAGATAATTTCTAAGGTAAGGACATGTTCGGCACAGCTTTGTGAGCTGAAGGGCCTGTATTGTGTTGTAGGTTTTCTATGTTTCTATGTTTCTAAATGTTGAAATGCCTCGATAATTGGATGTGGGGAGAATGGTTCCTATGGTGTGGGACCAGAGGACACAATATCAGAATGGAGGGATGTCCATTTAGAATCTGTAGAATTTATTGCTAGAGGCAGCTGTGGAGTACATTGGGTATATTTAAGACAGGGGTCGATTGATTCTTGATTAGTCTGGAGGAGTTACAGGGAGAAGGCCGGAGATTGGGTCTGAAAGGGAAATGGATCAGCCATGATGAAATGGCGGAGCAGACTCGATGGGCTAAATGGCCTAATTCTGCTCCTATACCTTAAGGTCTAAACCTCTTCTGCACCCTTTTCAGTCTGCTCACCCTTTTTGTAATGGGTTGGCAGGAACAGCACACAACTCTCCAAGTGTAGTCTGACTAAAGTTTTATAAACCTAAATGTGATTTCCCTACCCTTATACTGAACACTCCAACTAATAAAACCAAGCATATCACATACCTTTAATCACCTGGTGTAGTCATTTTAAGGTTGTGATTTTCTATCCTATTCACTTGGCAGCTTCTACTCCTTCCCCTTCCCTCACCACCTTCTTCTGGCTTCTTCAGCTTTCCTTTCCAACCCTGATGAAGGGTCTCAGACAAAAGCGTCAGCAGTTAATTCCTCTCCATAGATGCACCTGACCTGTTGAGTTCCTCCAGCATTTTGTGTGTGTTAACTACCTATTGCTCTTACGATGTTATAAACTTCTATCCGGTCTCTCCTCAGCGTTCAATGCTCCAGAGAAAAGTGATGCTGGAATTTGTCGTCAAGTGCTGGTAAAGCAGAATGTGATGTCTATGTTGCCAAAAAAACAAAACCCATTTGCTGGAGGACTCAGTGGGCCAGCCAACATCTGTAGAGAGGAACAGACAGCTGTCATTTTGAGTTGAAAAGCATTATCTGGAATCTGCAGCAACCTTCAGAACTAGAGTCAAAATCAGAATTAATATCACCTGAAATTTGTTGTTTTGGGGCAGTTGTACATTGTAGTACACAGTAATAAAATCAATAAATTACAATAAGAAGTATATGTAAGAATAAGTTAAATATCTAGTGCAAAAACAGTAGCACAAATAATATTGCAAAAACTGACGAAGTGTTCATGGATTCAATTGTCCATTCAGAAATCTGATGGCGGAGGGGGAGAAGCTGTTCCTGAAAAGTTGAACATGTGTCTTTAGCATCATGTAGCTCCTAAACATAAGAAATTCTGCACATGCTGGCATTCCAAAGCGGCATTAGAAAAAGTCCTGGAGGATCTTAGCAGGTCAGGCAGCATCCATGGAAATGGATATCGAGACCCTCCTTCAAGATCAGAAAGGAAGGGGGAAGAAACCAGAATAATAAGGTTGGGGGGGGGGAGGAGAGAAAGGATAGCAAGAAGGTGATAGATGAAGTGAGTCAGGGTGAGTACATGCTTGAAGAATCGGAGGGCAGCAGAGGTCACAGAAGGGGAGCAGTGAGAGAGGGCCTCACTGAACTATTGAAGAGAAGATTTAAATGTCTTCAGGATAGGCATCATTCGAAGAGACCTTGCAGATGTCGTGATCTGGTCCGTGAAGTCTGTATTCTGGCTTATGGTCCGGTCTGTGGACTCAAGACTCCGGGTCTTCCAGCTGTCCCTTGATTGAGTTAATCATAGGCACCTGATTCCCATCTTGGGGCTTGGAATATAAGTAGCCTTGGGGTTAAGTGTGGGCTGCTGGTTTGTCACCTTGGAACAATCTGCTGATGAAAGGCCAGTGAAACCATTTGTGATCTCTAGGCCTGGTTGGAGGACCACTGCTTCATGGAGCCTTGTTGCCACCTGTTGGAGTAGTCTTTGCGTTATGGATTTGGCTGTTTCCTGGGCCAGCTGAGTGGCTGCCAGCCACTCTGAGCTAGGTAGGGATCTGGCTGTTTCTGTAGCCAGCTGAGGTTGCTGGCTGAACTGAGACCTGGAGCTTCCCTGGAGCAGAGATAGAACTGTCTGTTGTTCTTTGGTGTTTGTCTCTTCTTGTCCTTGCCTCTGTGGGGTAGGTCAGGCCATTCTGCTGTTGCCCTGCAGGGGGATCTGTCTTGTCCTTGCCTCTGTGGGGTAAGCCAGGCTGTTTTGCCATTGCCCTGTGGGGGGATATGTCTTGTCTTTGCCACTGTTGGGTAAGCCTGGCCATTCCACTGTTACTCAACAGATGGACCTGTCCCACCTTGGTGCGGAGAGGTTGAGTCCCGGCATGTCTAAGTACAAGTCCTGGCTCTATGTTTATATTCTATCCTGTCTCATGTTGGTGTTGTGTTAATGATGAGTCCTGGCTTTTTGAAGGACAAGTCCTGGCTCTATGTTAATGTTCAGTTCCCAGTTGATCTCTGAGCTCCAGCCTCCGAGTTATCAGCCTCTGCATTTCAAGATGAAGATCTCGTAGCCAAGCTCTAAGAACCCAAGCCTCGAGGATCCCGCAGCCAAGTTCAAGACCCAAGACCCAAGACCCAAGACCCCGGCCTCAAGTGCAAAGACCCCAGCCTATCTCCAAGCTCAGGCCTCTGGACCCCAGCCACATCCTGTCTGGAAGCCATGTCATGTCCTTGTCTGGTTCTGGGGTCTGAGCCCGAGGCAAGACCCATGTTCTGGGTCCTTGTCCAGTCTCTGGCTCGGGGTCCAAGCCCAAGTCTGCATTCTTGTCCCTGCTCCTTGTCTGTATCCTGTCACGTCCCTACTCTAGTCAAGTCCTGTTCCTCGTATTTCAGTGTCTGTGTCTTGCATTTGGGTCTATTCCCAGCACCCTGTTGTGACAGCAGAGGAGCAGCAAATCATAAACAAGAGAAAATCTGCAGATGCTGGAAATCTAGAGGAACATACCTGTACCACCTCCTTGATGGTAGCAATGAGAACAGGACATGGCCTGGGTGTTGGGGGGCCTTAATGATTGAAGCCACCTACTAGAGACATCACGTTTTGAAGGTATTCAGGATGATGTGAATGCTAGTGCCGATGATGGAGCTGGCTAAATTTACAAATTTCTGTAGCTTATACTGATCCTGCGCAGTGGACCCTCCATACCAGACATTAATGAAACTGGTTAGAAAGCTTTCCATGGTACATCTGTAAAAAAATTTGAGAGAATCTCAAATAATTGGTGACATACCAATTATTGTTAAACTCCTAATGAAATATAACCACTGTCTTGCCGCCTTTGTAATTTCATCAATATGTTGGGCCCAGAAGAGATGTTGACACCCAGGAACCTGAAACTGCTCACCCTTTCCACTGCTGATCCCTCAGTGAGGACTGGAGTGTGTTGCCTTGACTTTTCCTTTCTGCAGTTCACAAACATTTCCTTGGTCAAACTGATGTTGAGTGCAAGGCTGTTGTTGCAGCACCACTCACCAGCTGATCTATCTTACTCCAGTACGCCCTTCGCCACGGTCTGAAATTGGGCAAACAATATTTACATTGTCATCAAATTTATAGACTGAGTTTGTTAAATAGAACTTATAGATCTGCCGATGCATCAAATCGCAATCTTGTGTCAGATGGTGTGAGACTCAGCAGGTTATGTCTACATGTAGACACAGGGCTGATGGAGGCTGAACTGTGAGAGGAAGAGTATGGAGAGAGAGTCACGGTGTCGGAGGGTCGGTCCGGTGGGAGCGTCACACTGTCGGAGGGTCGGTCCGGTGGGAGCGTCACACTGTCGGAGGGTCGGTACAGAGGGAGCGTCACACTGCAGGAGGGTCGGTACGGAGAGAGCGTCACACTGTCTGAGGGTCAGTATGTAGTCTTCTGATGTGTCCACTTGTTTCCAGCTCGGATTGTCTTGATGCTAAGGGTTGCTCTGTTTCTTCAAGGTCTTCTGTTTCGTGTGTTTCTCTGTAGGTGGAATAGTTGCTGGTGAGTTATGGATTTTGGCTATTTCTCTGAAGGCTGACGGGGTGTTTCCTTTGGCGTTGGGGTGTTCCTCCTTCAGACTTTGGCTTTCTTCTTTCTTGGATTTTAGTTGTCTCCCATGGATGGGGGATTGTCAAAGGGGAAAGGGGTTAAACAGCGAATGCAGAGCACCCCCATGGCCATCCCCCTCAACAGGTATACTGCTTTGGATGCTGTTGTGGGGGAATGACCTAGCAGTTGAATGTCACAGCGGGCAGGTCTCTGGCCCTGGGTCAGCCATGTGGCTCAGAAGGGAAGGGGGAGAAGAGGTGATCTGCAGTGATATGGGACTTGTTGTTAGGGGGGCAGAATTTCCCAGATGGCCCGTTGCTTCCTGTGTGGGAGGGTCCAATTCATCTCGGATTGAGTCCCCTGCATTCTTTCATGAGGGGGTGAACAGTCAGAGGTCGTGGTCCATGAGATTATCAATGACAAAGGTAGGAAGAGTGACAAGGTTCTGCAAGGTAAATTTAGGGAATTAGATGATAAGTTAAAGGGCAGGAGCTCCAGCATTGTGATCTCAGGATTGCTACCCATGCCATGTGCTAGTGAGGCTAGAACTGGGAAGATTATACAATTTAATACGTGGCTCAGGAGTTGATGTAGGAGGGAGGGTATCAGAATTTTGTATCATTTGGCTTTCCTCCAGGGAAAGTGTGACCCGTGCAGAAGGGGTGGTTTGCACCGAAACTGGAAGGGGACGAATATTCTAGCAGGAATATTTGCTGGTGCTGCACTTGGGGGGGTTTAAGCTAGAGTTACAGATGGATGGGAATCAGAATGCCAGAACAGATAGTGGGGAAGTTGTGGAGACTGATGTTGTTAAGACCTCAGGCAAAGTTGGGAAACAAAAGGTTAATGTCCTGAGCTGCATATATTTCAATGCAAAAAGTACCATTGGATAGGCAGATGAGTTTAGGGCATGCATCAACATGTGGAATTATGATATCGTAGCCATTAGTGAGACTTGGTTGTAGGAGGGACAGGACTGGCAGCTCAGTATTCTGCCGTTCTGTTGTTTTACACGTGACAGAGCAGGAGGGATTAATGAAGGAAGGGTTGTGTTACTAGTCAGGGGAAATGTCATGGCAGTACTCAGTCAGGACAGACTGGAGAACACGACTAGTGAGGTATTATGTGTGGAACTGAGAAATAAGAAAGGTATCATCACGTTAATGGGGCCATGTTACAGACCACCCAACAGTCCTGGGGATCTAGAAGAACAAACCTGTAAAGAGATCGTAGACTGTTACAAGTTGTTTTGTAGGTGATTTTTTATCTTTCCACTGGCACTCCCATACTGTAAAAGGACTAGATGCAATAGAGTTTGCCAAATGTGTTCGGGAAAGTTTCCTTAATCAATACATAGAAGTCCCAACAAGAGGGTGTGTGATAGGGAATGAGGCATGGCAAGTGCAGAAGATTGTGTAGGGAAACACTTTGCATCTAGTGATCATAATGCCATTAGTTTCAAAGTAACTATGAAAAAAGGTTGGTCTGGTCTTCATTTTGAGATTCTAAATTGGCCAATCTTGATGGTATCGGAAGGGATTTGGCAGTCGTGGATCGGGACAGCCTGTTTTCTGGCAAAGGTGTATTGGTAAGTGAAACACCTTTAAAAGTGAAAATTTGAGAGTACAAAGCTTGAATGTGTCTGCCAGAACAAAAGGTAAAGATAACAGATTTAGTGAACATGAGGAAATCTGCAGATGCTGGAATTTCAAGCAACACACATAAAAGTTGCTGGTGAACACAGCAGGCCAGGCAGCATCTCTAGGAAGAGGTACAGTCGACGTTTTGGGCGGAGACTCTTCGTCGGGACTAACTGAAAGAAGAACTAGTAAGAGATTTGAAAGTGGGAGGGGGAGGAGGAGATCCAAAAAGATAGGAGAAGACAGGAGGGGGAGGGATGGAGCCAAGAGCTGGGCAGTTGATTGGCAAAAGGGATATGAGAGGATCATGGGACAGGAGGCCCAGGGAGAAAGAAAGGGGGAGGGGGGAAGCCCAGAGGATGGGCAATAACGGATGGGGTACCAGGGGGAGGTGGGGCATTAACGGAAGTTAGAGAAGTCAATGTTCATGCCATCAGGTTGGAGGCTATCCAGATGGAATATAAGGTGTTGTTCCTCCAACCTGAGTGTAGCTTCATCTTTATAGTAGAGGAGGCCGTGGATAGACTGCATTGGTGCTGCTTCCTGCACGAACATGCTGAGCTCGTTGACTTCATTAACTTTGCCTCCAACTTTCACCCTGCCCACAAGTTTACCTGGTCCATTTCTGACACCTCTCTCCCCTTTCTAGATCTTTCTGTCTCTATCTCTGGAGACAGCTTATCTACTGATGTTTACTATAAGCCTATGGACTCTCACAGCTATCTGGACTACTCCTCTTCTCATCCTGTCTCTTGCAAAAATGCCATCCCCTTCTCGCAATTCCTCCATCTCTGCCGCATCTGCTCTCAGGATGAGGCTTTTCATTCCAGGACAAAGGAGGTGTCTTCCTTTTTTAAAGAAAGGGGCTTCCCTTCCTCCACCATCAACTCTGCTCTCAAACGCATCTCTCTCATTTCACGCACATCTGCTCTCACCCCATCTTCCTGCCACCTCACTAGGAATAGGGTTCCCCTTGTCCTCACCTACCACCCCAGCAGCATCCGGGTCCAACATATAATTCTCCATAACTTCCGCCACCTCCAACGGGATCCCACCACTAAGCACATCTTTCCCTCCCCCCCCCCCCCCCCGCTGCTTTCCGCAGGGATCGCTCCTTACGCAACTCCCTTGTCCATTCGTTCCCCCCCACCGATCTCCCACCCAGCACTTATCCTTGTAAGCAGAACAAGTGTTACACATGCCCTTATACTTCCTCCCTCATCACCATTCAGGGCCCCAGACAGTCCTTCCAGGTGAGGAGACACTTCACCTGTGAGTCGGCTGGGGTGATATACTGCGTCCGGTGCTCCTGAATGGCCTTCTATATATTGGCGAGACCCGATGCAGATTGGGAGATCGTTTCGCTGAACACCTACGCTCTGTCTGCCAGAGAAAGCAGGATCTCCCAGTGGGCACACATTTTAATTCCACATCCCATTCCCATTCTGATATGTCTATCCACGGCCGCTTCTACTGTAAAGATGAAGCCACACTCAGGTTGGAGGAACAACACCTTATATTCTGTCTGGGTAGCCTCCAACCTGATGGCATGAACATCGACTTCTCTAACTTCTGTTAATGCCCCACCTCCCCCTTGTACCCCATCCGTTATTGTTCATCCTCTGGGCTTACCCCTCCCCCTTTCTTTCTCCCTAGGCCTCCTGTCCCATGATCCTCTCATATCCCTTTTGTCAATTAACTGTCCAGCTCTTGGCTCCATCCCTCCCCCTCCTGTCTTCTCCTTTCATTTTGGATCTCCCGGTCCCCCTCCCACTTTCAAATCTCTTACTAGCTTTTCTTTCAGTTAGTCCTGACTGAAACGTCGACTGTATCTCTTCCTAGAGATGCTGCCTGGCCTGCTGCGTTCACCAGATTTAGTGAACCTTGGGTTTCAAGAGATATTGAGGCCCTGCTTAAGGAAAAAAAGAGATGCATACCTGGCATAGGCAGGTGGGAACAAATGAGGTGCTTATGAAGTATAAGAAATGCAAGAGAACACCTAAGAAAGAAATCAGGAGGGCTGAAAGAAGGCACGAGGTTGCTCTAGCAGACAAGGTGAAGGAGAATCCTAAGGGATTCTCCAGATATGTTAAAAACAAAAGGATTGCAAGGGACAAAATCAGTCCTCTAGAAGATCAGAATGGCAATCCATGTGTGGAGCCAAAAGACATGGGGGTAATCTTAAAAACATATTTTACATCTGTGTTCACTCAAGAGACAGACACTGTCTGTAGAAGTAAGGCAAAATGGCATCAACTTCATAAGCTCTATACTTTATACTTTATTATCGCCAAACAATTGGTACTAGAACGTACAATCATCAGTGATATTTGATTCTGCACCTCCCACTCCCTGGATTACAGAGGACAAGGTGTTTGCCGTACTGAGGCAAACTAGGGTGAATATATCCCCAGGGCCTGACAAGGTGTTCTTTTGGACCTGATGTGAGCCAAGTGCAGAAATTGCCAGGGCACTAGCAGAGATATTTAAGTCATCCCAGCAACAGGTGGCATACCAGGGGATTGGAGGATAGCCAATGTTCCGCTGTTTAAGAAAGGCTCCAAACATAAACTAGGAAATTGGCAAGCCTGATATCAGTAGTGGAAAAGTTATTGGAAGGTATTCTAAAGGAGTGGATATATGAGTATTTGGATAGACATGGACTGATTAAAGATAAGCAGCTTGGCTTCATGTGTGATAGGTTGTGTCTAACCAAGTTTATAAAGTTTTTCCAGGAAGTTACCACGAAAGTTGAGGGTAGACAATGGATGTTATCTACATGGACTTTAGCAAGATATTTGACAAGATCCCACGCCGGAGGTTGGTCAAGAAGATTCAGTCGCTTGGCAGAGAGTGGTAGTTGATGGTTGTCTGTCTGACCAGAGGCCTGTGACTGGTGGAGTGCCACAGGGATTGGTGCTGGGTCCATAGTTGTTTGTCATCTATATTAATGATCTGGATGATATGTGGTTAACTGGATCAGCAAATTTGCAGATGGCACCAAGATTGGCGGTGTAGTGGACAGCGAGGAAGATTTTCACAGCTTGCAGTTGGATCTGGAACAGCTGGGGAAATGGGCTGAAAAATGGCTGATGAAATTTGATGCAGACAAGTGCAGGTGTTGCCATTTTGTAGGACCACAGGGTAGGTTTTACACAGTGAATGGTGAGGCACTGAGGAGTGGTGTGGAACAAACGGTTCTGGGAATACAGGTCTATAGTTCATTGAAAGTGGTGTCATGGGTAGATATGGTTGGAAAGAAAGCTTTTGGCACATTGGGCTTCATAAATAAAAGTACTGAGTACAGGAGATGGGATGTTATGTTGAAGTTGTATTAAGACATTGAGGCCTAATTTGGAGTATTGTGTCCAGTTTTATTCCCCTACATGCAGGAAAGATGTAAATAAGGTTGAAAGAGTACAGAGCAAATTTACAAGGATTTTGCTGGGACTGGAAAACCTGAGTTATAGGGAAAGTCTGAGTAGGTTAGCACTTTATTCCTTGGAACATAAGAGGGGAGATTTAATAGAGGTATACAAAATTATGAGAGGTATAGATAGGGCAAATTCAAGCAGGATTTTCCCACTGAGGTTGGGTGGGCCCACAACCAGAGGTCAGGGGTGAAAGGTGAAAAGTTTAAGGGGAACATGGGGGAAACTTCCTCACTCAGAAGGTTGTGAGAGTGTGGAATGATCTGCCAGCACAAGTGGTGCAAGTGAGATCAATTTTAAGGTTGAGAAGTTTGCAGAGGTACATGGATGTCAGGGGTATGGAGGGCTATGGGAGTAGGCAGTTTAAATGGCTCAGCACAGGCTGGAAGGGCCGAACAGCCTGTGCTGACTTTTCTATGACTGTAAATTGTTGTGGGCTGCCCCCGCACATCCTTGGGTGCATTGGTCGCTGACACAAATGTCATGTTTCACTGTACGTTTCAACGCAAGTGTGACAAATCAGTCTGAACTTGAACTGTGAATCTTCCTTGTCAGCTTGCAGAGAATGAAGAGCGGCTGCCCGCGCCTCTGCCCCACGCGTGCGGCTGCCCGCGCCTCTGCCCCACGCTTGCGGCTGGCCTGCGACCCTCGGACATAGTTGGCAGAGAACACGGCTGTGGTAGTGTTGTCGAATGTCAAAGGGAAGCGATTGGAGTCCCAACTACTATTTGTTTATTGAGACATAGAGTGGAATAGGACCCTCCAGCCTTTCGAGTCATGCTGACCAGCAATCCCCCAGTTTAACTCTAGTCTAATCACGGCACAACTTACAAAGAACAACTAACCTTATAAACCGGTACATTCTTTGGACTGTGGGAGGAAACTGGAGCACCTCGAATGCCCACGCGGTCACGGGGTGAATGTATGAACTCCTTACAGACAGAGGGAAATGAGTGTGGGTTGCTGGTACCGTAAAGTGTTGTGCTAGCCACGGCACTGCCGTGTTGGTTTTGTCCGGAATGGTCATTCCCTGACGAGCTTTCGGCATGAGTATTACTTGCCAGCTACCAGCCAAGCCTGAGACAAGGCCATCCAGGTCCGGCTGGCTGCTTCATTTGCTAACGAGAGGCAAAGGGAGTTGAGCATCATTCATAACAGAGAGAATGTTGGTCCAGCACCCATGAGTTACCTGCAGCTCCTCCAACTCCACTCGCCTGAACCAGCATCCGACAATGACATCTGGCAGCCTTCAGAGTGGCTGTTATCATTAACACCAGTGGGAGTGAACTGAGCCAGTGATCTAATGTATGAAATGAGCTCACATAATGCATGCTCGGCAGCTGCCTAAAAACAAAGCCGTTCGTGGTTACTCAAAGGCCAGAAGTCAATCCACTGGATTACACTGACCCCTTACTACTTTGCACTTGTGCAGACCGCATTACTCAGTCAAGTGATTCATTTATTACAGGACTTGGAGATTAGAGGCTGGGTTCTGGTGAGTAAATTCAGGGAAACTGAGAAAATGGAAGCAAGCGAAGAAATGCTTCCATTGTACGGCTGCTCTTGTAACCGGCCCGGTTACTCAGTGACCGAGGGGTGCAGCTGATGACCAGGGAGCGGAGCATTCCTACGCTTTGGAGCGAAAGGCCTGGGGGAGGGATGACCCTGTCATTGACCGGCTGACTGAGGTAATTGTTAGAGCCACGGCCTGAATCTATTTCTGTCATATTTCTGAGTGAATGCAATTCAAAGGGACGGGACCATTGCGCTCAATGTGCACTCGCGTGAATGGGTGAAAGGAACAGGGACAGTGAGGTGGTGGGTCAGCAGTGTAAGTCACACAAGTGATGTGTCAGATCTCTGTCGCTTCACTCAGAATGGGACAGGGGCTTTTGCTGAACTCAGAATCCGGTTTATTATCACCGGCATGGGACATGAAATTTGTTAACTTGGCAGCAGCAGTTCAGTGCAATACATAATATAGGAGAGAGAAAAAAATAAAAATAATAAATAAATCAATTACAGTATATGTATATTGAATTAAAAACACGCAAAAAACAAATACTGTATATTTAAAAAAAAAAGTGTAGGGTTCACGGGTTCAAGGTCCATCTAGGAATGGGATGGCTGAGGGGAAGAAGCTGTTCCTGAATCGCTGAGTGTGTGCCTTCAGGCTTCTGTACCTCCTACCTGATGGTAACAGTGAGAAAAAGGCGTTTGCACACAATTCACATTTCTGGGGCATTTTTCAATGCTCTACTGGCATTCACTCAATGCAGCTCCTTCCGTTCATCAAATGTCAGATCGCAGTCACCAGTGCAAGCACTCTGGAAGGCATTAGGGCTCATTATTTGCTGGTGAACGCAGCAGGCCAGGCAGCATCTCTAGGAAGAGGAGCAGTCGACGTTTCAGGCTGAGACCGAGGCCTGAAACGTCGACTGCACCTCTTCCTAGAGATGCTGCCTGGCCTGCTGCGTTCACCAGCAACTTTTATGTGTGTTGCTTGATTTTCCAGCATCTGCAGAATTCCTGTTGTTAGGGCTCATTATTTACCATTTTGGCACTACAGAAATTGTTCTAACTAGTTACAATGCTCTCCACGGTAACACTGTAGAAATTTGCTAGCGTCTTTGGTCACATACCAGATCTCCTCAAACTCTTAGTGAAATAAATCCCCGTCATATGTTAGATCTTCAGAGATGTTGACACCCAGGAATTGAAACTGCTCACCCTTTCTGCTTCTGATTGCGCGATGAGGCCTGGTGTGTGATCCCTCGACTTTCCCCTTCCTGACGCCCACAGTCAGTTCTTTGGTCTTACTGACACAGAGTGCAAGGTTGTTGTTGTGACCCCTCTCGTCCAGCTGATCTATCTCACTCTGGCATGCCTCCTCATCCTCGTCTGAGATTCTCCCAACAGTTGTGCCATCAGCCAATTTATAGGTGCCGTCCCAGTTGTGCTTAGCCACACAGTCAGGGGTGTAGAGTGAGTAGAGCAGTGGGCTGAGAACGCATCCTTGAGGTGTGCCTGTGTTGACTGTCGGTGAGGAGGAGATATTATTTCTAATCAACACTGACTGAGGTCCCCTGCAGAGGAAGTCAAGGATCCACTTGCAGAGGGAGCTACAGAGGCCCAGACTTCGAAACTTGTTGATTAGTACTGAGGAAATGGAGTTGAAATTAAAAAAAACACAGCCTGATGTAGGTATTCTGGGGTAGACATTGGGTAAAGGTATTCCGTAGACCTCCAAGCTACATGAGAAAGAAAGTGGGGAGTACATTACAGAAAACTACTGTGCATCGACTGTTGAATGGTGATATTTGGGGACTTTAATGACTCAGATATTGATTGAACCAATATTAGGGTAAAGAGAAAGAAGGGGGAGGAGATCCTTGAATACGTTCAGGCGTACTTTCTTCACTACTACCATCTTGGCTCAACTAGACAGGAGGTATTGACAGAACAGGTGCTGGAGTAAGAGGGGCAAGAATTGTTTGTGGGTGAAGAGCTACAATTGTTATCACTGTGTTAATGGAGAAGGGCAAGGAAAATCTAAGGTAGAACTTCTCAGAGGGCTGGTTTCAGTGAGAACAGGGGGACCAGCAATAGACCAGCAAGACCGTAAGAACATCAGACGTGGTAGCAGAATTAGGCCATTCAGCCCATCAGGTCTGCACCTGTTTAAAAATAGTGTTTTTAAAAAGAGAAAGATTGGCTTTATTTGTCACGTGTACATAGAATGAAATGCATGGTTTGCATCAATAATCGGTAGCTCAAGCATGTGAGAGGGGCAGTCTGGAAGTGCCAACATAACCCGTATGCCGTTAGAACGTCGGAGGAAACTCACCTGGTCACGGGGCGGACTTCCAAACTCCTTACAGAGACGGTGGCGAGATCGAACCCGGATCACTAGCATTACGTTAACTGCTGTGCCGTGCTGGGAGATGTCCCAGGTACTGGCTAGGCATACTCCTGCACAAAGTGAGGGCGAGGGATCCTAAAAGCAGGATACAGCAAATGCGATGAAACCAGGAAAATGCTATGTGATTCATATAAGGTGAATTCTTGAAGGGAGGATCAGGCAAAGTAGGTGCACAAAGATGCAAGGGGAAATAATAAGAACAAGATAAGGTGGTGAGTGTGCAGGGAGGAAAAGGGTGAGGTGGGACCCGAACGGACAAAGAAGGTGCTATATGCATAATTCTGATTCATTGGTTACTGAAAAAGCACAACGCCACACGGGATATAGCAGTCCCTTGACAGGTGTTATGTGTGCGCGCAGAGCAAGAATGACAAAAATGTTTCAAAGTAAAGGTTGAGATACATTTATTATTTAGAAAGTGTATGGATTATATTCATTAACACAGTAGAGCTACTAGGACTTGATGTTTCAATCCCTATGGTAAGTTGGCACTCTCTATGTTGGCAGTGGGTTTGGAGTGGTGACAAGGAGGGAGGGTAGGTACGTCATCGGGGTCATCAGGTGGGCACCCTCCTTCTTTGACGTTTTGTTGATAAGCCCATGACGTCTCCAGAGGGCTCAACTGTGCTACCTGGTATCCCCCTTAGTTCCATACCCACCTGTCTTCATCTTGCAGCCTAGTTGTCTTTCCTTTTAATCCAAATCCAATTGCTGCTTTCTTCTGCTGCGTTTGACAAGGACTTGATTGCTTGTTGGAGGGAGTGACCTCTCACCCCCATCTTCTTCAATAGACTGGTCGTAGATGTAGCAACGAATCCCCTGCATCCCACTTCTACAGGGAAAATCTTGGTCTTCCAGCCATTCTGGGCAGCTTCAGTTGCCAGTTCAGAGTACTTGGTCTTTTTCCTCTCAAGCTTCTTCAACACCATCTTCCCATGGTACTGTCAATTCCACAACATATGCCAACTTGGCTGTTGTGGACCACAGGACCACATCTGGCCGGAGTGTTGTAGCTGCAATGTCTGGGGGAAACACTAGCTTTTTTACCAAGTCCATGTCCATAGTTAATTACAGGGTATTTCACAATTATATGAACATAGATTTCAAAATTATATTAGCATAATTTGAAAAATCTATCAACATAAATTCAAAATTATATTAACATTATATAAAAGAAAAATCCAGCTACATGGCAACAAAGGCTCTGTGTATCCACATACCCACGCAGTTTAGAGGGAACAGTGAAGTTATGTTAGCCACAGTACACACTGGACAACTTATAGTGCAGGAGCAATGGGCTGGGCCCATTGAGATGGAAGCATGTACTCAAAAGTCCTTGAAAAGAGAAAGTGCCTCCCAAGCACAGGAGGCCCAGTCGATTCACTGTGTGAGCAAACACCCGCGTACGCACTAACCACGTACTCATGGTGAATCCAAAATTGTTCAACAGGCAGCCCATCTGTATCTGGAAATGAAAGGCACAGCCTCAGAATAGAGGGATGTCCCTTTAGAACAGAGATGAGGAGGAATTTCTTTAGCCAGAGGGTAGTGAATCTGTGGAATTCATTACCACAAGAGGCTGCGGAGACCAAGTCATTGGGTATGCTCAAAATAGAGTTTGATACGTTCTTGATAAGAGCTTGTGGGGAGAAGGCAGGAGAATTGGGTTGAGGGGGATAATAAATCAGCTGTGATGAGATGGCAGAGCAGACTCAATGGGCCAAATGGCCTTCATCTGCTCCTATATTTCATGCTCTTACTGTTTATTTTTCACTGAGGGGGAGCTACGCAGCCATGCATGAGGCATCCTCCGAGTTTATGTGGTGTTGCCAGCGGAGACAAAGGATCAGGCACCTTTCCTAGCTATGGGGCTTCAGGGTGGGTGCAGGAAGAACAGGGTAGATCAGGAGCCCCCCTCCCCATCACTATTTCCCTTCTTCCCTCCCCATTCCACCTATCACCCTTCCTCATCCGGATCCACCATCCATCTGCCAGCTCTTGCCCCACTCCTTCCCCTTTAGCTCATTATACCAGCGAGCTCCCCTCTACTCTTTCAGTCCAGATGCGGGGTCTGAGCCAGAAACAGTGACCATACATCGACAGCTGCTGTCTGACCCTTTGAATTCTTCCAGTAGTTTGGTTTCCTAAACTTGCTTTAATTGAACTCACAGTAACCAGTCAAGTAGCATATGCAGTTTAATCAGCGATCTAGTTGATAAAAGTTATTAGCCCATGTTATATTAATTGCTTTTATGATACAATCTATTCATAGTTAAGTATTGACATTTACAGAATTAGGTTATGGTCACATTTGCAAAGCAGATGTGAGACCAGTCATATATAAAGTTACCTGGTTCATCCAGTTCTCTGTATTCGGACTGGATATCAGAGGTGTTAACTATAGATCACAGCAAAGATTTTAGCTAGATAAGAGAACCATAGTTCATGTTAACAAAGTATATGTAGAACTCTGTAGATAATTAGTCAATTGTATAATTTCATGTTTGTAAATAGTTAACTGAGTGTATAATTTTATGTGTATAAATAGAGGCTGGTCTGTTCTTGATCATATGGAGGACAGTCTATGACACCTGGCCCATTATTACCCCATTCTAACGCTGCCTTCTAGGGGCCGGTACAGTTTTCCTGTGAACGTTCCAGCACTGTTTGAGTGTGAAGAGGTTTCTCCGACTCTCTCACCCTCTCAGGCAGTGAGTTCCCAACCCCTGCTAACCCCAGGGTGGAGATGATTTTTCCTCATCTCCCCTCTTAATCAGATTAGCTTTATTTGCCACATGTGCCAAACATTGAAACATGCAGTGAAATATGTCGTTGTCGCCAAATCAAGTCGATGAGGATTGTGCTGGCCAGCCCGCAAGTGTTACCATGCTTCTGGTGACAACACGGCATAACCATAACTCACTAATCCTAACCGTGTGTTTCTGGAATGTGGAAGGACACCAGACCTTCTGGAGGAAACCCACCCGGGGGGAACGTGCAAACCTTCTCAAGGGGAGAACATACAAACTCCTTATAGACAGTGGCAGGAATTCAACCTCGATCTTAACCAGCTGATATGCTACAGTGCCTCTAATCCATGTCCCTGTAAGGGAAATAGGTCATTCCTAGTTATTCCTCTCAGGCCCCTCAGAATTTAATCCATGTCATTAAATGCCCCTCAAACAAAAAAAATACCAAAACAACCTGAGCTAGGTGCAATGTTCCAGCCTTAGCTAGACCCAAGCCATGACCTCATTAGATCCAACATCATCTCCTTCCTCTTATTACTCATGTAACCAGAGAAGAATGCATCTGGAGAAGGGCCTCTGACCTGAAAAGTTAACTATTTTCCTTTAAACAGATTTAAAAAAAAAAAAAAAAAAAACGGCAGATGCTGGAATTCTGAACTAAAACTAGACAGTGCTGGGAACATCCAGCACGTCAGGTAGCACCTGGGGGAAGAGAACCAGTGTTGGTTTTAGGGCTGCAGCTCTGGGGCTCTTCATCAGAACCAGTTCTGAGTGCTCTCAGCGTTTGCCGTATTTTGAAGGTTCAAAGGTTGAAATATTCGTTTTTATTATCAAAGTATGCATGCAACTCTGAGATCTGTCTTCTCCAGATAGCCACAAAACAAAGAAATATCATGGCAGTAGATGAAAGAAAAGACATCAACCCACTATCCACTTGATTCATGCCTCTCATCCTCTCCACTGATTCCTGGGATTCTGCGTCCCCCCATCTCTCACAGCGTAGAAGGAGCGTTCAGCGTGGTATTGAGAACCTCAAGTGCGTGCATGGAGCAGTCCTCCCTACAACTTTGTTATCTTGCCACTCCATCAGATCCCTCCTGCTCTCATTATTGGAGAGTCTGTAGATCCTTCATTAGTCTCCTCAGAAACCACAAAGCCAGGGCAGTAGTAAGTCACCCCCAACTAATTGGGAAGAAGGAGATGACGAATATGAAGGAATGAATGCTGACTTAATAACGATCAGTCCGCTGATTCAGAGGAACCTGCTGTTTGTTGCCACATGGGAGGGACTGTGGTTTGGTTAGTACTGTGACTGAATACATAGAGCTTGACAGAAACGGATGCGACCAAATGATCCAAATCATGTATTGTTCATCTCCATTAGTGTTGAAAGAGCAGACTGAATGATTGCAACTAAACAGCCACTTATTCCACACACTTGTCTCATGCATTTCAAACAATGAACAATCAGAACTTTCGGGCAATTCTGTCATGTTCCTGACACTGGCTTCTAGCAGTTTCACTACTGTATAATAAATCCGGGGCTGCAGGTCTGAACCAGCCTCCAGGTGTGAAGATTCAGGTGACTGCAGTGCATATCAGGAATTTGACTCTGAAGATTAGATCCATTAAACACTCAGCCAGCAGTGCTATTTGTGGTTATGTACTTTGCCCTTTTGCTAATTCATTCAGTTTTTAAATAGTTCACGGGCGAAAGCTCACCACTGTTGGTGGCGAATTGGTTCCTCAGTACCTGTCCTGTCAGTCTCTCTCAGAACGTAGATTCAGAGAGTTGCACCCTGAATTCTGATCAGTAAAGACCCTACTCTCACATCGAAAGTCATCCCTCCTATTTTAGCAGTCAGTTTAGTGAATCCATGCAGGTCTGTTTCTGAGGTTGGTTCATCCTGCTCCGAGTCCAAAGGCCAAAATGTTAACTTCTTTTTAATATGGAGATATGACATGGTAACCGCCTTTCCAACCCAATCTGTCAGCAACTCTCAATTACACCCACGTGGCCAATTAACTTACTAACCCGTTCATCTTTGGAATGTGGGAGAAAATTGCAGCACCCAAGGGAGACACACACGGCCAAGAGGAGAACACACAGGCTCCTTACATATTGACTGCATATGTTTCATGAGCTGGCCCAATGTTTGCTGCCTGGGTTAGTAATCCCTACATTTGAATTTACAGTAGCCTCTGATTGTTTTAATGTGGCACACAACCAGTCAGTGGCTTTTCCCTCAGCTTGACGATCCAAAGTCAAAGTCAATTTATTAATCAAAATATCTCACCATATACTACCTCGTGATTCATTTTCTTGCAGGTATTTACAGGAAATTAAAGATATACAATAACATTTATGAAAAACTCTACCCGAATAAAGATGGTCAAACAATCAGTATGCAAAAGAAGGAAAATTGTGGAAATAAAAAAGAATACTGAGAACGTAAGACCATGAGACATGGAGAAGAATTTGGCCATTCAGCCCATCGAGTCTGCTCTGCCATTCCATCATGGCTGATTTATTACTCCTCTCAACCCCAGCTCCTGCCTTCTCCCCACAACCATCGACACTCTGATTAATCAAGAACCTACCAACATCCTTAATATATATAAAGACAGCCTGCACAGCCATCTGATTCACCACAGATTCACCACGATCTGGCTAAAGAAATTTTTCCTCATCTCTGTACTAAACGGATGTCCTTTCTATTCTGAAGCTGTGCCCTCTGGTCCTAGACTCATCCACAATAGGAAACATCCTCTCCACATCTCCTCTATCTGAAGCTTTCAATACTTGATATGTTTCGTTGAGATCTCCCCTCATTCTTTTAAACTTCAGTGAGTACAGGCACATAGCCATCAAACACTCCTCGTACATTAACCCTTTCATTCTTGTGAACCTCCTCTGGAACCTCTTCAATGCCAGGACAAAGGGCTTAATTAGGAAGGGGAAAAAAGATTGAGAGAAAACTGGCAGGAAGCATAAAAACGGACTGTAAAAGCTTTTATAAATATGTAAAAAGGAAAAGACTGGTAAAGACAAATGTAGGCCCCCTGCAGACAGAAACAGGTGAATTGATTATGGGGAGCAAGGACATGGCAGACCAATTGAATAATTACTTTGGTTCTGTCTTCACTAAGGAGGACATAAATAATCTTCCAGAAATAGTAGGGGACAGAGGGTCCAGTGAGATGGAGGAACTGAGCGAAATACATGTTAGTAGGGAAGTGGTGTTAGGTAAATTGAAGGGATTGAAGGCAGATAAATCCCCAGGGCCAGATGGTCTGCATCCTAGAGTGCTTAAGGAAGTAGCCCAAGAAATAGTGGATGCATTAGTGATAATTTTTCAAAACTTGTTAGATTCTGGACTAGTTCCTGAGGATTGGAGGGTGGCTAATGTAACTCCACTTTTTAAAAAAGGAGGGAGAGAGCAACCGGGGAATTATAGACCGGTTAGCCTAACATCGGTGGTGGGGAAACTGCTGGAGTCAGTTATCAAGGATGTGATAACAGCACATTTGGAAAGCGGTGAAATCATCGGACAAAGTCAGCATGGATTTGTGAAAGGAAAATCATGTCTGACGAATCTCATAGAATTCTTTGAGGATGTAACTAGTAGAGTGGATAGGGGAGAACCAGTGGATGTGGTATATTTGGATTTTCAGAAGGCTTTTGACAAGGTCCCACACAGGAGATTAGTGTGCAAACTTAAAGCACACGGTATTGGGGGTAAGGTATTGATGTGGGTGGAGAGTTGGTTAGCAGACAGGAAGCAAAGAGTGGGAATAAACGGGACCTTTTCAGAATGGCAGGCGGTGACTAGTGGGGTACCGCAAGGCTCAGTGCTGGGACCCCAGTTGTTTACAATATATATTAATGACTTGGATGAGGGAATTAAATGCAGCATCTCCAAGTTTGCGGATGACACGAAGCTGGGCGGCAGTGTTAGCTGTGAGGAGGATGCTAAGAGGATGCAGAGTGACTTGGATAGGTTGGGTGAGTGGGCAAATTCATGGCAGATGCAATTTAATGTGGATAAATGTGAAGTTATCCACTTTGGTGGCAAAAATAGGAAAACATGTTATTATCTGAATGGTGGCCGATTAGGAAAAGGGGAGGTGCAATGAGATCTGGGTGTCATTATACACCAGTCATTGAAAGTGGGCATGCAGGTACAGCAGGCGGTGAAAAAGGCGAATGGTATGCTGGCATTTATAGCGAGAGGATTCGAGTACAGGAGCAGGGAGGTACTACTGCAGTTGTACAAGGCCTTGGTGAGACCACACCTGGAGTATTGTGTGCAGTTTTGGTCTCCTAATCTGAGGAAAGACATCCTTGCCATAGAGGGAGTACAAAGAAGGTTCACCAGATTGATTCCTGGAATGGCAGGACTTTCATATGAAGAAAGACTGGATGAACTGGGCTTGTACTCGTTGGAATTTAGAAGATTGAGGGGGGATCTGATTGAAACGTATAAGATCCTAAAGGGATTGGACAGGCTAGATGCAGGAAGATTGTTCCCGATGTTGGGGAAGCCCAGAACGAGGGGTCACAGTTTGAGGATAGAGGGGAAGCCTTTTAGGACCGAGATGAGGAAAAACTTCTTCACACAGAGAGTGGTGAATCTGTGGAATTCTCTGCCACAGGAAACAGTTGAGGCCAGTTCATTGGCTATATTTAAGAGGGAGTTAGATATGGCCCTTGTGGCTACGGGGGTCAGGGGGTATGGAGGGAAGGCTGGGGCGGGGTTCTGAGTTGGATGATCAGCCATGATCATAATAAATGGCGGTGCAGGCTCGAAGGGCCGAATGGCCTACTCCTGCACCCATTTTCTATGTTTCTATGTTTCTATCTTTTCTTAGTTAAGGGGCACAAATCTGCGCACGATACTCCGAGTGTGGTCTGACCAACGCCTTATAAAGCCTCAGCATCACATCTCTGCTTTTGTATTCTAGTCCTTTTGAAATCAATGCTAGCATAACATTTGCCTTCCTCACCACCAACTAGACCTGCGAGCTAATCTTTAGCAAATTCTGCACACGGAATCCCAAGTCCCTTTGCACTTTTGATGTTTGAATTTTCTTCCCATTTAGAAAATAGTCCATGCCTTTATTCATTCTATCAAAGTGTATGACCATGCACTTCCCCACACTATATTCCATCTGCCACTTCGTTGTCCATTCTCCCAATCTCTCTGTCCTTCTGCAGACACTGTACTTCCTCAACATTACCTACCCATCCACCTACCTCCATATCGTGCGTAAGCCTGGCCACGAGGCTATCAATCCCATCATCCAAATCATTGACATTCGATGTGAAAACAACACCGGCCCCTGCAGCCAACCAGAAAGGGCCTCCTTTATTCCCATACTTTACTTCCTGCCAGTCAGTCAAACTTCTATCCTTGCTGATGTCTTTCCTCTAATACCATGGGCTCTTATCTTGTTAAGCAGCCTCATGAGCAGAACCTTGTCAAAGGCCTTCTGAAAACCCAAGTAAACAGCATCCACTGACTTTCCTTTGTCTATCCTGCCCGTTATTTCCTCAAGGAATTCCAACGGATTTGTCAGGCAGTACTTGCCTTAAGGAAACCATACTCCCTTTGGCCTCTTTAATCATGTGCCTCATACCCTGTCCTTAATAATGGACTCCACCAACTTTCCAACCACTGAAGTCAGACTAACTGGTCTATAATTGCCTTTCTTCTGCCTCTCCCCCTTCTTAGAGTGGAGTGACATTTGCAATTTTCCTGTCATCCAGGCCCATTCCAGAACCTAGCAATTATTGAAAGGCTATTACTAATGCCTCCACAATCTCCTTAGCTACCTTTTTCAGAACCCTGGTGTGTGGTCCATCTGGTCCAGGTGACTCATTCACCTTCAGGCTTTCCAGCTTCCTACGGTCCTTCTCCTCAGTAATGACAATGTCATGAGTAGAGTCCTTGCAAGTGAACCTGTAGGTTGTGTAAACAGTTCAGAGTTGAAGTGAGTGAAGTTACCCATGCTCATTCAAGAGCCAGATGGCTGTGTAGTCATAACTGTTCATGAGTCTGGTGGTGTGGGACCTGAGGCTCCTGTACCTTCTGCCTGATGGTAGCAGTGAGAAGAGAGCATGGGTTGGAAGGTGGGGGTCCTCAATGATGGATACTGATTTCTTGTGGCAGCACTCCTTATGCATGTGCTCAGTTTTGGACGGGGCTTTGTCTGTGATGGGCTTGGCTGTATTTATTATTTTCTATGGATTTTTTCCATTTTTAGTCTGCTGCTGCCAAACAGAGCCCTCCAAACTCAGAACAGTCCAAAACAATTCTTTCTTCAGCTCATCGACTGGAAGAATCCAGCTGAACATAACAATCCCGATGGAAATGTAAAATACAGATTATATAGCGGGGAAATCTCTTACTACATCCATCCATCAAACACTCCCAGGACAGCTATGAGGCTGGAAATAAAGTAGCTCTCCTTCACACTAATGAAGTTCTGAGAAAAGGAGTCGGACTTAAAGTGTTAATCATTTCATAAAACATAAAGCTGTTTCACTTCCCAATGGTGCAGCCTGACTTGCTAGTATTTAATGTTTCTATTTTCTGCAGTTTTTTAAAAAAACACCCTTTACAATGTCCCGTCAGAATAAAAGCATAAAATGTTTTCTAAACGGGAAGGAAATTCAAAAATCAGAAGTGCAAAGCAGGATAACTTGCAAGTTGAGATGGCAAATGCAAAGTTAGCATTCATTTCAAGAGGACTAGAATATAAGGCTGAGGCTTTATAAGGCATCAGTCAGACCGCACCTGGAGTTTTGTGAGCAGTTTTGGGCCTCTTATCTAAGAAAAGAAGTGCTGCCATTGGAGAGGGTCCTGAGGAGGCCCATGAGAATGATTTTGGGAATGAAAGAGTTAATGGATGAAGTCTTTGATAGCTCTGCGCCTGTACTCACTGGAGTTTAGAAGGAGTTAGGGTGGGGTAGGGGGGGATCTCATCAAAACCTCTGGAATATTGAAAGGCCCAGGCAGAGTGGATGTGGAGAGGATGTTTCCTGTAGTGGGTGAGTGGGTACAGCCTCAGAATAGAGAGATGTCCATTTAGAACGGAGATGAAAGGGAATTTCTTTAGCCAGAGGGTGGTGAATCTGTGGAATTTATTGCCGTGGACGGCTGTAGAGGCCAAGTTATTGAGTATACTTAAAACTGAGTTTGATAGATTCTCAGTTAGTCAGGGTGTCAAAGGTTACAGGGAGAAGACAGAAGAATGATGGTTGAGAAGGATAATAAATCAGCCATGATGGAATGGTGGAGAGACTCGATGGGCCGAGTAGCCTCATTTTGCTCCTTTGCCTTAGGGACTCAAGGTCTTAAAACTCACAAAGTAAGTTAGCTTGTTTAAAGTAGGGCAAACCCCTCCCCACCTTTTCACTCAAATATTTCAGGAGTAGTTACAGTATCGATTAGGCCTTCCAATCACTTGCTGGGGAGGAGAGAGCGTGATTAAGTGCAGAT
The DNA here is from genome assembly GCF_030028105.1 of Mobula birostris. Taxonomy (NCBI): domain Eukaryota; kingdom Metazoa; phylum Chordata; class Chondrichthyes; order Myliobatiformes; family Myliobatidae; genus Mobula; species Mobula birostris. The sequence continues at coordinate 33,409,508 of NC_092399.1, forward strand.
TAAAGTTTCTTCTATATTGTTGAATCAAGCACTCCCAGAGTAGAAATGGGGCAAAACATAAGTACGAGACAATCCTATCAAACATTCCTAGAGAAGTTACATGGAACTATGCAAGTTACTGTATGATCAAACATTCTTAGAAACATTACAGCACAGATTAGATGCAATAAAATGTCTTCTCTATCCAGTGACTTCAGAGGGAATAAGCACAGAGTGGTTTAAATACAGATTAAATTTTTCTCTGCACTTCCATCAATGGCTGATACAGTGTGGGTTAAATGCAGTGAAAAGCTCACTTTTGCTATCTTTGGCATACTTGTAGTATTTATGAGTGTGCGTGTAACTTCACTGACTGTGTTTAGTTGTAACTTTACCAACTATGTGTAGTTGTAACTGTATCAAATGTGTGTAGTAACTTTACCAACTGTGTGCAGTTGTAACTTGACTAACTGAATGTGGTTGTAAATTTACCAACTTTACCAACTATGTGTGGTTGAAACTTCAGTGTGGTAAAACTTTTGATACACTGTTGTGTCGGCCAGAGCTGTCGGTAGAGTGTTGACTGCCTTTAATAAAGGATGTTTTGTTGGGAGCTTTGTGCTTGTTACTTGTCCCAATGCAAGCTCAAGGACACTAAAAGCTCAAATTAAAACCCTGTGCAAGCATTCCCTACACTAATGGGTTTGTAAGAACGTGAACTTGGTTTCCTGAGCCGACTGCAATTACTCCTCAACCCCTGTGTCAGGTGACAGCAGTTACCCTCACACCCCCCATGTCAGATGAAGAGCTATTGACCTGAAACGAAATCTCTGTTTCGCTCCTCACAGATGCTAAGTGCCCCTGAATTCCTTGTTTTCAACCCAGACAATCACATCATTCCTTCACATTAACTCACTTGCAATAAATTAGTATCGGCCAGTGCTGCTTTGCAGTGGTACAGGGTATCAAGTAGTCTGATTCATTTGGAGTGCATTCTTGATTCCAGATAACTCAGCACAGCGGACATTTATATTTCAAAATAAGCCAATTACATCCAGATGTTGAAAGGGTGATTATAATCACTCCATCTCCAAGCTCCTGGTGATGGGAGGTGGATTTCAGCTTTGCCAGGAAGTGAGGACAACGTTGCCCTGTACCTGAACCACTTTCTTTAACCCATCCGTTCAGTGAGTCTGTGTGGTTGTGTCCAACACCAGCGTCTGCCTCACATTGCTGCAGCAACCTCCTGCGTTTACCTAGGTCAGGGGTGGCCAACCTTTTACATTCCATGTGTCAGTTTTTTACGCACGAGTTCAGATGCGGTTGTTTTTATATTAACATTTTTACAAGAATTGTGGGGGTACAAGAGTTGTATGGCGCATCTGAACTCATGAGTGAAAAAGTTGATGCATGGAATGTGAAAGGTTGGCCACCCCTGGTCTAGATGAACACTTCTGGCACGGCCTTGCTCCTGCGCTCTCGTTCCACTCCTCCCCGTTCCCCTTCTCTGTTCTTGGGTTTGTATATCAACAGGTAACGTGGGCACGGGCAGGCAAGTTATAGCCTGAGACTGGTTTTAGTATCAAAGCCCTGGGACTGGAGGCTGAGCTAGTAGAACTGAGAAGGCAGTTAGACCCCTAAGTTAGTAGAAATGGCAGCCCCTTCTACTGACTCCATCCAGGCCTCATAAGGACCCAAGGAGCAGTGGTAGAAGGAGGCCATTTGGTCCATTGTACCTGCTACACCATCACATATTGAACTTCTGATTCTTCACCTTAGACACTATGCCCTTAATTCCTCAGTTCTCTTATAATCTAAAATGTTACTGATACTTCTCACTGGTTGAAACCCATACCTTATGGTAGAGAAATTCTGAAGGTTTATTGCTCTCTAGGTCAAGAATTTTCCTCTCAACCCTGTCCTGAAGAGCTTCTCCCTGGCTCCAGACTCATCGAGAGGAAACATTGACTTTGCAGATAACCTGTGAAGGTCTATACAAAATGAATATGTTTCAGTGAGGTCTCTTTAACATGAACCTTACACTTATTTATAGATCATTAAACACACGCAAAGAACAAAGGAGCAATGAACTGAGCCAAACTTAGAACCGGCGCCTGTCATGAGGCACTCAGTCATTGCTGTCTGCTTCCTGCTTACAGAGACATTTACAGATCCGATCGGCCATTCTCCCAGGGATCCCGTAGGTACTGACCAGCCTGCCTTGTCAGAATCCTACAGAAGGAAATCGGTTCCGATGCAGAGTTTCAACCTGAAACATCGATGACTCCTTTCTTTCCACAGATGCTGCTTGATCTGCTAAGTTTTTCCAGCGTGATGGTTGTTGAAGGGGTGTTGGACTCTTTTGCCTTGTGGCTGTGAATATTTCACCTTTTCAAACTGTGAGAGCTCAGACTTCTGCCCAATGAACTTGAAGACACAATAGTGTCTTGCAAGTTTTATTAGACAGATGGTAACAAAGTAGAAGTTGCCCCCGGGTAATGAATGCCCAGTTTATGGGAACCCCTACATATGAATAAACTCCCATAAAATGCTTATTACAAATGCGAAAATCTGACATTGTACGTACATATATTGGTTCCTACAAACAGCAGAACTAGTGTTCCTCCCCCATTGAACTTTTAGTAATTATTTATTCTTATCAGTCTCTTGATTCCATTCCAGTACTTTGGAACTCATTGACCGCAGGTTAATTCCCTGCCTTGGATGTAATAGAATGAGGAATATGTCGGCTTTGTGATTACATAAGTGTGCAAGAACACTGAAGCCTGTAATGTCTTATTGATGCCCGGTTCTGAGCTGCTAAATCTGTCTGATCCACTGCCTCAGGAGGTTGGCCGTGAGACAACCTTACACTCAAGGTCAGTCGGGCCAAGCAGTCAATTCTGGACTTCAGGAAGGGGAAGTTGAGGGAACACACACCAGTCCTCATCGAGGGGTCAACAGTGGAAAGGGTGAGCAGTTTCAAGCTCCTGGGGGTCAACATCTCTGAAGATCTATCCTGGGGCCAACATATTGATGCAATTACAAAGAAGGCACGCCAATGGCAATACTTCATTAGGAGCTTGTGGAGATGTGGCATGAAAAAGACTAGCAAATTTCTACAGATTTACTGCGGAGGGCATTCTTACTGGTTGCATCACCGACTGGTATGGAGGGGCCACTGCAGAGAATTGGAACAAGCTGAAGAGGGTTGTAAACTCAGCCAGCTCCATCACAGGCACTAGCATCCCTACCATACAAGACATCTTCAAAAGGCGGTATCCATCATTAAGGACCCCCACCACTCAAGGCTCTGCCTCAGAAGGCAGTGGAGGCCAATTCTCTGGACGCTTTCAAGGAAGAGTTAGATAGAGCTCTTAATGATAGCGCAGTCAAGGAATATGGGGATAAGGCAGGAACTGGGTGCTGATTGTGGATGATCAGCCATGATCACAGTGAATGGTGGTGCTGGCTTGAAGGGCCGAATGGCCTACTCTTGCACCTATTGTCTATTGTCTCTTCTCATTGCTACCATCAGATAGGAGGTACAGAAGCCATGAAGGCACACACTCAGCATTTCAGGAACGGCTTCTTCCCCGCTGGTATCGGGTGTTGGAAGGGTCCGTGAACCTATGAACACAACCTTACTGAGCACTCTAGTGCACTGTTGTCCCATCCCAGAGGACACTCTTTACCCTTGTCCAGTGCTCCTACCAGATAGTGTTCAACATGAAGGAACACTGATTCAGCAGCACGGGCATTGTACAGGGGAGCGTTTACCTCTCCTTGCTCTTAGCTCTTGAGCTTTCAACCAAATCAATTTTAAATACTGTACACAAAATAACTCCCGGCTTCACACCTCATCCCCCCTCTCAACCCACGTCGACTGTTTATTCCCCTCCATGGATGCTGCCTGACCTGCTGAGTTCCTCCAGCATTTTGCATGTGTTGCTTTGAATTTCCAGCATCTGCAGAACCTCTTGTGTTTACAGCTTAATGAGTCAATTGTGAATCTCTGCTGAGTAACCAGTGTAGGGGCCATGCATCTGTTCTCTGCCTGCTTTGTATTCTATGTTTGAGAGGTTCAACATTGATGGTATGTAAAGTGAACCTGATTAGTGACAGCCCTGATGTGAAGAAATCTGTTCAATATCTGATGCGTTGACTTCCGTTGTAACATATGATTCGATATTCTGTGGTTCAAAAGAATGTAGTAAAAGCGGCTCTAACTTCGCATGGTAATCATGATGGATTTTAAAAGTGGCTGCAACTTTGTACAGTAATCATGATGGATTTTAATTCTGAGCCAAGCTATTTTTTGGCAGATGAGATCCAAACTTATCAAAGTCTGTCTGTAATTGGAACCTGATGTGTCTTTGATGATCTCAAATTAAAATAATGTGAGCACTGTGTTGTACAATCAGCAGTGTTTTCAAATCATTTTCTTCGATTCGGTATGGTGAGTCGAGTTGGAGGCTATCACACAACCACTTCAGTCACAAAGGGCTATGGAACCACAAAGAAACACATTAGTTCTGGTTCAGTGTTTCTGAGCAAAAGACCACAACCACAAAGAGACAAATTAGTTCTGCATTGCAATTTCTCCTTGTTGACAGATTTCTGATCTTCATCCTTCCTCTTCTCCTTCTTTTCTTCTTCTTCTTCCTGAGCACCTCACCCCGACTGGGGCATAGGCCTGAGTCCTCTGTCCTGGGCCGAAGGTTCTCCTGTGGCTTCCGCTCTCACCATACAAATTTGTACATCTTCCAGGTGAAGATCCTTCCTCTCCCAGGGATGAGGTCTTCGGAGCTTCTGTTGGCAGTTCAGTACCTCTAGGATGGGGTTGGGGTTGCGGTTGTTAGCCCTGTGCCCAACTCTCCTCCCTTCACAGGCATCCATGGTGGAGTTCTCCCACTTCTACTTCCTGTTAAAAGCTCCTGCTGAAACAAAAACAGAAAATACTCAGCACGTCAGGCAGCGCCTGTGGAAAGGGTTACTTATGCAGTGTTATTGTCGGTCCCAGGTTGGCCGACAGCTTTTTACCCTCATTGCAGTAGATGCTGCTGTAACTTCAGATCATGGTGACAACTACCTCCAAATGACAGGGTATCACCAATGGATTGGCTGCAGATTGGGGGACCGCTTCGTCAAGTTCCTTCACTTTGTCCGCTACAAAAGATGGGATATCCCATTTTGAGTTCCCATTCCCATTCCGACGTTTCCGTCCATGGTCTCCTCTCCTGCCACAGTGAGGTCACACTCAGGTTGGAGGAGAAACACCTCATATTATGTCTGGGTAACTTCCAACCTGGTAGCGTGAACATCAACTTCTCTAACTTCTGGTAACTTCTCCTGCCCCTTTCGCCTTCTCCCTGTTTCCATTCCCCATTCTGGATACCCTGTCATCTCCTCACCAGCCCATCAACTCCCCCTGTTGCCCCTCCTCCTTCCCTTTCTTTCATGGCCCACTGTCTTCTCCGATCAGATTCTCACCTCCACTTGCTGTTGTTGATGTTCACACCAAGGAACCTGAAGAATTTAACCCTCTCAACCCCAACACCGGACCAAGAACACTTCCCCCTCTTCCTGAAGTCAATGGCCAGTTCTATTGTTTTGCTGACATTGAGGGGGAAGGTTGTTGTCATGACACCATGTCACTAGGGTGTCTCCCTCCTTCCTGTACTCCGACATTGCTATTTAAGATGCAGTCCATGCCGTCATCTGTAAGCTTGTAGATGGAGTTAAGGCAGGCTGAACAATTCTGTTGTATTGTTCTTATTTATTTACTACAGTGTATACTGTTTACTCTGTGAACTTCATGGAAACAAGGAGTTTCTTTGCAACCTGAATCTGAATAAGTGCTCGCTATTCTGATCCGGAGGTGAACATCTACTGCAATGGTGGGGACAACTGAGAGAAGGAATTGTCGAGGTGATATGTTAAGGAACGTGGGAAAGGTGGCGTTCATTACTAAGGATCCCCATCACCCAGGGCATGATGCCTTCTCACTGTTGCCATCAGGAAGGAAGTACAGAAGCCTGAAGTCACACACTCAGCGATTCAGCAACAGTTTCTTCCCGTCTGCCATCCGATTCCTAAATGGACATTGAACCCATGAACACGACCTCATTTTTTAAAAATTACATATTGTTTCTGTTTTTGCACCATTTTCAACTATTTAATATACATGTATGTACTTACTGTAAACGATTTACTTATTTATTTATCTTTTTTCTTTCTATAATTTCATGTATTGTACTGCTGCTGCTAAATTAACAAGTTTCATGACACATAATAAACCTGATTCTAAAAAGAAAAATGCAGAAGCTGAAAGTTTACAAGAAACAAAAAGGCAAAGCTGAAAATGTTCGGCAGGTCAGGCAGCATCAGTGGAGAGAGAAACAGAGCTCTGGTCAAGAACCCTGCCCTGTGGAGAAGTGAGACAAAAAGTGTGTAAGTTGCAGTGTGGGGGTGGGGGCAGGGTGAAGAGATCAAGAGTTTTGTCTGTGGTTGGGGATGGCTGCAAGGCAATGAAGACTGTAAAAACTGGAGACAGAAGAGGATAAAAAGCAGAGAAATACAAAACAGAAAAGCAAAAGAGAACAAGAAAAATGAAAGATTATTTGAAATGATCAGGTTTAATTTTACAATCTAAGCTGAAGGCGTGGAAGATCAGCGGGGAGGTGGTGGCAGATCATGAAATGCTTTTGCTGATTGTACTCAGCAGCAGAAATTGAGCCAGTTGAAATTTAACATGAAACTAACTCCTTGGAACTGAGCACTGCTGATTGAAACAGATCCAGAGCCTGCTCGCACCTCAGTTCGCCATTCAGTCTAATCCCACTCCCTCAGATTGACCTATATTTAAGCAGTGGGCTCAGCACAGCACATCTTCAGTTCTGTAGCTGAACTTTAGTCTCAGCTCAGTGTCAACCTCTTTCCTTGGTGCCGTGATTCTGCAACCGAATCACACAACAGTTAAAGATCACTGGTCTCGGCAGCAGATGGGATGGAGCAGAATTCCCATGCATTCCAGCCATTCCATGGCGGACGGTCTGTTCAGGGATGAGGGCAGGCCAGGTTTGTTCAGTCTAATCACTTCCCTGCCCAGTCTAGTCGTGCTCTATAAATATTATTTTGGTGTCTATTTTGGTTACCATGGGAGTGAGATAAAATCATTAGTCAGAAGGTTTGCAAGGCTGCAGAATCATGGGGAAAGCTGGAATAACTGGGGGCAGGAGTGACATGAGTGTCTTCCTACCGACTGGCTGGATAACTTTATATCCCCAATACCACTTCACCAACATGTGCACTCAACCACTCCACTGAAGCGTTCTGGTACATTATACTGCAGATAGTTCTGCACACAGCTCCATTGTCCACTTAGAGCGTTCTGGTACATTATACTGTAGATAGATCTGCACACAGCTCTATTGTCCAGTACGCCATCCCCCCAGAGCTGCATTGTGGGTGAGGCCTGGAGCAGATCCTTCGGTCAAACTGGACGTCAGAAAAAGGGTCAAATCAGTGTTGTTTCAATAGTACATTACGGAGCAGGGGTGGTTCAAGTCTGTCAGTGGAAATGATGGTACGGAGCTCTGGCCCTCCGCTCATGGAGGCAGAGTCATAGAGTATAGAAACAGGCCCTTCAGCCCATCATGCTTATGCTGACCATCCTATCCATTTGCTAGCTCTTCGCCTGCTGTCATCTACACCTCGGTGAGTCAACTGTCCCCCCTCGGCCTGTCGGCAATGTTGTGACCATCTTAGTCTCCATTGTGCTCTGCGTGTGTGCGTGCGTTTGTGTTGTGTGCATGCCTGTATGTGTACGCATGATGCATGTGTGTGTGTGCGTTTGTGCATGCATGTACGTGTGTACGCATGATGCATGTGTGTGTGTGCGTTTGTGCGTACATGTACGTGTGTACGCATGATGCATGTGTGTGTGCGTGCATGTACGTGTGTACATGTGGGTATGTGCATGCATGTACGTGTGTACATGTGGGTATGTGCATGCATGCGTGTGAGTGTATCTGTGTGTGAGGGATGGGGTTATGCTGCTGGGCAGCTGTGCGTAGGCAGTTGGCAGCTCTTCTACTGGGATACATGCAGTTATGAATTTACACTTTTTGCACAATCAAACCACACTCACCCTTTTGCACATATTACTGTCCAATTCTGAAACTTTGGAGGGCTATAAGGGACAGTAACTGAACAACAGACCACAATCTAACATCCCTGGAATGGGAAGTGTTCAATGCAAGCAACTGAGGAAATGGAACGGAAGCATACACATGGGGTATTCCTGAGCTGATTAAGGAAACAGGCAAACAGGCTCTGTTTATTGCTCTCTTTATTGACGTGTTGCTGCACACTTGAATGCTTGAGGGTGGGGGGGTGTGGGAGCAGAGTGTGCCGATGCTATTTTGCTGGTGGGGAAGGGGGTGGTGGGGTCGTCGCTTTGTCATTGATGTGTGGGGGCTTTGAGGTTCTAACATTTAACTGTCGCTCGTTCATTGGGGCACCCCTCTGCTGTTGCGGATGTTTGCAAAGAAAAAGAACTTCAGGATGTATATTGAATACACTTCTCTGACATTAAACATACCTATTGGAACCTCTACATGAGGATTAAGGTATGGCATTGGATACTGAAAATTTCCTGCCCTCTTGGTAAAGTATTTATAGGCATTTTAAAATAGAGGCTGGAAAATCAGATAAACAACTATGTTCCAGGATGATTATCTGGCATCACACAATGCATTCTAAGGGAGGTCAGGGAAGTGTAATTAAGAGAAGTTATTTCACAGTTTCCTCTTGGGAATGCTGTGCCCTAGTCCATGAACTTATTTATTTTAAGAAAATCAGGTTGGGTATCAAGCCCACCCATAGCATATCAGGAGCAGGGACAGGACATGGGGAAACTAGCGTACGGCCTGTGCTAGGCAAAATGTGTGGCCCCCGCACTGGATGCCCCATGCTGTAAATGTGGTTACTTGTCAGGTAAATCACATGCGGAAAAGCATGGTGAATTTGCAGTGAAGAAAGGGACATAGATTAGGTACGGTTTCCTGAAAACAGCACAGAGTGAGTGGATAATCTGACTCAGAAAGCTGAGACAACATTCCAGATCATCGAGGTACACACACGCACACACACACACACAGAAAAACACACCCCTAACCTCATTGTTTCAATATACAGGTAGATTGGAAAAAGCAGGATGGTGCTGGATCCCAAGAAGGGGAATTTCTGGAACAACTACAAGAAGGCTTCTTAGAGCAGCTTGTAGTCAAGCCCACTAGGAGAACAACTATTCTGGATTGGGTGCTGTGAAACGGATTGGAGTTGATTCAAGAAGGAAGTCTGATAATCGGAGCGGGAGTGCGGCAGAAACCATTTTGATTTTTTCTTCTTATCATCGGTGTTCAGAGAGGTAGGACTGTGCAGGCGTGTGACATCGGGCAATGAAATGTGGAAGATATAAGAGGTACACAGCCTTATACAGCGGGCAGCGGAGTGAGCCTGGAGCAGAGTGAAAGCATAAGGGCTTTGGCTCAACGGGCTTAGGTGGAAATGGGCAAGGCGTAGGTTTAGTTTTCAATTTTTCCTGTTATTTGAGGAAAGAGGTAAGTATGAGTGTGAGGGCAGCTTGCTGTTCTCAGTGACGGATGTGGAAGGTCCTGGAGCCTCCTAGCCTCCCGAACGTCCACATCCGCGCCAGGTGCACTGAGCTGCAGCTCCTAAGGGACCGTGTTAGGGAACTGGAGCTGCAGCTCGATGACCTTTGTCTGGTCAGGGAGAGTGAGGAATTGATAGAGAGAAGTTACAGGCAGGTGGTCACACCGGGGCCACGAGAGGCAGACAAGTGGGTCACGGTTAGGAGGGGGGAGGGGAAGAGTCAGGTACTAGAGAGTACCCCGGTGGCTGTGCCCCTTGACAATAAGTACTCCTGTATGAGTACTGTTGGGGGGGGGGACAGCTTACCTGGGGAAAGCGACAGTGGCCGTGCCTCCGGCACAGAGTCCGGCCCTGTAGCTCAGAAGGGTAGGGAAAGGAAGAGGAGGGCAGTTGTAATAGGGGACTCGATAGTTAGGGGGTCAGATAGGCGATTCTGTGGACGCAGTCGGAGACCTGGATGGTAGTTTGCCTCCCTGGTGCCAGGGTCCGGCATGTTTCTGATTGCGTCCAAGATGTCCTGAAGTGGGAGGGTGAGGAGCCAGAGGTCGTGGTACATATAGGTACCAATGACACAAGTAGGAAAAGGGGAGAGGTCCTGAAAGGAGAATATAGGGAGTTAGGAAGGGAGTTGAGAAGAAGGACCGCAAAGGTAGTAATCTCGGGATTACTGCCTGTGCCACGCGATAGTGAGAGTAGGAATGGAATGAGGTGGAGGATAAATGCGTGGCTGAGGGATTGGAGCAGGGGGCAGGGATTCAAGTTTCTGGATGACTGGGACCTCTTTTGGGCAGGTGTGACCTGTACAAAAAGGACAGGTTGCACTTGAATCCTAAGGGGACCAATATCCTGGCGGGGAGATTTGTGAAGGCTACTGGGGAGACTTTAAACTAGAATGGTTGGGGGGTGGGAATCAAATTGAAGAGACTAGGAGAGAGGAGGTTAGTTCACAAATAGAGAAAGCTAGTGGACAATGTGTAAAGGAGGATAGGCAGGTGACAGAGGAGGAGAGTGCTCAGACCGAAGATGTAGGGGAGAAGGAAGAAAAAGATAATAAAGTTGTTTGCACCATTAGGGATAAACAGAGAGTAAGAGGTGGAACGTTTCTTAAATGCATCTATTTTAATGCTAGGAGCATTGTAAGAAAGGTGGATGAGCTTAGAGCATGGATTGATACCTGGAAATATGAAGTTGTAGCTATTAGTGAAACATGGTTGCAGGAAGGGTGTGATTGGCAACTAAATATTCTTGGATTTTGTTGCTTCAGGTGTGATAGAATAGGAGGGGCAAGAGGTGGAGGTGTTGCATTGCTTGTCAGAGAAAATATAACAGCGGTGCTTTGGCAGGATATAGTAGAGGGCTCGTCTAGGGAGGCTATTTGGGTGAAATTGAGAAATGGGAAAGGTAGTAACACTTATAGGGGTGTATTATAGACCACATAATGGGGAGCGAGAATTGGAGGAGCAAATTTGTAAGGAGATAGCAGATATTTGTAGTAAGCACAAGGTTGTGATTGTGGGAGATTTTAATTTTCCACACATAGACTGGGAAGCCCATTCTGTAAAAGGGCTGGATGGTTTGGAATTTGTAAAATGTATGCAGGATAGTTTTTTGCAGCAATACATAGAGGTACCAAATAGAGAAGGGGCAGTGTTGGATCTTCTGTTAGGGATTGAGATAGGTCAGGTGACGGAGGTATGTGTTGGGGAGCACTTCAGGCCCAGTGATCACAATGCCATTAGTTTCAATATAATTATGGAGAAGAATAGGACTGGACCCAGGGTTGAGATTTTTAATTGGAGCAAGGTTAACTTTGAGGAGATGCGAAAGGAGTTAGAAGGAGTGGATTGGGACAATTTGTTTTATGAGAAGGATGTAATAGAGGAATGGAGGTCATTTAATGGTGAAATTTTGAGGGTGCAGAATCTTTATGTTCCTGTTAGGTTGAAAGGAAAGGTTAGAGGTTTGAGAGAGCCATGGTTTTCAAGGGATATTGGAAACTTGGTTCGGAAAAAGAGAGAGATCTACAATAAATATAGGAAGCATGGAGTAAATGAGGTGCTCGAGGAATATAAAGAATGTAAAAAGAGTCTTAAGAAAGAGGTTAGAAAAGCTAAAAGAAGATATGAGGTTGCTTTGGCGGGTAAAGTAAAAATAAATCCAAAGGGTTTCTACAGTTATATTAATAGTAAAAGGATAGTGAGGGATAAAATTGGTGCCTTAGAGAATTAGAGTGGACAGGTATGTGAGGAGCCAAAAGAGATGGGGGAGATTTTGTACAATTTCTTTTCTTTGGTATTCACTAAGGAGAAGGATATTGAATTGTGTAAGGTAAGGGAAACAAGTAGGGTAGTACGGAAACTATGATGATTAAAGAAGAGGAAGTACTGGCGCTTTTAAGGAATATAAAAGTGGATAAGTCTCTGGGTCCTGACAGGATATTCCCCAGGACATTGAGGGAAGATAGTGTAGAGATAGCAGGGGCTCTGACAGAAATATTTCAAATGTCATTAGAAACGGGATTGGTGCCGGAGGATTGGCGTATTGCTCATATGGTTCCATTGTTTAAAAACGGTTCCAAGAGTAAACCTAGCGATTATCGGCATGTAAGTTTGACGTTAGTGGTGGGTAAATTAATGGAAAGTGTTCTTAGAGATAGTATATATAATTATCTGGATAGACAGGGTCAGAGTAGGAACAGTCAACATGGATTTGTGGGTGGAAGGTCATGTTTGACAAATCTTATTGAATTTCTTGAAGAGGTTTCTAGGAAAATTGACGAGGGTAAAGCGGTGGATGTTGTCTATATGGACTTCAGTAAGACCTTTGACAAGGTCCCACACGGAAGGTTAGTTAGGAAGGTTCAATCGTTAGGTATTAATATTGAAGTAGTAAAATGGATTCAGCAGTGGCTGGATGGGAGACGCCAGAGAGTAGTGGTGGATAACTGTTTGTCAGGTTGGTGGCCGGTGACCAGTGGTGTGCCTCAGGGATCTGTACTGGGTCCAATGTTGTTTGTCATATACATCAATGATTTGGACGATGGGGTGGTAAATTGTATTAGTAAGTATGCAGATGATAATAAGATAGGTGGTGTTGTGGATAATGAAGTAGGTTTTCAAAGCTTGCAGAGAGATTTGGGCCAGTTAGAAGAGTGGGCTGAAAGATGGCAGATGGGGTTTAATGCTGATAAATGTGAGGTGCTACATTTTGGTAGGACTAATCAAAATAGGACATACATGGTAAATGGTAGGGCATTGAGGAATGCAGTAGAACAGAGGGATCTAGGAATAATGGTGCATAGTTCCCTGAAGGTAGAATCTCATGTGGATAGGGTGGTGAAGAAAGCTTTTGGTATGCTGGCCTTTATAAATCAGAACATTGAGTATAGGAGTTGGGATGTAATGTTAAAATTGTACAGTTCTGGTCATTGAATTATAGGAAAGATGTCAACAAAAGTTAGGTCTTTATTCTTTGGAGCGTAGACGGTTGAGGGGGAACTTGATAGAGGTATTTAAAATTATGAGGGGGGTAGATAGAGTTGATGTGGATAGGCTTTTTCCATGGAGAGTAGGGGAGATTCAAACAAGAGGACATGAGTTGAGAGTTAAGGGGCAAAAGTTTAGGGGTACCACAAGGGGGAACTTCTTTACTCAGAGGGTGGTAGTTGTGTGGAACGAGCTTCCAGTAGAAGTGGTAGAGGCAGGTTCGATTTTGTCATTTAAAAAAAAATTGGATAGGTATATGGACAGGAAAGAAATGGAGGGTTATAGGCTGAGTGCAGGTAGATGGGACTAGGTGAGAGTAAACGTTTGGCACAGACTAGAAGGGCCGAGATGGCCTGTTTCTGTGCTGTAATTGTTATACGGTTATATGAGAGCTTCAGGTAAAGAAACCCTTAGGGGCCAGTGATCATAACATGATTGAATTCACCATGCAATTTGAGAAGGAGAAGCTAAAGTCAGACGTATCAGTATTACAGTGGAGTAAAGGGAATTACAGTGGCATGAGAGAGGAACTGGCCAAAATTGATTGGCAGCAGCATCAATGGCCGGAACTTCTGGGAGCAATACGGCAGGCACACGATATATACATCCCAAAGAAGAAGATGTATTCTAAAGGCAGTTTGACACAACTGTGGCTGACAAGAGAATCCAAAGACAGGACATGAAGTAGAGCAAAAATTAGTGGGAAATTAGAGGATTGGGAGGATTTTAAAATCTAACAGAAGGCAACTAAAAAAGTCATAAAGAAGGAAAAGATGGAATACGAAGGGAAGCTAGCCAATAATATTAAAAAGGATACCCAAAGTTTCTTCAGATACATGAAGTGTAAAAGAGAGGCGGGAGTAGATAAAATGATGCTGGAGAGGTAGTAATGGCGGATGAACTGAATAAGTATTTTGCACCAGTCTTCACTGTGGAAGACTCCAGCAGTATGCAGGGAGTTTGAGAGTGTCAGGGGGCAGAAGTGTGTGAAGTTGCCATTAACCTTGGGAAATTGAAAAGTCTGAAGGTGGATAAGTCACCTGGACTAGATGGTCTATGCCTCAGGGCTCTAAAAGAGGTGGCTATGATAAGGAGATTATGATGGCATTAGTAATGATCTTTCAAGAATCAATCAATTCTGGCATGGTCCTGGAGGACTGTAAAATTGGAAATGTTACTCCAAGAAAGAAGAGAGGCAGTAAAAAGGAAATTATAGGCCAGTTAGTCTGACCTCAGTAGTTGGGAAAATATTGGAGTTGATTGTTTCAGGATGTGGTTTAAGGATACTTGGAAGCTTATGGTAAAATAGGCATGGTTACCGAAGCGCCTTCAATAACTCCAAAAGACTGAAGTTGGGTAAAATACTGAAAGGCTTTTATTCCCTGTACAATACCACCCCCATGCTGAGTGTCTGCCCCCTGACTGAGGGGGAGGGGCAAGGCAAAATCACTTTTATACAGGACTCTGTGGGAGGAGCCACAGGGGCAGTCAGCAGAGGGGCGTCTCCAGACAGTTAACCCAGTTACAACATATATATGGTTTACCACAGTTACCTTAAGAGAAAATCTTGCCTGACAAACCTGTTGGAAATTTTTGGAGAAATAACAAACAGGAGAGACAAAAGTGAACCAGTGGGGTATTGTGTACTTGGATTTTCAGAAGACCTCTGCCAGACATGAGGCTGCTCAACAAGTTAAGAGCGCATAGAATTATAGAAAAGATGCTAGCATGAATAGAGCATTGGCTGAACAGCAGGAGGCAAAGAGTGGAAATAAAGGAAGTTTTTCTGGTTGGCTATTGGTGATAGTGGTGTTACACAGGGATCTGTGTTGGGACCGATTCTGTTTACTTTACAGTCAGAGATTTGGATAATGGAATTGATGGCTTTGTGGCCAAGTTTGCAGAGAATATGAAGATAGGTGGAGGGACTGGTAGTGTTGCGGCAGCAGAGAGGCTGCAGAAGGGCTTCGACAGATTAGCAGAATGGGCAGACAAGTGGCAGATGGAATACAGTATCAGGAAATGTACAGTCATGCACTTAGGTAGAAGAAATAATAGCGTAGAATATTTTCTAAATGGAGAGAAAACTCAAAAATATCAGGTGCAAAGGGACTTGGATGTGCTGACAGTGGAGAGGGTTCAAAGGAGGTTCACAAAGATGATTCTGGATTTGAAAGCCTTGTCATATAAGGTTCATATGACGGCTCTGGGAATCTACTCACTGGAATGAGGGATGACCTCATTGAAACCTATTGAATGTTGAAAGGCATTGATAAAGTGGATGTGGAGAGGATGTTCCCTACGGTGTGGGAGTCTAAGGCCAGAGGACAGCCACAGAACAGGGGGATGTTCTTTTAGAATGGAGATGCGGAGAAATTTCTTTAGCCAGAGGGTGGTGAATCTGTGGAATTCATTGCCACAGGCGGCTGTGGAGGTCGAGTCATTGGCTGCATGAAGGGATATGGGGAGAGGCAGGAGATTGGGGCTGAGAGGGGAATGGATCAGCCATGATGAAATGGCAGAGCAGACTCTATAGGCCAAATGGCCTAATTCTGCTCCTATATCTTGTCTTTGGTGAAATTTCTTCTAACAATCAATACACCCAAGGATGTGCTGGGACAGCCCACAAGTGTCGCCACACATTCTGTTGTCAACATAGCATTCCCATAATGTTCAGCAGAACAAGCAACAAACTGTAGCCCCATTTCTCATTTCTCCCCTCCACCCATGCCTTCCTCCCTGTGCTGCGCTCTCTGATCTTCTCCAGGTCCTCAATGAAATCATCTTCAGGAGTATCTTTTCTCCTTCCAGGTTCACAAAAATGTCAGAGACATCATGCTCTTCTCAGACTTGTGGACACATCAGAGAATCACAAAATGTTTCAGCTTTGAAGGAGCTTTTTATCTCTTTGAGTCCACATGTCACTTGGAGGACAGTAAACCCCAGACTATCAACATCAATTGCATCAACCCACCCTTTATGTGACAACCACTAGCAGCATCTACGGGGTGATGCTATTTCTTTGTCCTTGGATGTCCCTGGGCAATGTAATGACTTGGGAGGGAGAGGAGGTTAACATGTTGAATGTTAATCTTTCCATTGTTGCTGCTGTGATGGTCAACTAGCCGTCCTTTCATCTGGCAGGAAGGCCCACAGGTTAAATTGTCAAAGTCTACAACTGGCCCAAGGAGGGGAGGAGACGATGGCAGTGCGACGCAGCGCGTGTGGCCGCTCCGAATTGATATCGTATTTGTGAAGTAGGATGCGGTGTACAATCCTGATTTGATGGAGACAGTCGTGAGAAGCACGGAGGAACACCTGGAGAAACTTCTGAAATGCCTGCTTCGCTGCCGCTGCTACTGTGCGATTGAGAATCTCCGGAGGGGAAGGCCCCAAATCCTCGGCTTTGCCTATTGCCTGTTGCCGGGGCTAGGGTCGAAGCACTCGGTAGAGATGGTGTTTGGTGCTCGGTGTTGGAGGGCTGGTCGGAGGCTCGAAGTTTTCGGACGGACTCAAGGGTCGGCTGTGGTCAGGTGCTTCCAGGATGTTGCGCCGGCAAGTTTGCGGCGCTGGAAACTCATGGCAGGAAGAGTTTTCTTCCTTCTACCATCTGCGTGAGATGACGGGACTTTTGAGAGACTTTGAGACATTTTTTTACCATGCCCATGGTCTGTTCTTTATCAAATTACGGTATTGATTGCACTGTTGTAACTATATGTAATAATTATGTGGTTTTTGTCAGTTTTTTTAGTCTTGGTTTGTCTTGTGTTTCTGTGATATCATTCTGGAGGAACATTGTATCATTTCTTAATGCATGCATTACTAAATGACAATAAAAGAGGACTGTGTGTCCTCCTATTCTAAAAAAAATGTACCCTGGCGTCAGCAGAGGAGGATGACCTTAGTAACGGGCTTTCTGAGTAGTCCTGTGCGGCATCCAATGCTGGGCGACACATGGATGTTACCACAGTCACTGGGTCTGGAAGGGGTGCTCGGTGGAGTTGAACTAACAGCTGGTTCTGGGCTCAGAACACACCAGAGGGCTGGGGCAGCCCAGGGATGAACAAAGCCTGCATAGTCCTTGTTTGTAAGTTATGTCCTGTCTGTGACAGTGAGCTAGGAATACCACTAGAAGAGTGAAATAAATTAGCCCGAACCTTTGCTCTGAGCTATTCCTACCAGCAAAGGGGATAAAGTTCAGTCCTGTAAAAGAATCCCTGAACACCATCCACCTAAGATGAACACCATGACTTACAGACTCACTTTAAAGACTCCACAACTCCTGTTCTTCGTTTTAATTTTTTATTTGCACTATTTGTCTTCCTTTGTTCCTCGGTTGTTTGTTGGTTTGTGTATGTTGTTTTCATAGGTTCTGTTGTGTTTCTTTGCTTTACTGTAAATACCTGCAAGAAAATGGATCTCATATATGGTAACATTGATAACGCACTTGACTTTGACTTTGACGCATGCTGCCCTGCCGTGCTGGTGCAGCACTCATTGCTGTGCAGTGGGGCAGCTCCTCCTGATAGACACCTGAACAGTCAACACTGCAAACACCCGGCTTTGAAACGTGAGCCTAGTACACACACACACACACAGGAGAACTATCCATTCAACCCCTCGATGGCCTTTCACTGGGCAATGCTCCAGTCATGTTTTGCACAGGAAAATGCCACTTTGAAAGGTCTCTGACAATATTGGGTCAAATTGATGCTTTAGAACTTTGAGATGAATCCTTGGCTTATGGCACTCACAAACTCTCCTGCGCCTTCTACTTCAGGATCTGTTACCTGCGATAATATCTCCTTTCTCTCTCTGCTCTGCTCTCTGATCTTCCCCAGGACCTCGATGAAATTGTTTGCCCTCAGGAATATCGTTTCTGGAAAAGCCAAGTGATTCTGCAGATGCTGGAAATCTAGGACAGCACACAGAAAATGCAGGAGGAGCTCAGCTGATCAGACAGCATCTATGGAGATGAATAAACAGTCAAGATTTCAGGCCAGAACTGGAAAGCAAGAAGAAAAACCCAGAAGAAGGCGAGTGGAGGGGAAGGACTACAAGCTGGCAGGTGCTGGGTGAATCCAGGTGAGGGCAAAGGTGGGTGGGGGAAGGTGGATGAAGTAAGAAGCTAAGTGGTGATAGGTGGAAGAGGTAAATGGTTGAAGAAGAAGACATTTGATAGGAGACAACAGTGGATCATGGGAGAAAGAAAAGGAGGGGGCACCTGAGAAAGGTAATGGACAGCTGAGGAGAAGAGAAGGGGTGAGAGGAGCCAGAATGAAGAATAGAAAAAGAGGAAAGGGGAGAAATTACTGGATGTTAGAGAAATCAAGTTGGAGGCCACAGACGGAATATGAGGTGTTGCTCCTCCAACCTGAGAGTGGCTTCATCATGAGCTATGGATCAACATGTCAGAATAGGAGTGGGAAGTCAAATGGAAATGGGTTTCCACTAGAAAATCCCACCTTTTTGTAGCTGACAGAGCGAAGCTGCTCAGTGAAGCAATCCTCCAATCGCTTTCGAGTTTCCCCGATGTAGAGGAGGCCCCACTGGGAGCACCGGATCCAATGGGAGACCCCAGAAGACTGGTAGGTGAAGTGTTGCCTCACCTGGAAGGACTTCTTGGTGCTCTGAATCGTGGTGAGGGAGGAGTTGTAGTAACAGGTGTAGCACTTGCCCTGCTTGCAGGTGTGATGGTATTGGATTCACTATCTGAAAAGCCCTAAACTCAAAAGGATATTTAAAACCATATCAGCATAAGTATCTACGCATACCTGCACTAAAAGGAGATTATATGTAATAAACTACACTTTAAAGACTGGGTTTCTTCCCCGTCTAGCTTCTGTGGTGAGGTCTGGCTGCCAACGCACACTATTTGAGCAGTAGAGTCTCCCTCCCTATGAAGGAGGAGATACTTCCAGCTAATGAAGTAGTTCAAACATAGTTTATTTTATATTTAGTGGTTTATGCTTAAATTTTGACAAACAGTTTTTAACACACATTTAACACTCTCAGCGGAAACTTTGTAAAAATATTTCCAAATTACAAAAGATATCTAAACTCAATGTCTTTCCAAACAGATACTATTCCTACAAACTAAAAGAACCTGCTAATGAGTTGTAGGTGAAAGAGTTGTCCGTCGCAGAAACTAAAGGTTGAGAAATGAATTGTATTTCTTTTTTTTGTCACCCCGTATTTCGGTCATTCTCCTTGTCATTCCCAACAATCCACAATGCTGTTTTGTTACTAGTTGACATTTTCTGCATGTGATGTTTAATAGAGACTTTTGCTGGGACAAGGTAATTCATACAGATGGTCTAAAAGCTTCTGGGGCGAGAGATCCCAGACACCCAGATTTAATACTGTGAGGGTTGACTCTCTGAGTACACAAATATCCTAACTAGTAATTGATCAACAATACCTGTGACCATGGTTGATGTGATAAGTATCAAAATCAGTCTTGTCTGTAGGCATTCTTAAACTCTGTCACAATGGTACAAATAACTTAGCTGGTCTGATGCAGTCCACTTAACATACAATTGTCTTGTGTGTTGATTAAACATGGGCTTACAAGACCTTATTTTTCACTTGTTTATAATATTTATTTATTGGTTAGAAGTTTAACTTTGTGAGGAACAACTCTGACCCTTTGGAAAGATCAGGTTGCTGTGCAGAAAGTTGAGATTATCAATAAGACGCCTGTGTCCTGGAAAGTGAATATGCATCACACAGGGGTAAATGCCAGGATGGAGATCAGTGGGGAGGGACAAGTGGTCAAGGGGGACATCTAGAGATTGATTCCTGCAGAAAGCACAGGGTGGGGGTGGGGAGGGAAAGATGTGTTTAGGGGTAGGATCCTGTTGAAGTTGGCAGAAGTTCTGGAGAATGATGTGCTGGATGCAAAGGCTTGTGAAGTGATAGGTAAAGACAGGGATACCCTATCCCTGTTATGGCAAAGGGAAGATGGATGAAGGCAGATATCCGGGAAATGGAGGAGATGTGGGTGGGGGCAGCGTCAATGGTAGTGGACTATTATTTGAAGAAGGATGAGAACAGATGAGATCGAGGTGGAAGATCTGAAAAAAGAAATAGCATTTTTTTTTATAGTATCTTTTCTCATTCCAGTTTCAACAAAAAATGGTAAAGACATCTTGCATCTCTCAGGCTTGTGGGCGTATCAGAGAATCCCAGAATGTTTTCAGCATGGAAGAAGGCTGTTGACTCCTACGAAATACCCTTCATTAATGTCGTCAACACTGAACTAATGACAGTTGCTGGTACAGTGATGGATTTATAAGTGGGACCCATAGTTCTTAAAGGTATACACACACACACAACACACACACACACACACACACACACACACACACACACTCTCACACACACAAACACACGCTCACACACACCCACACACAACACACACACAACAAATCCACACAGACTCACACACACACACAACACACCCACACGCACACACACACACACACACACAGACTCTCACACACACACACTCACACACAACATACCCACACACAACACACACAATACACCCACACACACACACACACAGACACACACACACACACAGACTCTCACACACACACACACACACACACACACACACACACACACACACACAGACTCACACACACACACACACACACACACACACACACACACACACACACACACACGCACACACATTCATGTCAACTGAGGAACAGATGGAGATGAACACCCATTCAGTTTCGGGGTAGCATTTTACACCCAGACTCATGGATTCACTCTGCAATATTGTGACTTTTGCTGCCAATCCCGACCCAGTGCACACATTCACATAGTCGCCCTCAGACTTTTCTTTTCTGGATCTCCCTGTCTCCATCTTAGGAGATAGACTACTAGCATCCATTACAAGCTTTTGACTGCCATGGCTACATCGACAACTCCTTGTCCCATCCCGCCTTCTGTAAGGACTCGGTTCTGTTCTAATGCTCCTCCACCTCCACTGTATCTGCTGCAGCAATGAGACCTTCTGCGTCAAATGATAGATGTGGGAGGACTTCAGAGCGTGGATCTGGACCAATAGCTGTGGCAGTACTTAGCTCTGTCTGAGGCATGCTGCAAAGGTGGATTCCCATCTGTACGTGACTTTGTTTAATGTGGGGAGGCTGATGCATGGGTAGTCTGACAGATCGGGGTCAGAGTCCAGTGACGTGGAGTGCAAGGTGACTGGGGACCCTTCGCTGTTACAGCCTTCCCCCACCTTCACTGCCATTGTGATGTGCCATCATCTTCTGTGAGCTCGCCATTGAGGTCTTGGTTGGCTTGCTCTTTATCTGGTCCCTCCCCCTTGACCTTATCACCATGAATGACCCAACCAGGAGTTAAGCACCAGGCAGCTAAACTAGACAGCATCACTCTTGGGATCTCAGGATCTCACAAGTGCCAAGGTGACAATGCTTGGAGAAGAAGCGTTACTCCTGCTGGTCTACATGATGTGCTCAGTGTTGGATCTTCACTGCTGGCATTCTCATTGGATCACGAGACTGGTACTTCAGAACTGGGGTTATGGCAGTGCACATGGGTACACATTGAGGTGGATGGCAATACGGTGCTGCTGATGGTCCCAGGACATTCCAAATGCCCACATTGGAGCAGATGGATCTGCTCTGAGCCTTACCCGTCCAGCACAGGGGTAGCTCCACACAAGAGAGGCAACGTGAAGGCAGAAATTAAACAGTGGGGTGTTGTACTTGTGAGATGAGGACTTTCTCTTCATGCTGGTCTTTCTCAAACTCTCAAACATGACTTGTTCTGCAGCTTTGGCCTGGTGTCAGTGCTGCAATAATCCTCTTGGTGAAAGACTGGAGCATTTGTCAAGATATTCAACGTCGAGGTCTTCATCATAATTTCACAGATTTTATGTTCCTTTGTTTACAATCTCTCTCACTCTCTCTCTTTCTCTCTCTCTCACTCTCTCTCTCACTCTCTTTCTCACTCTCAATCTCTCTCACTCACTCTCTCACTCTCTCTCTTTCTCTCTCAATCTCTCTCACTCTCTCTTCCACTCTCTCTCTCTATCTCTATCTCTCGCTGTCTCTCTCTCTCTCTCTCTCTTTCACTCTTTCTCTCCCTCTCTCTCTTTATCTCTCTCTCTCTCTCTCTCTATCTCTCTGTACCTCTCTCTTTCTGTTCTCATCAATGTATCAACTAGACAATCTCATCAATGACTCTTCTACAAGGCAACCCTAGTCTAAAAGGATCCCCGTCTTGTCCAATCCTGACCCACCCTCTCTGCAATTGCAAACTAACCTGTTTCCTCTCCTTGCCATTTTGATGGAGGGTCGCTTCACCCTGAAACATTAACTCTGTTCTTCCCACAGGTGCTGCCTGAGCTGTCCAGTAGTTCCAGTGGTTTCCGTTTTTGTTTCAGATTTCCAACATCTGCATTTTGAAGCACGCTGAATTCAGGTCAATAGATCATAGTTAAAACACAGGCCTAACTGAACTGTAGTTTTACGTAGCGTGTTAATCAGTTTTAATTAACACTCAAGCCTCTTAATGAGAGCAATCAGAATAAAGAACAGGAAAGGTGATTCTTTGTCAAAGTGCCTGTAGCAATACATTCAGAGAGATGTGTAAATAATCCTATTCTCTGCCCTTTCCCATGGTTTAGTAAATATTGTGAAAAGCCTCAAACTTCAAAGTTCACTAAGTTAGTGAAGGGGGGAAAGAAGTTGTTTTTTAAAAGGAGTTGGTTTACCACAGCAGCAGGGTGTCAAAGTCCCTGAACCGAAATTAACTCCTGGCATCTCCAGACAGAACTACCCTAAACATGGCTCTATCCAGCCACAAAGACGAGGCTTTAGCAAGAACCCGGAGCCTCACGGTATCTGCCGAGCATCCCTGAGTAACCAATTAAATCCAGTGATGAACTTCACCAGTTTAAGACACAAATCCAAATCACCACCACCTATCTCCTCCCCAGTGCTATAGTTTTAGAAATATAGAACATAGAAACATAAAAAACCTACAGCACAATACAGGCCCTTTGGCCCACAATGCTGTGCTGAACATGTACTTACTTTAGAAATTGCCTAGGGTTACCCATAGCCCTCTATTTTTCTAAGCTCCATGTACCTATCCAGGAGTCTCTTAAAAGACCCTATCGTATCCACCTCCACCACCGTCACTGGCAGCCCATTCCACACACTCACCACTCTCTGCGTAAAAAACTTACCCCTGACATCTCCTCTGTACCTACTTCCAAGCACCTTAAAACTTGTCCCTCTCATGTTAGCCATTTCAGCCCTGGGAAGATGCCTCTGGCTATCCACACGATCAATGCCTCTTATCATCTTATACACCTCTATCAGGTCACCTCTCATCCTCCGTCGCTCCAATGGGAAAAGGTCGACTTCACTCAACCTATTCTCATAAGGCATGCTCCCCAATCCAGGCAACACCCTTGTAAATCTCCTCTGCATGCTTTTTATAGTTTCCACGTCCTCCCTGTAGTGAGGTGACTAGAATTGAGCACAATACTCCAAGTGGGGTATGACCAGGGTTCTATATAGCTGCAACATTACCTCTCAGCTCTTCAACTCAATCCCACGATTGATGAAGGCCAATGCACCGTATGCCTTCTTAACCACACAGTCAACCTGCGCAGCAGCTTTGAGTGTCCTATGAACTCGGACTCCAAGATCCCTCTGATCCTCCACACTGCCAAGAGTCTTACCATTAATACTATATTCTGCCATCAGATTCGACCTGCCAAAATGAACCACCTCACACTTATCTGGGTTGAACTCTCCAAATGTTCATAAATCCTGCTTCTCAGGATATTCTCCATCAACTTACCAATCACTGAAGTAAGACTCACTGGTTTGTAATTTCCTGGGCTATCTCTACTCCCTTTCTTGAATAAGGGAACAACATCCACAACCCTCCAGTCCTCCGGGATCTCTCCCATCCCCATTGATATACAAAGATCATTGCCAGAGGCTCAGCCATCTCCTCCCTCGCCTCCCACAGTAGCCTGGCATATATCTCGTCCAGTCCCGGTTACTTATCCAACTTGATGCTTTCCAAAAGCTCCAGCACATCCTATTTTTTAATGTCTCTATGCTCAA
Organism: Mobula birostris; assembly: GCF_030028105.1. Classification (NCBI taxonomy): domain Eukaryota; kingdom Metazoa; phylum Chordata; class Chondrichthyes; order Myliobatiformes; family Myliobatidae; genus Mobula; species Mobula birostris. Next base: position 33,433,785 of record NC_092399.1, read on the forward strand.
GCTTTTCAGTCTGCTGCAAGTCATCACTACAATCGCCAAGGTCCTTTTCCATAGTGAATACTGAAGCAAAGTATTCATTAAGTACCTCTGCTGTCTCCTCCAGTTCCATACACACTTTTCCATTGTCACACTTGATTGGTCCTATTCGCTCACATCTTATCCTCTTGCTCTTTACATACTTGTAGAATGTCTTGGGATTTTCCTTAATCCTGCCCACCAAGGCCTTCCCATGGCCCCTTCTGGCTCTCCCGATTACATTCTTAACCTCCTTCCTGCTAGCCTTATAATCTTCTAGATCTCTATCATTATCTAGTTTTTTGAACCTTTCATAAGCTTTTCTTGACTTGATTTTCAACAGCCTTTGTACACCATGGTTCCTGTACCCTACCATACTTTCCTTGTCTCATTGGAACGTACCTTTGCAGAACACTATGCAAATATCCCCTGAACATTTGCCACATTTCTTCCATACATTTCCCTGAGAACATCTGTTCCCAATTTATGCTTCCAAGTTCCTGCCTGATAGCTTCATATTTCCCCTTACTCCAATTAAATGCTTTCCTAACTTGTCTGTTCCTATCCCTCTCCAATGTTATGGTAAAGGGGATATAATTGTGATCAGTATCTCCAAAATGCTCTCACACTGAGAGACCTGACACCTGACCAGGTTCATTTCCCAATACCAGATCAAGTACAGCCTCTCCTCTTGTCAGCTTATCTACATACTGTGTCAGGAAAACTTCCTGAACACACCTAACAATCTCTACCCCATCCAAACCCCTTGCTCTAGGGAGATGCCAATCAATATTTGGGAAATTAAAATCCCCCACCACGACAACCCTGTTAATATTGCACCTTTCCAGAACCTGTCTGCCTGTCTGCTCCTCGATGTCCCTGTTACTATTGGGTGGTCTATAAAAACACCTAGTAGAGTTATTGACCCCTTCCTGTTCCTAAATTCCACCCATAGAGACTCAGTAGACAATCCCTCCATGACTTCCTCCTTTTCTGCAGCCATGACGCTATCTCTGATCAGCAGTGCTACACCCCCACCTCTTTGGCCTCCCTCCCTGTCCTTTCTGAAACATCTAAGGCCTGGCACTCAAAGTAACCATTCCTGCCCCTGAACCATCCAAGTCTCTGTAATGGCCACAACATCTTAGCTCCAAGTACCGATCCACGCTCTAAGCTCATCTGCTTTGTTCATCAAACCCCTTGCATTAAAATAGACACATCTCAAACCATTAATCTGAGCACATCCCTTCTCTATCACCTGCCTATCCTCCCTCTCACAATGTCTACAAGCTTTCTTGATTTGTGAGCCAACCGCCTCTTCCTCTGTCTCTTCAGTTTGGCTCCCACCCCCCAGCAATTCTAGTTTAAACTCTCCCCTGCCAGGATATTGGTCCCCCTGGGATTCAAGTGTAACCCATCCTTTTTGCACAGGTCGTACCTGCCCCAAAAGAGGTCCCAATGATCCAGAAATCTGAATCCCTGCTCCCTGCTCCTATCCCTCAGCCACGCATTTATCCTCCACCTCACTCTATTCCTATACTCACTGTCATGTGGCACAGGCAGCAATCCTGAGATTACTACCTTTGAGGTCCTGCTTCTCAACTTCCTTCCTAACTCCTTGTAGTCTGTTTGCAGGTCCTCCTCCCTTTTCCTACCAATGTCGTTGGTACCAATATGTACCACGACCTCTGGCTGTTCTCCTTCCCACTTTAGGATATCATGGACGTGATCAGAAACATCCCGGACCCAGGCACCTGGGAGGCAAACTACCATCCGCGTTTCTTTCCTGCGTCCACAGAATCGCCTGTCTGACCCCCTAACTATGGAGTCCCCTATCACTGCTGCCATCCTCTTCCTTTCCCTACCCATCTGAGCCACAGGGCCGGACTCTGTGCCAGAGTCATGACCACTGTTGCTTCCCCCAGTACTCAACAGGAGTACTTATTGTTCAGGGGGATAGCCACAGGTGTACTCTCTAGTACCTGACTCTTTCCCTTCCCTCTCCTGACTGTTACTCTCTTATCTGTCTCCCAAGGCTCCGTGTGACTACCTGCCTATAGCTCCTCTCTATCACCTCCTCACTTTCCCTGGCCAGACTAAGTTCATCGAGCTGCATCTCCAGTTCCCTAACCTGGTCCCCTAGGAGCTGCAGCTCGACGCACCTGGCACAGATGTGGCCGTCCGGGAGGCTGGGAATCGCCCGGGCACCCCACACCCGACACCCAGTACAGAACACTAGCCTCCCACACCCTGAAGGCCTGCATGATGGTGCAGAGTGTGTGTAAAATCCGAGGCGAGTTGACGGGAGTGTTGCAGGAATAAATGGGATAACAGTAGGACAATTTGTTCCTTTTCTGAAGGTGAGAGGCCGGTGGGACTAGGTGAGAGTAAGAGTTCGGCACGGACTAGAAGGGCCGAGATGGCCTGTTTCTGTGCTGTAATTGTTATATGGTTATATGGTTATAAATTGGATAACAGTAGGACAATTTGCTCTTTTTCTGAAGGTGATGTGTTCGGTGATGATGACAACACAGGAATAAAAAATTAACAGTACTTCACGGTGCACTCTATTGACAGTCTCAAATTATAACACGATCATCTCTAGAGACTCCTCAGCTTGTGAGGTGACCAGTGGTTCTAGAAATTCCCCTCTTCCTGTACCTGTGGATACCATGCACTCCTTCTCTCGAGACACGCAGGCACGAATGTAACCCCAGAACAGCAGCAGGCACAGCATGGTTAGTGTAAGGAGGTGGTCAATGGTCGGTATGGATTCTGTGGGCTGAATAGCCTGTTTGTGTGCTGTCTGACAGTGAGCCAATGAGACACATGTGTTCCCTTGGACTTTTACACTCACAGCTTCTTTTCTCCCCTTGGTGATTCTCCCGGAACTGACAGGCTTTCCAGGGCAGATTTTTATCATCTCGCAGTGATTATTTCCTTGCCATCTGTTCCTGTTCCCTCCAGTCCCTTGCTTCCCATTTGTTTTATGGATGGTCTCAAGAGGACATTGAGCATGAGAACCGGTGGGTTTCTACTGCGGTTGATCTCAGGAGTGTTTCCAGACAGGTATGAGGTTGCCACTGTAATGGCAATGTTCAGGGAAGGTTGTCAGAATAAACTGGGAAGGCTGGTCAGTTCGGTTTAGAGATAATAACCTTCTGTGGCTGACAAGTGAAGTCAGAGCCAAAGTAAAAATAAAAGAGCAGGCATTCAAGGAAGCCAGAGCTGGTGGGAAGATTGAGGATTAGGGAGCTTTTAAAAACTTGCAGAAGGAAACTAAGAAGGTCATTAGGAATGAAAAGATGAATTACGAAAAGAAGCTGGTGACTAATATCAAAGAAGATACTCAAAGCTTTTTAAAGTATATAAAGGGTAAAAGAGAGTCGAGGGTAGATATAGGACCAATACAAAATGACGTTGGAGATACTGTAATGAGAGATGCAGAGATGGCAGAGGAACTGAATGCGTATTTTGCATCAGTCTTCACAGTGGAAGACATCTGCAGTATACCAGACATTCAAGAGTGTCAGGGAAGTGAAGTAGATGCAGTGAAAATTACAACTGAGAAGGTGCTCGGGAAGCTTAATGGTCTGAGGGTGGATAAATCTCCTGGACCTGATGGAACGCACCCTTTGGTTCTGAAGGAAGTAGCTGGAGAGATTGTGGAGGCATTAACAATGATATTTCAAGAATCGATAAGATTCTGGCATTGTACTGGATGACCAGAAAATTGCAAATGTTACTCTGCTATTTAAGAAGGGTGGGGGGCAGCAGAAAGGAAACTATAGACCTGTTAGTCTGACACCAGTGGTTGGGAAGTTGTTGGAATCGATTGTTAGGGATGAGATTACAGCGTACCTGGAAGCACATGACAAGATAGGCCAAAGCCAGCATGGTTTCCTGAAAGGAAAATCCTGCCTGACTAACCTACTGCAATTCTTTGAGGAAATTACAAGCAGGGTAGACAAAGGAGATGCAATAGACGTGGAGTACTTGGATTTTCAGAAGTCCTTTGACAAGGTGTCGCACATGAGGCTGTTTAGCAAGGTAACAGCCCATGGAATTACAGGGAAGTTACTAGCATTGGGGGAGCATTGGCTGATCGGCAGAAAACAGAGTGGGATTAAAAGGATCCTATTCTGGCTGGCTGCCGGTTACCAGTGGAGCTCCACAGGGGCCAGTGTTAGGACCCGCTGCTTTTTACGATGTATGTCAAAGATTTGAACTATGGGATGAATGGATTTGTTGCTAAATTTGCTGATGATACAAAGATAGGTGGAGGAGTGGGTAGTGTTGAGGAAACAGAGAGCCTGCAGAAAGACTTAGGTAGTTTAGGGGAAAGGGCAAAGAAGTGACAAATGAAATACAATGTTGGAAAGTGTATGGTCATGCACCTTGGTAGAAGAAATAAATGGGCTGACTATTATTTAGATGGGGAGAGAATTCAAAATGCAGAGATGCAAAGGGACTTAGGAGTCCTTGTGCAGGATACCCTAAAGGTTAACCTCCAGGTTGAGTTGGTGGTGAAGAAGTTGAATGCAATGTTAGCATTCATTTCTAGAGGTATAAAATATAAGAGCAGGGATGTGCTGTTGAGGCTCTATAAGGCTCTCATGAGACCACACTTGGATTATTGTGTGCAGTTTTGGGGTCCTTATTTTAGAAAGGATATACTGACATTAGAGAGGGTTCAGAGAAGATTCACGAGAATGATTCCTGGAATGAAAGGGTTACCATATGAAGAATGTCTGGCAGCTCTTGGACTGTATTCCCTGGAGTTCGGGAGAATGGGGAGGTGGAAATCTCATAGAAACATTCCAAATGTTAAAAGGCCTGAAAAGATTAGATATGGCAAAGTTATTTGCCATGGTAGGGGAGTCTAGGACAAGAGGGCACGGCTTCAGGATTGAAGGAAGTCCATTTAGAACAGAGATGTGGAGAAATTACTTTAGTCAGAGTGTGGTAAATCTGTGGAATTTGTTGCCACGAGTGGCTGTGGAAGTCAAGTCATTGGGTGTATTTAAGGCAGAGATAGCCAGGGCATCAAAGGGTATGGGAAGGAGGCAGGGGAGTGGGGATGACTGGAAGAATTGGATCAGCCCATGATTGAATGGTGGAGCAGACTTGATGGGCCAAATGGCTTACCTCTGCTCCTATATCTTATGGCTCTATGTGGTCTGGAATGGTCCTGAGGCTAGGAAGCTGAGTTTGACCCTGACCTTGATCTCTACAGTCAAAGGGTCTGGGCATAAACGTGAGGCTGTGTTGGAGGAAGTAGGATGTCACAGCTCTGGATAAATGCATTCTCAGTACTGGCCCACTTCTGGAGAAATGGAGTGAGCCAAATGCTATTGTTGTGGGTAATTAATTCCGTCACTTTTCAAAACAATGAAGCTGAAAACCTCACTTTGGATGGGTTCCATGTGCTGGTGTTTTACACTGGGGAGAACAACGCAGGGTGACTGAAAGTCTGGTAGACATGAGCGTGAGTTCTGCAGTCCCCACTAAGACATGTGCAGCTTTGCTCAACTCTCAGTTAATCCAATTTACTTAAGAGTTCAGATCAAAATGGCTGTGCAAACTGATAGGGTGGATAAGAAGGAATATGATGTGTTGCCCTTCATTACTCGTTTCAAGAGCCATGAAGTAATGTTGCAACTCTACAAAACTCTGGTTAGACCACACTTGGAAATTATATTCAGTTCTGGTCACCTTTTTGATAGGAAGGATGTGGAAGCTTTAGAGAGGATGCAAATTCAGTAAGATTTAACAGGATGCTGGGATTAGGAAGTATGTCTCATGAGGATAGGTTGAGCAAGCTCAGGCTTTCCTCTCTAGAGCACAGAGGTGACTTGATAGAGGGTACAATACGGTAGGGGGCATGGATTGAATGGAAACTCACTGCTCGTTGTGTTGATGCCATATAGAACAGCAATGAAGGTCCTCCACCTCTGGCAGTGTTCAGGGCTTCCTTCATCATGTCAATAGCTTCATCTCGGTTTTCACTACTGTTGGTCACACGTGTCCCAGGTGGAGACTAAGGAATACCGTCGCACTCAGGTGTAGAAGGATTTTTCTATGCTCCTTCCATAAAACCTTTGTTTTACCATTTGGGGTTGTTATCCCTGAGCTGAACCCCTTGAACCTAGAGCAGCAATGAACCACACTGACCCTTTGTCCTGTTTGGCATGGGTGACCCTACCAAGAGCCAAAGCATAAAGCCCTGACTCCAGCAGACATCGCTCTCCGGGTCAGTGAGGCACCAAAGCCTACAAACCTTTGTGGCCCTCTTGGAGGATTGCGTGGATAGCTAGAGACTTATTCCCAGGGCAGAAATGGCTAATTCAGGAGGGTATAACTTCCAGGTGACTGGAGAAAAGTATAAGAGGATTATCAGAGGTCAGTTTCTGCACATAGAGAGTGATAGCTGTGCAGAACACGCTGCTAGTTTTTGTTTGTGGCAGTAGCTCAGTACAAGACATAAAAATCACTCTGAGTTACTATAAATAAATAAATAGTGCGGAAGAGAAACAGCATTCATGGGTTCATGGGCCAGATCAAAAATCTGATAGAGACGCAGACTCATAGAAAATTACAGCACAGAAGCAGGTTCTTTGGCTCATCTAGTCTTGTGCTGAACAAATTTAAACCGCCCAGTCCCATTAATCTGCAGCCTGACCATAGCCCTCCACACCCCTGCCATCCACCTACCCATCCAAACTTCTCTTAGGCATTGAAATCGAGCTTGTGTGCACCACTTGTACTGGCAGCTCATTCCACACCCTCGCGACCCTCTGAGTGAAGAAGTTTCCTCTCATGTTCCCCTTGAACTTTTCACCTTTCATCCTTAACCCATGACCTTCAGTTGTAGCCCCCACTTATCCTCAGTGGAAAAACACCCTGCTTTTTTACCCTTTCTATACCCCTCATAATTCTGTATACAGCTCTATCAAATCTTCCCCTAATCTTCCGTGTTCCAAGTGATAAAGCCCTAACCTATTCGATCTTTCCTTATAACTCAGGTCGTCTGGTCCCGGCAACATTCTTGATAGCGGAGGGGCAAAGCTGTTCCTAAAGCTGTGAATGTGGGTCTTCAGACTCCTGTACCACCTGTACTTAATGAGTGACAGCATGTCCCAGGTGGTGAGGGCTCTTACTGATGGATGCCAGCTTCCTGAGGCACTGGTTCTGTGGATGTCCTCGATGGTGGGGTGGAGCTGTGCCTGTGATGGAACTGCCTGAGTCTACAACCCTTCACAGCCTCTTTCAATCCTGCACATTGGTGTCTCCACACCAGAGAGTGATGCCACCAGCCAGATGTTCTCCACAATACATCTGTAGAAACTGGCTAGAGTATGAGATGTCATGCTAAACCTCCTCAAACTCCTGATGAAGCAGAACCAATTCTTCATGATTGACTTAATATGTTGGGCCCAGGATAGATCCTCCGAAATGCTGAAACCCAGGAAGCTACCGACCCTTCAGTGTATGTTCTCCCGACATCCAGTCCGTAATCAGCTCCTTGGTCTTGCTGACATTAAGTGCAAAGTTATCGTTAAAATGCCACTCAACCGGCTGACCTACCTCAGCCCTGTACACCTCCTCGTCACCATCCGAGATTCCACCAACAGTGATGTCATTTACTTGTTAATTGCTTGCAGTATCTCTCTGTGTTTCATTCCAAGAATGCCCAGATCCCTCTCTACTGCTGTGCCTGCATTTAAACCACATCCTTCCTCCATTCGGCACGAACCACCTCACACTTCCCTACCTATACTCCGCCGGCCACTTTTTCCATGCACTTCACCTGCGTAGTTCCCTTTGCCAACTTTTATTGCATCCTCTTCCCAACTTACTTTCTAACCTATCTGAATAATTGTCAGCAAGTTCATCTCCAATCCACTCGGCACCCCTCATCCGAGTCATTACCATAGGCTGAGGCCTCAGCACCAATCCCATCTACCTACAACTTTCTGACCTGTAAAGTACCCTTTTATCCTGCCTCTGTTTTCTGTGTCTGCCACAGGCTGCTCCGTGCCAATATCTTATGCCCATTCCTTCTCTTGGGACCTTGGTAAAGGGTAAGTTGGTTTATTATCGTCACATGACCCGAAGTACAGTGAACAGCTTTGTTTTGAGTACCGTTCGCGTAGATCGTGTAAGCTGAGATAGTGCAAGGGAAAGGGCAACAAGAGAACGCAGAAGATAATTTATAGCTGCAGAGAAAGGGCAGTGCAGATCGGCAATAAGGTGCAAGGTCACAGCAAGGTAGATTGTGAGGTCAAGAGTTCATCTAAGGGACCATTCTTGTACACGGGGGGTAGAAGCTGTCTCTGAGCTTGGTGGTACGAGCTTTCAGGCATTTGTATCTTCTGCCCGATGGGTGGAGCGGATGAAAAAGAGAGCGTGACTCAGGTGGTTGGGATCTTTGGTTACGTCAGCTGCCTTACGATTGGATACCACAGGGTCTATTACGAGACGCTTAGAAAAGTGGAGGGCTATGCGGTAGGGTAATTTTAGGCAGTTTCTAGAGCGGGGTACATGGCCAGCACATGGTAATAGGCTGTAGATTTTTCGGATTTACCTTGTATGCAACTTAAATTTTGTTCAGGGGAGTGTTGGTTGGAGTTGATGTTGAAAGGGTTTAGAATCAGATTCAGAATCAGGTTTGCTAACACTAGCCCCTTTGCTGTGAAATTTGTTATTTTGTGGTGGCAGTCCAACAAGTCTCAAACACAAATAAATGAAGAAACAGTGCAAAAAGAGGAATTGGGAAGTAGTTTTCGTGGGGTCATGGACTGTACAGAAACCTACTGGTAAAGGGGAAGAAGCTGTTCTGAAAACACCGAGTGTGTGTCTTCAGCGCAAAGTGGGCATGTCCTTGATGCTGAGGGTCCTCAATGATGGGTACCATCTTCTTGAGGAGCTGCCTTTTGATGTAGCTGTAGGTGTGTAGCCTAGTTGGGGCAGGATTAGGCTGGCTTCCTTTCTTTAGTGATCTGTTGGGTATTTATTCCAAGCTGAATGGTTTCACAGTTACTGCATCAGTATCAGGCCATGGGGGAGAGAATTATTGGGTTTGTTATTGATGCTGGAGAATTGGAAGGAGAAGCAGGAAGGCAGGAGATAACAGCGTGCAAGGATGCATGCCAACATTCTGTGATTAGCGGTATCTGTATCTCCCACAGACTTCCACTGCCTGATACAAGGTCTCAGCCTTGACAGACAAAGATATGAGGAGCAGAAAGAATCTCTCCAATAATCAGCTCAGTTAATTTTTACTAAGTAACATAATTCTGCTGGATATGGCCTCAGTTTTTGTTTTTCATTTTCTGCAGCTGCTCCTTTCAATTGCTCTTTCCCAACCTGTAGATGGCAGGTTTTTGTTTGGATTTACAGCCTCACTGAACACCTCCTCAAACCCCCTCTGTTCTTCATAACCCCAATCAGACCCCATAAATCCCACTGCACTGGAGTTAGCTGGTTGCTCCTGTGCCCACATGGGCTTCCCCAGCCCTGGAGGCTCCGGTATTCTCCCACATCCCAAAGGTGTGCAGCTATCGTGGGGGAAAAGAGTAACCCAGGCAAGAGTGTTACTCGCTGGAGGGTGAGATTATGCAAGGGTTTAGCCCCAGATGACCGAGAGTGACGTTAAAGGCCGTACATAGAACGTAGAACTTCATAGCACAGTATAGGCCTTTCAACTCACGACAATATGCTGACTTTTTAACCTACTCTGTGATCAATCTACCCTTTCCGTCTGACATAACCCTCCATTTTTCTACCAACCATGTGTCTATCTAATAGTTCCTTAAAAGTTTTCAATGTATCTGCCTTGAAAACCACTCCTGGCAGGGCACTCCACACACCCACGACTCTTTATGTAAAGAACTTTCCTCTGACATTCTAAACATTTCTCCAAACACCATAAAATTATATGTCCCCTCATATTAGCTATTCCTGCCCTGGGAGTACAGTATCAGGCTAACTACTTGATCTATGCCTCATCATCTTGTACCTTGATCAAGTCACCCCTCAGTCTCCTTCTCTCCAAAGAGAGAAGTCCTTTTCTCATAAGACAATCTACTGATAGGCACAATCAATGAGAACCTCATGACGTCGTTAGGCACGGGAAGAATGTGGCAAGCCCAATTTTTATGTTGCACAGATCATTCATTGCTTGGGACCGTCAGCCTTTTCATCCAGCCATCAAATAGCGATCTGCTCCAATGCAACCCTTGTGGGTCGACACATCGTTCAGCTTTGATGGGTGAGATCTCAACTTTCATTGCAACTCAGGCAAAAGCAATGCTCGCTTCCTCCTGTGGTTTTGTGGACCAATATTTCATAGGGCCTGCAGTGATCTCAAAGCATCTTAGCAATTTGACGATTCTGGAGATGGCTGAGCACTTGCTCTGGGAACTGGTAGCAACTCAGTGCCTGGAAAACTTTGGCACTCGGACTGTGTGGCAACACTTGGAAGCTGCCCCCCCAGCTGGCTGTTAAAGCAAACAGCGTAGTTCAAAAGGACACATGACAACTGAAACTTGATTCTCGAAAAACTTGAATCTTGGACTGTGCTTGTACGTAGATAATGATACTGTGTATCTGTGATTGCAATGCCCACCAAGCAATATCGAAATGCTCCCACGATAAAATTGCACAGCAAACAACCACTGAATCACAACAAGTTAGTAATTTTCTTCATAAAAGTTTATTGTAATAAATAAGTTTATTATCAGAGTGAGGTACTCATTTTGTAATTAAATGAAACTGGTTAGAAGCTGATTAGATTGTACTTCTACTACATACAATATGGGTAATTAACTCTGGTTGCAAGAAGGCATTGCATTATTCAAAATTAAACTCCTTGACAACTACATGGTGTTTGGACAAACTTCTCCCTAATTCTGTTATGATCAATGTGCCCTGTGCCAAAGGTATTCACAGCACACAGTGGCAGGCATGCATCTCATGCAGATGCCATCTGTGAGACAAAATGCGTAACCCCATGGTGACATGCAGATTCTATGTACGATTAGTGTGGTGATGTACTACACCAGGTTCACACTCCCTACGTTCCAGCCCAGCTTAACGTAAGGTCCTCTGAGGGAGCCAAGCTCAGTAGACTTGGAAGAATGAGGCTTGCATGGCAATACCTGGCTTACTAATTGTTATTAATCAGCAATCAATAATGATATAATAATATGCTTTTAATAAAAAAGAACAAACTGAGAAGTCACTGAAGGTAAATTTCTCATGGGTTTTAGGGTCCTGCCCAATGCCATGTCTGGGCGATGGGATTGGTTAAGCATGCAGTGACATCATTGTGATAAACAATGAATCATTTCCATTCAGTGAGTAATTGATCTTAATTTTACCCCTTCAGGGTGACAGTGGAAGGCTGGGTGTGTGTGTGGGGGGGAGGGTGGGGTGATGGTGTGCCAGAGTCTGTCAGTCTGGAGCACTTGTCATTCTCTGGAGCAACGCCCCAGATCAGGGCAGAATGAGCAACCAGTGGGACAAAGGACGAGCCAGAGGGTCACATCCTGTGCGGTTGCTTTCGGCAATGCAGGTGGCAGGTTTGGGTGGGTGGGGGACAAGGAGAGGGGCCGGGTATCCTGTGAAAGTGCCTTTGCAAAGTTTTGCCTCCAGAACTCGCCTGCCACATCTATCACAGCTATGAAACAACATTGAATGGCAAAGTGTGAGAGATTGAACCTAATCACTAACCTGCTGCTAGAAATTAATTAACAGTTAAAGCTATTGATTGCCCATCCAGGCTGAATGCAATTTCCTGTAGTTTTGTGTAATTGGACTATATCAGATAAGTCAGGTTTATTCAGTGATGAAATGCCTTTATCAGTGTCCTTGTCCTGGACTCATCAGCTTACATGGAGTTCTGCACCAAGCCCTCCATCAGTGAGCAGCTAGGCACCAGTAAAGCCACAAGACACACAATGCAAGGTGTTATCCTGAGGTGAGCGAAATGCTTCTCTGCACAACCAGTAATGAGCTGTTTTTAATCTTCTCATGCAATACACGCAAAATGCTGGCAGAACTCAGCAGGTCAGGCAGCATCTACAGAGGAGGGGAATGAGCAGCTGACGTTTTGGGCTAAGACCCTTCATCTTCTCATTTGTCTCTTGCACGGGTGTGAAGACGGCGGGAAGGTCTGGCTCCTTGTGATTCGTCTCTGTTCCAGGTCGAAAGGACAGTGGGAGAGTAAAATAAGGGATGCGGACACACTGAGAAATGTTATAGATGGTACAGGTCAAGGGAGGTGGACAAAACCATTCAGCCCACTCTTCAAAGCTGAGATATGCGAAGGCAGGGGTTGGAACATTAACCTGTAAAAGGTTTTAAAGACTGTTTATTTATGCAGAAAGACCAACTATCAGGTGGTGAGAGGGTACCAATGCGTCCCTCTGCTGATATGGAGATTCCATACAATTTTGGGGATCTGCATTGGATACTAAATCTGAAAAACAAATGAGCTGGAATTTCCATGTCAGAAAGCCTGGTTTTCCTGCCCGACTTCACTTTGTTTCCTTCGATTCCTTCAGGGACGTTGGAAGCCTTGGGAAGCAGGTGCTCAGTGTTCAGCCGAGCTCACCTTCCTTTCTAACTGTCAGCTGACCGCTGCTGCTTTCAGGTTTGTCTGTCTTGTCAGAACAGATGAAAGAGAACAGTGAGATGAAGCTGTCAAACCCAGCCCATTCCAGCTGGCATATGCTGTCCTGGACACAGTGGTGTGCCAGACTAAGCAAGATGTCTGCATGGTAATCCAGAAAGGCAGCTTTGCCCCAACAGGCACGTGACTACATGTGGTCCTAACCAGATGCCTGATGGGCAAGGCTCACTGCTGAGATTTCAGGCCCTTTTACTCTCAGAAATCACCCCCTATCAGTTTCTGGCACCCTGGCATTGAAGTTAACAAATAACTGGTAAACGACAGGTCGTCAGACGTGACACCCAGGATGGAGAACAGTGTGTTGTGACAGGGAAACAGTCCAACGCTAATGGTGTGCTGTTAGCTGGTCAGTTAGGACCATCGGAATGCTAAGCCAACTGCTTCCTCCGGTATAAAAGGCAAATGCCTTTCAGACAATTGGATCTGGCCAAACATGCCCTTAACTATCAGTGCTAGAGCAAGTGGAAACATTGGAAGGCAATGAAGAAATAAATTACTAGTTACATATTAAAGTCAGATTGTAACAGCATTGCTGATTTGAGTCTGACCTTGTTAGAGATTGGAGCCGATGCTTTGCCATGCCAAGTTAGATAAAGCTGGACAGCTCTTTCACATCAGCAGCTCCAACTGTCAACCAACCTGTAATAAGACTGTGCCAGTGATTATTTGTTGCAAGCTATTGTTTTAAAGCAACAATCTCACAAAAAAAAACATTATTCAAAGCATCTGTCCTGAATAAACTGCAGGGGGATTTTTAGCCCCGCGCCTGATGCCTGATGAGTTGGACGTATCGACAAGGAATGAATGCGTCAATGTAATTAGCCCAACCTGAGGCTGGAATTATCTCCAAAAGCTATCTGCCAACCCGTTGCTGCCAACAACAAGAGTCAATGTCACTTATTGAACACCTATAGGCATTTCCACTTTGCTCTTACTCTCAAATTCCAATTTTAAACCCCAGTTCCTCGTTCGTACTGCACATCACCGTGCACTGTGGCAGGTTCTAAGTTATGCCTTGAGGCCGGCGAGGGCTGTGTCAGAAATCATGGTCAGTGATTGGTAGCTGACGTTCTGGAAGCTGGTTGAAGAGAACCTTTGGGCAGTTTACTACAGGGAGGATGGATAGATCAGGGAGGGCCTGATAGAACAGCTTCAGTAGATGGAAGATAATAGTAAGACGTTACGATTATGACATAGAAGCAGCCTTAGGCCATTCGACCACCAGGTATGCTCCGCCATTCCATCATGGCTGATTTATTATCCCTCTCGAGCCCATTCTCCTGCCTTCTCCCTGTAACCTTTGACACCATTAATCATTAAGAACCTGACAACCTCCGCTTTAAATATACAGTTGACGATAAGGCGACGGGTCTCTTTTCTGCAGAGTAATGGAGTCTGGAAGAGCAGTAACACCTCTGTCAACATGCCAGCACACTCAGTGTCAAACAAATATCACCGTGATGCTCCCACATGCAACACAACATCCATGTATCACCACTATCATTGAATTAAGAACGTACCCTCAGCAACAATATGATCCAACCAACCGCGTAATGGGTGTAATCATGTTGTACTTCGCCAGTGACACCTGATTTATGGATGGTACCAAGTCAAAGCTGAGGCAGTTCCTGTTGAGAGGACACTGTTTGTCAGTTTCCAATGCTTCCAGTGGGGGTTATGTCTCTTGTAATCAAATACATTTGAGATTGCTTCTTACCCAGGTTGAGTGCACTGTCCTGGTTGACAAGGAGCCACCCTTTGTGTCCTACTCTGGACACTTTACTGCGGGGAGAATGGGAGGACCAGGAAAGGTTTGATTGCTCACTGAGTTATTACGTCCATCCGGGAGGGGAAAGGACACATTGATCACATCATTCATGGCTTGGCACCATCCAGAAATCAGGTCTGGCCCAAAGGTAAAATACCGCAGATGCAGGAAATCTTAACCCAAGCAGCATGGTAATGGTGTGAACACATACAAAATGCTGGAGGAACTCAGCAGGTCAGGCAGCATCCATGGAGGAAGATAAGCAACTGATGTTTTGGGCCGAGGCTCTTCATCAGGGCCACCAGCATCCCCATCTGGTGCCCGACTGATGATGGTGGAGATTCCTAGTGATGAATACTGTTACATCGTAAGTGGTGACATAGTCCGGAATTTAACCCATGATTACATCTGTCACCTGATCGGCGATGTCTTATTGTTGCTGAGGGCACACTCTCATTTTCTGGTATACCTTTGTATCAGGCAGCGAACGAGGGAGGACGTCTGGCGTCCTGACTCGGGGCTGAGCGTAGCCAAGTGCCACAAACCCGACGCCGATGAGTCTGGTTTGCCTTCTTGGCCGGTCAGGGGGAGAGTTGCCAAGTCACTTGCACCCGAGATGTAAGCTGTACCAGCGGGGCGTTGTCGTTGTGCGTGCTGTGACTCGGGGGAGCCAGAGTGTCATGTCGGCTGTGGCCTGCCTGCGCTTGCCACTCTCCTACTGGGCAACCTCTGAATCAGGCCTCCTCCAGTGCAGGTGGTAAGAGTGCACCACGTGGCAGGGGTTGAATGCAGCCTCCCTCTCAAGCCACACCCTCAGGTACACCTGGCTGTCAGAACTTACAAGTATTCGCGATGTCTCGTGCATTCCAAAATATTAAAAAAAAAATTTGAACATTTCAAAAATTATAAAATAAATAATAAAATTAACAAAAACATTACAGAATACTTGGAAACATCTAAGTTAATTAATTCAGAACCGGAAGCTGAGCTCTCTGTTTCTCCCAATCGCACTGAGTGGTGGAACTTCGTGTCCTTGGGCCAAGTTCCCGGCCGGGCTGCTGGGGATCTACAGGAAGCTGGTGCTCAGCCAGAGTTGGAGTGGGAAGTACCTGGCGAGCTCTTGTCAGGAAGATTGGGATTTCCGCGCCAGCACCTGGATATTCCTTCAACCGTTGGAAAAAATTGCTGACGGTTCCAATATTTCTCAGGACAACCTGTGCACTGCATGTTGCTATCATGTTCTGTCACCTTTTTCTTGGTTCCCCATCACTATTCCTTCATTGTCACTGCATCAAAAGCCTGGGACTCTGCACCTAATAATAATACGTTGACTTTAACATTTTTACCATTTGGAGATGGAGCAACAAACAATCTGCTGGAGGACTTCAGCAGGCTGAGCAGCCTCTGCGGTGGGGCAGGAATGGTTGAAACCCTGCATCAGGACCCGGAACGTCGTCAGTTCCTCCCCCCCACTACCCTCCACAGACGCTGAGTTCCTCCAGCAGGTTGTATGCTGCTCCAAGTTCCAGCAACAATGCAAGGTGGTGCCCCACTGGAGAGTCACCAGAGGGAAGCGAGCAGTGTTAAGCCACATCTGAAGCAATTGAGGAACGCAAATAAGTGAGAAGCAGCTCAAAGGAGGAACAAGGATAAAGGAGGCAGTGGGGATCCCAAAGTTCACCAATTTGCCTGTTGAAGGCATGGCTGAGGGCGGATCCTTCCCAGCGAGTCACCTCTGGGAGGTGGGCGTTACTGCTGGGACCATTCTAATTTGTCTTTCTGGAAGGAATAATGGGCAGCCTGCTTGAATTGCTTTAGATGCAGGTACTTCATGCTGCTATCAGCTTATGAGCGCCAGGGTTTAAACTTGAGTTACAATGAAGGAATGGTGAAACCCAAGTCCAGTTGCAATGAAAGGTACTGACTTGGAGGAGAGTTTGTTGTGATGGCGTTGCCACGCAAATACTTTATTTGTCCTTTTCGGTTCTAAATGGCTCAGTGTCAGGCGTTACTGCTGAAGAAGCCTCGGTGAGTTGGTGCAATGCATCTTACAAATGGTGTGGACTGCAGCCACCACGTCTCATGCATGAAGGGAGTCAATCAGCTGAGTTGTTTTACCTGGGAGGCTGTCCATGTCTACGTTAGACCTACATTCACTTGGCATGTGGAGATAATTCCATCACACTCTTGGTCTGCATCTCGTAGACTGAGATAAGAAGCAGAATATGAAGCCACCGAGCTCTCGCTGAAGCCTCAGTATTTGCGTGAGCGCACCCGTTCAGATTCCGGTGAATGGCGCCTCCAAAATGCAGCTGACAGTAATGTTGCAGTGGGTGGTTAGACTTCTCGCTGTTAGGGATGATCTCATTTGGTACTTGGGCTGCAGGCGTTAACTCACATATCACTGCCCTGGCCGGAGCATCGAGGATGTTCTTACACACAGGAGTGGGTGGCTTTGTTCTCCAGGTGGTGCAGATTGAACATGCTGAAAATCACCACCATGGGCCTTATGAAGCTCAGGAAAGAAGCTGCAGGTTGGGTCTAGGATACTTCCCTGAAAAGCCCCTGCTCTGCTGCCCTGAGGATGGGGTAACTCTCTTCCATGAAGCACTCAAATGCTTCCTTGAGTTCATTATGAGTTCAGCCATTTCACCCAGATCCCAATGACTTGCTTACTGGGGATCCTTGGTGCCACGCTACAGTTCTGATGTCCACTGCGGTCACTCTCTCCACACCAACAGTATCCACTCCTTTTGTGCATCTCAGGATCAGGGCCCTGTTGAAATCCGGAGGTGACTGACCCTGACAGAAGCTCAATCAACCACTGAGAAACGGGTCAGTGCTTCTTGATAGGTGGCTCATTGCCACTCCTCGTTATGTTAGAGATGCCTGAGGGTAGACAGGTGGAGAATGGGTTTGTTCAGGTTGTTACAATAGAAAATGACATGATCATAATGACCAAAGATCTCCCCCTCGGCCATAACTACCCATGGTACAGTAACAGGATGGGCCAGGACATTCCTGGGAGCTCTCAGCTTCGAGGAACGGTGACCGCGTTGGTGAGATCTGACATCCTGATGTTGCCCGTGATTTTTTCCCTATTCCATGCACTCAACTTTTCTCAGCGTTATCGGTAATGGATAGGTGCTATGCTGTAATGTTCTTATTCTCTGAAAGAAGTAGTTTAAGGACTATCTTCAGGTGATGGTGGAGAGCTTAACAGGAGTCAGAGATGGAGAATAGGAGTTAATGCTTCCCCCTCCTTGTCTCTAGAGTCACAGGTTGGGCATTCACTGCCATCCAGTGTCAGTGATTTGCACGGAGCCTCCCCCTGCTAATGATTGTTTAATTGTCCACAACCAATCACTCATGGATAGAGGAGCTTTGAACGACTCCATTGCCCGTGGGATCACTCAGCTTTATCTACAGACGCTACCCTCACTTGCTGGTTCGTGTTCCGTCTTCACCAGGGTTGCATATCGTTTACAGGTTATATTTGGTGCTGCTCTAGTCCATACGCCTCCCTAAAGCTCTGGTATAATGGTAATGGAATTCTGCAACCACCTCCACCCTTGCCACTTGCTTCTTGAGCTGAGTTTTGAGCAAGTGGCCACCGCTGGTCTGAAGCAGACCGCGAGCAGGCATCACGTTCTACCTGGAGGCCTGGTCCGTTAACCTGAGGAGAGAGCAGCAAAGTTCTGCTGCCTTCTCTGCCCGTGATGGACTTCTGGAATGGTGAATCCCACACAACGGACCTCCCTTTGATAGCACTTGGTCAGCAAGTTTATGGCTGACAGCCCTCGGGGTGTAGTGCAATATGGAGGGAGGGGTCTGCCCTTCTCAGTGGATTAGCTGGACAGTCCATGTCCCAAGGCACAACTTGAAGGGCAGTAGGTTCTCCTAGTGTCTGGACTGCAGCTGACCACATGGCAAAATGGACCAACACCTTATTGCTGTGTGAAGTTTTTTGCTGAGTTCAAAATGGCTGTCATACTTGTCCACATGACAGTCAGTATACCTGAAAGCAAAGCCTGGAGCAACCTGAGATGTCTCTGAGGGATGCAGCAAAGTGTTTACAACTTTCAACCAGAGCTCAAGTCACTGATGCCCTTCTTTCGCTTTCACTCAAGACCACATTATCCAACTGTTGTATTACAGTAGAATACTCTTGTCTATAAGCTCTTATGAATTCCCAAATCCAATTTATTTTTCATTTGTTTGGTGTTCTGATTGGGGCTGGCAAGGGTAACATTGATTGAATCATGCCCAACTGCCTCTTGAATCCAGCAGCTTACTTACTGCTGTTGAATGGCCAGGAATCAAGGATGTGACACCAAGTGAGGCTTCGGATATAGTCCAGGACAGGCAAGGATGGTCCCCCCCTCATCAGTGTTGGTGGATGCGATGTTATTTTCACAAGCTGGTGACTTAACGACCTAAGACTGGCCTTTTGTTCTAAGTTTATTGAACGACCTTCCCAGGTGCAATCTGAATTTATCTAATCTGGTGGCTGGCTGCACAAAGCAGTAAGGTCTATATGATGAAGAAGTTAATGACCTTGTCAAAGCAACACTATAGGTATTTCAGTGATAGAAGGATATAAAGAAAGGTTAATTTTCACTTTGCTGCTTCTAGTCTCTCTCTCCCTCTTCATGTACAATAAATTATTAACAGATTGTGAGTGTTGGTCTCATGTGGGACAACCCCTCAGATGTATCTGAAGTACAAAGGTTGGCACCGCCCAAGAGATTGCATGTTGATGACCGTCCATCAGATCACAGCTAAAGTATTTAACTTGGACATCTAATCAGCTAGGACTTCAGACACAGGTAATATTGTAGCTGTAAACTGAATCATGCCCAAGTCGAGACATTGAGAGGACTGGTAATATTGGCTTGCAAACAATGCATTTCCCAAACACAGTCACTGGGATCTTGAATAGAGTTTACGTTCTTTCTCATTTAAAATAATTCAAACATCGGACTCATTTTGACATACACTGCATTTTGCATATCTCCAGCAGTTGTCTGAGGAATTCTGGAAGCCACTGAGAAATGCAGGGAAGTTTCACGGGAGGACTGAGTGGTGATTTTGTGTTTTTGCATTTATCGGTGCTCCTGGAGCTGCCTTTCAACTTTAGCAGGACAAGGACAAGAGTACGCAAGCAGCAGTCGAAAATCCAAGCCATTATATTTAAACCTTAAAGTCCCCCTTCAAGCAGGATTGGATTGAATTGCTCCTGAACATTCTCCGATTAAAAAAAGAATTTTCCTAACCCTTTCTTTATCATCCCATTTTGATTGAACATGCATTTCCTTGAATGCTGTTTGGTGAAGTCAACGACATGTTGGTCATCACTGAGAGACAGTCAATTTTCAACAGAGTTTTGACCTTCATCAGTTCCTACAGTCACAATCCTCTGCAATCCTGTGTCTACTGACCTTGCGGTACGTTGTGTGCTCCTGACTTTTCACATAATGGCTTCGGTGAGGAAAGTCACACATTACCAGTGATCTCAGTCACACAAGGAACATAATAAACAGTTTCATTGGAATGTTCAGAGTAGTAAATAGGAAATTCCCCCTCTCTGGAGATCCTATCCATAATTTCAGCTCGAGTAGTCTCTTTCACATTGAGTTGCACTATTGCAGTTGGGTTTCTTTCACAAGCCTTGTTTGTGGATGTCGGTGGGCTTTGCTAATGAATGTTATTTTTTCCTGCATCCCCAATCATTTTCAGATTTGGATTAGTAATAGTCCTTAAGATATTCCTTGAAGTTTAAGTATTCCTGGAAGTGCTGGGATATTCTTTAACAGTTGATGACCAATACAGAAAAGATATTAAATTAAAATGAAAAATAACAATAATCATTTAGAAGTGTCTCCTATGGTTTGTTGGTGTGAATCCATGTAATTAATGTCTGCTGAGTATAGATGAGTGTGGGTCACCTGGATCTTCTACTGACTTTCTTCAAGATTTGTATGGGTCGATACGTTTAATGTCTGGGTAGACATGGAAATATCTGTAGTGTCCACCGGGCTATGATAGTCAGAGGTCAGGTCCTGGTCTATTAGAGGAATGTTCATCGCAGCCAGTGTCAGTGCTGTGGCTGAGCCTTTGCTTAAGCTTTGGCCGTAGATCATCAGCAACATGTCCAGCTTTTGCTCGATGGACTGCACCTGGAACATGGAGAGAAAAGACAGAGCATGTATCCAAGGGAAGACTGAGAATACAGTCGGGCAAAACTTGAACTACCTGAGGAATGCGAAGATGCTAAAGTCAAAGTCAAAGTAAATTTATCATCAAAGTACGTATATGTCACCACATGCTATATTTTGAGGTTCATCTTCTTGCAGGTATTCACAGGAAAATAAAAAAGTACAACAGAATTTCTGAAAAAAGTGTACATAAGTAAAGACTGACAAACTACAGAAGAAGACAAACTGTGCAAATAAATAAATAATACTGGGAACATGTGTTGTAGAGTCCTCGAAAGCGAGTCTGTGGGATCTGTTCAGAGATGAGGTTAGTGAAGTTTTCTCTGCTAGTTCAGGAGCCCGGTGGTTATAGGGTAAAAACTGTTCCTGAACCTGGTAGTGTGTGTTTTGGACACGGCCAGGAGTGTGATAAATTATTACTATTTACTATTGTCACATGCACTGAGGGTAGTAAAAAAAACTCTGTTCTGCATGCCATCTATGCAGATCTTTTCATCACATTGAGGCAGTAGAAGGAAAAATCACCTACGAATGCAGAATAAAGTGCAACAGTTACAGAGAATCGGCAATGTAGGTAGACAGTAAGGTAAAAGACCATAATGATTTAGACTGCGAGGTGAAGAGTCCATCTTAGGAGACCATTCAATAGTCTCATAACAGCAGGAAAGAAGCTGTCCTTCAGCTTCTTTCAAGCTCTTGTACATCCTGCCCAAAGGGAAGGGGGAGGAGAGAGAATGTGAGGTGATTGGGGTCTTTGATTATGCTGGCTACTTTACTGAGACAATGAGAAGTGTAGACAGAGTCGAAGGAGGGGAGGCTCATTTCTGTGATGTACGCCCACAACTCTCTGTAGTTTCCTGTGGTCATGGGCAGAGAAGTTTTCATACCAAACCGTGAAGTTTCCCGATAGGATGCTTTCAAAGCTGCATCAATAAAAAGGTGTATTTTGTGTGCTTGGTGTACATGGGGATTTTAATAATGTTTTCTGGCCTTCTTTGAGAAGGACCATACCAAATCTGGGCCTGTGCTGTGACTCACTGGAAAGCATAGGTAATTCTCCCTTTCCTTTACTGGTTAACAGAAACTCTCGAGTTATGATTTAAAATAACCAAATGGCCTGGCAGATTGGAGATGGAGCTTGGTGTCTGATGGCTCGTCATGGTTACAGGGCCTTCAGTGGCATTCAGCAACTCTGCATTGGAAATGTCTCAGTTTTCCAGTTTGGGAAGGTCTCTCGATGGTCAAAGGTCCACTGATTACCTTTATCACCTGGCGCACACACTGTGATCTTTCAGAGTGTTCAGTGAGCTATCACATTATGTTGTTGAGGCTGCTCTTGGAGTATTGTGCACAGTTTTGGTCACCCTGTCATTGGAAAGACATCATCAAGAGGGTAAGGAAAAGACCTGTGAAGATGCTGCCTGGGTTATAGGGAGAGGTTGGCCATGTTGGATCATTATTCCTTAGAGCACCTGTCACCTGACCCTGAGAAAAAGATACCAGCTATCTATTCTATCTATGCTCCTTGTCATTTTATAAACTCTGCCAGTCTCCCCTCAATTCCAAGTAACATACTAAGTGTAGAAGCTGAATTGCAGAATGCTTATTTTCAGCTCAATGCAAACGAAAATGGAAGTGAAACAAATTAATAATTATTGCTTCACAACACTTGGAAAACTTGGCCACAACATTTTCTTCGGACTGTGTGAGATGACGTGACTCCCCATGTCATGGATTCTGGTGGACTGTGGCACAGCCTATTGTTGGGCACTCCTTGGAGAACTTGGCCTTCCTAGACCAGGAAATAAGTGATTTACTTTCATCCTTAGTTGACTCCCATACACTGAACCAAACCCTTCCTACCATTCCCATTGCAATCACCCATTATTTCCACCGATCCCTGTATCCCTCACCTTCTGAGTTTGATCCCAAATCTGATCACTTTATCCCACCACCAGGTAATCTCAGTCTCTCTCTCTTCACCAATAATTGATCTGCCTTCTCTCTACTGGGTGGTAAATTCTCTCTACTGGATGATGGGGTGGTAAATTGGATTAGTAAGTATGCAGATGATACTAAGATGGGTGGAGTTGTGGTTAAGGAAGTAGGTTTTCAAAGTTTGCAGAGAGATTTAGGCCAGTTAGAAGAGTGGGCTGAAAGATGGCAGGTGGAGTTTAATGCTGAAAAATGTGAGGTGCTACATTTTGGTAGGACTAATCAAAATAGGACATACATGGTAAATGGTAGGGCATTGAAGAATGCAGTAGAACAGAGGGATCTAGGAATAATGGTGCATAGTTCCCTTAAGGTGGAATCTCATGTGGATAGGGTGGTGAAGAAAGCTTTTGGTATGCTGGCCTTTCCAAATCAGAGCATTGAGTATAGGAGTTGGGATGTAATGTTGAAATTGTACAAGGCATTGGTGAGGCCAAATTTGGAGTATTGTGTACAGTCTTGGTCACCGAATTATAGGAAAGATGTCAACAAAATAGATAGAGTACAGAGAAGATTTGCTAGAATGTTACCTGGGTTTCATCATCTAAGTTACAGAGACAGGTTGAACAAGTTGGGTCTTTATTCTTTGGAATGTAGAAGGTTGAGGGGGGACTTGATACAGGTATTTAAAATTATGAGGGGGATAGATAGAGTTGATGTGGATAGGCTTTTTCCATTGAGAATGGGGGAGATTCAAACAAGAGGACATGAGTTGAGAGTTAAAGGGCAAAAGTTTAGGGGTAACATGAGGGGGAGCTTCTTAACTCAGAGAGTGGAAGCTGTGTGGAATGAGCTTCCAGCAGAAGTGGTTGAAGCAGGTTTGATGTTGTCGTTTAAAGTTAAATTGGGATAGGTATATGGACAGGAAAGGAATGGAGGGTTATGGGCTGAGCGCAGGTCAGTGGGACTAGGTGAGAGTAAGAATTAGGCACGGACTAGAAGGACCGAGATGGCCTGTTTCCGTGCTGTAATTGTTATATGGTTGTATGCTCCCACTCTATCACCCACCACTATTCTCGTCTTTCTTAGACCCAGTACGGGCTTGATCAGTCCCCCGCCCCCACCAATGGGCTCCAGGGGCCACCTCCCAGGCCCCCAGAGTGCCAGCAGACAGAGAGATTGCTGGTCTCCCACCAATGTGGCACTCTACTGCCCTCATGTGGCTGACTGGAATTTCCCGTCACATGGAAAGTCGAACACGGAATAGTCAGGAACAGGTCGTTCAGCGCACAATGTTGTCCTGAAACATCTGAAAAGAAAATCAAAAACACCCAAATACTAACTCCTCCTACCTACACCATGAGTTACAAAATACACGTGGACTAAGATGTTAACTGTGCTGTGCTATCACCAGTGGGATCATCAGTTGATCTGCCACCTGTCTTCAGGAGTTTCGGCCCGCTTATGATCAAGACTCCCTCGAGGTGGTGGGCCAGCAGTGCTAAAGCACCACCTCCCACTGGTGAGCTTAAAAACTTGGCATCTGCCTCTATCAGAGTTGTTGGTCACTTCCATCCAACAGATAGTCTGCTCTTCAGGTGTCTATACAAGATATGTATACACTGTCCGACTATCTGCCCCTCTGGACATACTTGGTCTGGACACTCATGCTGATCCTTTCTCTGCTGCCTCAGCTACAGCCCTGTTGGTTGACTTGATCTCTCTTCTAATGAAGCCAAGGTCACGCAGCCACTTCTGGAGAGTGAACGCAATAAACCCACGGCAGCCTATTTCGAATGTATAGCATGAGATCTTCCACCCTCTGTCTCTGCACTCTGATCTCAACTCTGCATACTCGGTTAACTTGCGCTCATGGGCTTCATCGATGTTGTCTTCTCAGGGGACTGTGAGTTCACCAATAACCTCTTCTCTACTGGTGTCAGGCCATACGATTATATCTGGATAAAATGTGGTGAAAGCTATTTGCTCCGGGAAACTGCCTTTCCTGTCCAGGTCAGCCTTGACACACCAATCATTGGCTGAAGAAAGTATACTTGATCGTGAGCCTGTGCTGTACACCCTTGACTTGGAGCCTTCGTTCACAAATGATATGTGATGTTCTGTGCAGCATGGGGCATGAGATAAGTTGTGCTGCAGTACTCTCTGCTAAACCGCTTCTGTTACAACTTTGAGAACGTTGTTATGTCTCCAAGTGTGCATGCCACTGGAAAGATTGACTCTGCATGCACTCAAAATATGTTGAAGTATTCCCTTCTCACCACAAGCAGCACACCTGTCTGTCTTATCTTCATACCAGGTGCTGAGGTTGGCAGGTGTTGGGAGCAGATCATACGCTGCTCTGCATAGAAAAGAAATGCGGAGCGGTTCCATCTGCCACAGAACATTCCAAGATAGGTGTCATTGTTCAACACTTTCCCATTGGGTCCAAGCCCCTTGTTTGGCCAGGCCAACTGTTTTAGCTAACCTCTTCTCCTCTTCTACCTCTCGTATTTCTTGTGTTACAAGCTTACGGTGCTCCTTACCTGTAGAAGATGACCACCACTTGTGGGTTGTCCATCCAAGTTCCTGTCGGCCTAGCTGGATAGCCCCAACCGTCTCCTTGTGCTTCAATCTAGACTCTGCCTCATCAACTGCTACACGGGCTGACCACTTCCTGCCTGATCTCACATCCGGCTGAGTGTTATCGATGACAGGGTCTTTTGAATCTTGAAGCATCAAGAATGATCTTACCTTGGCTACCTTGACCTCCTCAACAAGGGATTGCACTGGGATGGTAAGCTTTGTCTGGCTACTGTGGATTGCAACATTGGTGAGGCTGCTCGGTACTCCAAGCCACTTCTTCACATGCTTGTTGATCTTCCGTTCCATTGCCTCAACGTGGGACATTGCCACTTCATAGACAGTTAGTGGCCACATTATCCGTGACATCAGTCTGTACTGCAAGCACCACAACTTCAACTTGTCAGGCAAGCCACACTTGTCAACAGACATCAGACCTCTGCTGATCTGTTCTCCTGTCTCTTGAATCCTCTTGGTGTCTCTCAGCTCCTCTGTGTACCATCGCCCGAGGCTCTTAACTGGTTGGTCCTGAATGGATGGAATCTCCTCTCCACAAAGGGTGAAATGAAAGTCAACCAGCTTTCCTCTCCTAAGAACAAGGCTCCTTGACTTCTTGGTCTTGAACTTCATTCTTCCCCAATCCATTAGCTCCTCGAGTCTAGATAGCACATTTTCTACTGCCTCCGTGCTGGGACCCAAAAGGGTAAGATCATCCATGAACGCTCATATTGGTGGTAACTCCTCTCCGCTATCAAGTGCGACACCTGGTCCCACTGATTCTGCAGCCATCACAATAACCTCCATGGCTAACACAAAAAGGATGGGTGAGATTGCACATCCCATTGGGATTCCTACATCCAAGCTCTGCCACCTATTTGTAAACTGCTGAGTGGAAAACCTCATCCGGAAATCTTTGTAGTACTGCGTAACAAAGTTCCTCACCTTAGCAGGAATCCATAGGAATTCCATCGCAAACTCAGGACATGGGGAACAGAACCATACGCATTTGCCAGATCAAACCAAACTACAGCCAGATTTCTTTTCAACCTTTTCGACTCCTGGATGGTATGCCATATGATACTAGAATGTTCAAGGCATCCTGCGAAGCCTGGTACTCCTGCCTTCTGCACAGATGTATTTCCTAATCCGTTCTCTATCACAAATGAAGATATTCTTTCTGTCAGAATGCCAAACATAATCCTCCCCTCTACATTCAGGAGTGAAATTGGTCGGAACTGATTCAATGTAGAAGAATTCTCTTCCTTCGGGATGTATACTCCTTCAGCCTCACTCCATGACAAAGGAACAACACCTTGTCTCCACACCACCTTTAACAATCTCCACAAGTATTTCCTCAGCTGTTCACACTTCTTGAACACCTTATACGGCACTCCATTAGGTCCTGGCACTGAACCTGACCTTGCCTTTCTGATGAACCGTTCGACTTCTGCCAGTTTGGGTCCTGACAGATCGAACTTCACTCCTGACTTGGTAGGCTTCACAAGTCCTGAAATGTCAAGCAAAGGAGCCTCCTGCTGTTCATTAGAGTAAGTGCTTGCCAGGTGATCTTCAAGCTCTTGTTGAGAGATGTTAAGCTGCCCGCTCTCACTTTGTTCAAACAGTTTCTTCATGAACTCATGAGGGTTCTCAAAGAACAACTTTCTTGCCTTCTCTCTCTTCTTTCTCTTTTTACGTTGTGACTCTGCACGACGAAATGATGCTAACTTTATTCAAAAATGCTCTCGGAGATCAGCAAGCCCTGGCTTGTCACCCTCACTTGCTACCTTCCACCTCTGTTTCAATGATCTAAGCTCTGTCCTCAACCTACTAATCTCCTTCTGGCGCCTGCTTGGTTGCTGTGTAGGCTTTGCTTTCTTCAACTCAACCAAACCAAACCTGTACTTTCCAACATCATAAATCATATCGCCCATCACTTCCAGCTTTCTCTTTGATGTTCCCCTGAGAGTGTTCTCCAACATCATACTGATATCCTCATCAAACACACGCCAAGCCTTCTCATCTGCCATTGCTGGCCACTTGGCCTTCCTCTTCTTCTCTACCTCCACACCACCGCCATCATGCGAAGGATCTACCTGGGTACTGTGGTCTGAAACCTGACCTGGGTTATCTCTCGTCTGACTTGGAGTATGATGACTCTCTCCAGAGTGAATCACTGTGGCTTGTGAATCAGTGGTTGAAAAGACCACATCATCTGTAAATATCCCTCCACCTTCCTTACATCCATTTGCCTATCCAAACATCTCTTCAAAGCCTCAAATGTATTTGCCTCTATTACTACACCAGGCAGCACGTTCCCGGCATCCACCAACCTCTGAGTGAAAAAAAATTACCTACCCCCTCTCACCTTCAATGCATGCCCTCTGGTATTTGAAATTTCAACCCTGGGAAACAGATACTCTCTGTCCACTCTATCTGTGCCTCTCATAATCTTGTAGACCTCTATCAGATCTCCCCTCATCCACTGCTGCTCCAGAGAAAACATCCGAAGTTTTGATAGCACATGCTCTCTAAACCAGGCAGCATCCTGGTAAACCTCTTGCGCACCCTCTCCAAAGCCTCAACATCCTTCCTATAGTGGGGTGACCAGGACTGTATGCAATACTCCAGATGTGGCCGAACCAGAGTTTTATAAAGTTGCAACATAACCCTTGCATTTGGGTTCAAGTTCAATCTCTCTTCGCTGTCAATTACATTTCTGTGCTTTTTGCACAGTTTAGATGAATGAAATTTGATCTGATTTGACACATAACAATTCTCAGGAAGGCCACCAGAGAGCTGGCTGAAGAAGCAGAAAAGGGCAGCTTTCGGCCGTGGCTGGGGAGGGAGGACAGAAATCGAGGGGCCGACTAACCCCATTGGTCGCCGCACGGGGTGGCAGGGAGCCGTCCCTACCACTGTTCCACCACCAGGAGGCGTACCAGGGCCTGAAGGGAGCGGAACATCAGCGAGCTGCACTGTTGGAGATACGGCAGGCAGCACAGCCAAACAGGACACATCTTCCTGTAAATCTCGTATGGAGCTCGACAGAGCTGAGTGGATAAGGGCAGATGCTTTTCCTGGCCGGTATAACCAGAATCAAGGTTCACAGTCTCAGAAAAAGGGCCTGATCATTCTACAAAGAGATGAAACAGAAATCCTTCACCCTGACACTTTGGACTTCTCTACCCAAGAGGGCTGTGGAAGCTCAGACATTAAGTGTATTCGACACACCACTGATAGCTCTTTGGGTTCGATGTACAAAGGGATCTCGGGGTCTAGGTTAATACCTCCCTGAGAGTGGCAATGCATAAAAGTACAGAGGTAAACACAAGAGATTCTGCAGATGCTGGAAATCCAGAGGAACACAAGCAAAGTACTGGAGGAACTCAGCACGTCAAGAGAGGAATAAACAGTCGACGTTTCGGGCTGAGACCCTTCATCAGGACTGGAAAGTTAGAGGGAAGCAGCCAGAATAAGAAGGTGGGGGAAGGGGAAGGAGTACCAGTTGGCAGGTGATAGGCGGAACTGGGATGAAGTAAGAAGCTCGGAGGTGATAGGTGGAACTGGGATGAAGTAAGAAGCTCGGAGGTGATAGGTGGAACTGGGATGAAGTAAGAAGCTCGGAGGTGATAGGTGGAAGAGGTAAAGCGATGAAGAAAGAGGAATCTGATAGGAGAGGAGAGTGGACCATGGGAGAAAGGGAAGGAGGAGTGGAACCAGAGAGAGATGATGGGCAGGTGAGGAGAATGGAATGAGAAAGAGGGGAGCCAGAATGAGGAATAGAAAAAGAAGGAGGAGGGGGAGAAATTACTGGAAGTTAATGAAATCAATGATTAGGAAGGAGGCTACACAGGCAGATATGAGGTGCTTTACCTCCAACATGAGAGTGTGGCAGTTGGAGAAGACATGGGCCATCATGTCAGAATGGGAATGGGAAGTAGAATTAAAACAGGAGGCAATCAGGAAAGTCTGCCTGTTGGGGCAGTTGAAGCTTTATCACTCCTTTAGAGTGATAACGAAGGCATATGACGTGCTTGCCTTCATTGCGGGGTTCATCGAGCATAGATGTTGAGAAGTCACATCGGACTTAGAGAAAACTTTGCTGAAGCCACACTTAGAATATTGTGCGAAGTTCTGCTTGTCCCATTATGAGAAGGATGTAGAGACACTGCAGAGGTTTCAGAAGAGGTTTACTGGGATACTGGATGGTTGGGAGGAGGCTATTAGCAGTAAGGAGAGTTTGAACAAACATGGTTTGTTTTCTTTGGAACACAGGAGAGACCCAATAGAAGTTTATAAAATAATGAGGAACATCAATAACGCAGACACCAGAATCTCTCCGTCCTAGAGTAGAAATGTCAAACACAGGCGGGCGTAGCCTTAAGGTGAGTATGGGAAAGCTTAAGGGAGTTGGGTGGTGCAAGTTATTTTGTAGGGAGAGCTAGGTACTTGGAATGTGCAGCTAGGGTTGGCAGTGGAAGCAGGTGTGATTGTAGCACTCACAAGGCTTTTTGTTGGGCACACGAGTATGCAGAAAATGGAAGGATATGGGTGATGTGCAGGCAAAAGGAATTTAGGTTAATTTGGAATCATGCTCGGCAGAGATCATGGGCTGGAGGATTTGATCCTGTGCAATACTGTTCTGTGTTCTGTCGTCTATTATGAGAATCAGAAGATATGACATTAATGTAGAAAGTGTCACTCAGGTAAAAGTTCACAGAGTCATAAAATCCTAGAGCACCACAGCAGAGAAACAGGCCCTATGGTCAATCCAGTCCATGCCGGACTATTAACATACCTAGTCCTATCAACCTCCAACCATGTACATATCCAAATTTATCTTAAATGTTGAAATCTAACCCACATCCACCAATTCCACTGGCAGCTCATTCCACACTCTCACCATCCTCTGAGTGAAGAAGATCCCCCTCATTTTCCCCGAGCAGCAAGCTCCCCATCTTCAGCCAATATGTATGAAAAAATGGCTGTATTGCTTGGAATGGTGATAGCTAAGAAGTGAATCCTGCAAATGTGGGAAATGGACTCCGTGCCTACCTACGATCTGTGGCTGAGAGAACTGGCAAATACTTTACATTTGGAGAGACTGAGACTATGTAATGAGGACAGAGGGGACATCTTTGAAAGGTTAAGGGCCCCTGTATTGGACTTTCTCACGGGGTGAGGACTGAGGATTTTTTGGTGCGGTGCACCTCTGCTGTGTATGTTTACTTTTGCCTCTATATTTTTCTCCCTTTTGCTGCTCAATATTTAATTAGATTTCGTTAAGGTCGTGGTTTTTGTAGACGTGCTTTTCTTTTTGTTTTTTGGTTTGTAATTAAAAAAAAGAATAATTAAAAAAAAACATTTCACCTTTCACACTTATCTCAAAACCTTTAGTTCTACTCTCACCCTACCTCAGTGGAAAAAGACTGCTTGCATTTACCCTGTCTTTAACCCACATAATTTTGAAAATTTCTATTAAATCTCCCTTCATTCTCCAATACTCTAGGGAATAAAATTGCCTGTTCAATCTTCCCCAAAATCGAGTTCCTCAAGTCCTGGCAACATCTCTGTAAATTTTCTCTGCACTCTTTCAATCTTATTTATAACTTTCCTGCAGATAGGTGACCAGAGGTACACATAATACTCCAACTTACTCCTTACCAACATCTTTAACAACTTCAACATAACATTCCAACTCCTGTGCTCAATACTTTGATTTATGAAGGCCAATGTACCAAAAGTTTTCTTTATGACCCTATCTACCTGTGACACCACGTTCCAGGAATTACGGATCTGTATTCCCAGGTCCCTCTGTTCCACCACACTCCTCAGTGTCCTGCCATTCGCCGAGTAAGTCCCACCTTGGTTTATCCTCCCAAAGTTCAACACCTCACACTTGTCTGCATGAAATTGCTTCTGCCATTTTTCAGCCAGTTTTTCCAGCTGGTCCAGATCACCTTGCAAGCTTTTTAAGATATCTCTGATAGGACCTCTGCAATACTTACACTAATCCACGCTTGCCAGATCCTTTCTGATACCATCAAAATTGGCCCTTCTCCAATTTAGAATCCCAAACTGAGGACCAGAATTATCTATCTCCATAATTATCTTGAAACTGATGGAATTATGACCACTGGATCGAAAGTTTCCCACTACACACTCTTCTGTCACCTGCCCTGTCTCATTCCCTAATAGGGGATCCAGTATCTCTCTATTTGGGACCTCTATATATTGATTAAAAGACTTTCCTGAACACGGGTGATAAACTCTATCCCATTCTTTTTTAACTCTATGGGAATCTCAGTCAATATGTGGAAGGTTAAATTCATCTACTATCACAACCTTAAGTTTCTTGCAAATATCTCAACAAACTTGCTCCTCTAAATTCCACTGGGTGGTCATCCCTTTCTTATTCCTCAGTTCCATACAACCTGAGTAGATGAGCTCTCCAGTCTGTACTGTCTGAGCAATGCCATGATATGTTCCCTCTGTGCCCCTCCCCATTTTATCCCTCCCTCTCTACCACGTCTAAATCAGTGGAACTCTGGAACATTGAGCTGCCAGTCCTGTCCCTCCCGCAAGCTAGTCTCACTAATTGGTTGAGGTAGGTTCGATGTTGTCATTTAAAGTTAAATTGGATAAATATATGGACAGGAAAGGAATGGAGGGTTATGGGCTGAGTACAGGTCGGTGGGACTAGGTGAGAGTAAGAGTTTGGCATGGACTAGAAGGGCCGAGATGGCCTGTTTCAGTGTTGTAATTGTTATATGGTTATATTATATGGTTAATGGCTACAATATCACAATTACACATGCTGATCCATGCCCTAAGCTCACCTGCCTTTTCTGCTTCTATTGAAATATACGTAACTCAGAACATCAGTCCCATCATGTTCAACTTTTTGTTTCCTGACTTTGTGTGTAGGCTTAATGCATCTTTCCCGCAACCTCTCCGTTATCTGGTGCACTGGTTCCCATCCCCTGTAACTCTAGAGTAACCCCGCCCCATGCAGCAAACCCTCCAGTTCAGCTGCAAACTGTCCTTTCTGTACAGGTCCCACCTTCCCTGAAAGAGAGACCAATGATCCAAAAATCTGAAGCCCTACCTCCTTCATCATCTCCTTAGCCAAGTGTTAAACTGTATGATCTTCCTACTTCTGGCCCCACTAGCACAACCTGAGATTACAACACTGGAGGTCCTATCCTTCAGTCTAGCACCTAACTCCCTGAACTCACTCTGCAGCATCTTCTCATCCTTCCTACTCATGTCATTGGTTCCGATGTGGACCAGGACCTCTGACTGTTCATCCTCCCACTTAAGAATGCTCCAGACCCGATCAGAGTTGTTCCTCATCCTAGCACCCAGAAAGCAACATGCCATCCGGGAATCTTGTTCCCATCCACAGAACCTCCTGTCTGTTCCCCTAACCACTGAATCCCCTATCATTACAGCTCACCTCTTCTCCATCCCCTTTTACCTTTGAGTCACAGAGCCAGAGATTTGACTACGGTGGCTTTCCACTGCTCGGTCATCCTCCCCCCGACCCACTCCAACAGTATCCAAAGCAACATACCTGTTATTGAGTGGAATGACCACAGGGGTATCCTGCTCTGGTTACCTATCCCCTTTCCCCTTCCTGATGGTCACTCAGTTACCCGTGTCCTGCACCTTAAGTGTAACTCCCCCACTGTCTCGCCTGTCAATCAACCCCCCCGCCTCCTGAACGATCCAGAATTCATCCAGCTCCAACTCCCAATTCCTTAGCTCTGTCCATAAGCAACTGCAGCCAGATGCACTTCTTGCAAGTGTGGTCATCAGGGACACTGGAGGTCACCCTGCCTTCCTACATTCCACAAAGAGAAGCATTCCTCTATCCTGCCGGGAGTGCACGGCTCTAACTGTGCAATGAGAAAGAAAGGAAGAAAAGAAATGACCTGAAAAATCTCCTTATAGCCTTCACTTCTCCTCAGTGAAGCATCTCTGGGCCAAAGACTCAGTTCCTACTTCAACACTGGCCCACTAATACAATGGCCGCTCTGATTAAACCCAACTTTTTTTTGTTGGCCCTTTCCAATATCTAATTACCCCACAATCTGTGGCACGTGGCAAGTCCCAACTGTCCCCAGTCTCGTTCCTGGCACATGCAATCCAACAGCTCCTAGGGATCTGTGGCCCCAACTGCTCTCCTCGCTTCTTTGCAAATCTCGCTCCCATTACAGTCCTGTACATCGAAACGCACGGTGAAATGTGTCGCCTGCACCAACAGCCACACAAGCAAATTCAGCCATGACCTTATCCAATGCCGGAACCTGTCCACTCCTTCTCCTGCATGCTTAGTCTAAACATACCTAAGCCCCATTAGGATGGAGCACACGACGAGTGAGGCAGTGTTTGAAGTTCTGTATGTTGGGAAGCAAGGTGAAGCAACACAGAGAGCCCTGAGCCAGTTTGTCCAGATTTATGGTCTTATGGTCTTATGGTCTTGTAATTTCAGAGTCCTGATATCTGTGAGTCTGTGAGTCCAAGGCCTGGGACTCAAGGACTGAAGGTCTCCTGGGGTTAGAAGCCTGCCTGTATGTGAGTGGGACAGTGACGAACGTTTTGCTGCTGTTGTTCTTGTTGTGGTTGTTGTTCTGCAGAACATTGTGGGTATGCTGTGTTGATGCCAGAACGTGTGACGGACCCAATTTACATCGGTGGTGCGCAAGTGGAACAGGTCAAAAGCTTTAAGTTCCTCGGGGTGAATATCACAAATGACCCGACTTGATCCAACCAAGCACAGTCCACTGCCAAGAAGGCCCACCAGCGCCTTTACTTCCTGAGAAAACTAAAGAAGTTTGGCCTGTTCCCTAAAACCCTCACTAATTTTTATAGATGCACCGTAGAAAGCATTCTTCTAGGGTGCATCACAACCTGGTATGGAAGTTGTCCTGTCCAAGACCGGAAGAAGCTGCAGAAGATCGTGAACACAGCACAGCACATCACACAAACCAATCTTCCGTCTGTGGACTCACTTTACACCGCACACTGTCGGAGCAGTGCTGCCAGGATAATCAAGGACATGACCCACCCAGTCAACACACCTCCGGGAGAAGGCTCAGGAGCTTGAAGACTCGTACAGCCAGATTTGGGAATAGCTTCTTTCCAACTGTGATAAGACTGCTGAACGGATCCAGACCCGGATCTGGGCCGTTCTCTCCAAATATCCGGACCTGCCTCTCGGTTTTTTTGCACTACCTTACTTTACATTTTTCTCTTTTCTATTTATGATTTATAATTTAAATTTTTAATATTATCAATTTGTAATCCAGGGATCGGGAAGCACAGAATCAAATATCGCTGTGATGATTGTACGTTCTAGTATCAATCGTTTGGTGACAATAAAGTACACTTTTTTATAAAGTATAAAGATACGTTTGGGCTGTCTCCAGCACGTCCTTCGGCTGTTAACACATTTCACTGAACATTTCGATGCACAGGTGCTGAGTAACTCTGAATCTGAGGGAACATTTCATTAGTGTGTATTTGTCTCTATCAAAGAACCATGCAGAAGGAGGGAAAGGTGAATAGTTTTGGAAGAGCTGCTTGATCCGTTGAATGGAAAGGGAGGTTGCGAACTTAGCTGAATGACAGTAAGAACATCACAGGAACATTCTACCTTCAGTGCAGGGGTCTGATGAGGAATATTGTACATAAGTTACTGGCACTTAAGCTGTGAAA
The DNA here is from genome assembly GCF_030028105.1 of Mobula birostris. Taxonomy (NCBI): domain Eukaryota; kingdom Metazoa; phylum Chordata; class Chondrichthyes; order Myliobatiformes; family Myliobatidae; genus Mobula; species Mobula birostris. The sequence goes on from NC_092399.1 coordinate 33,468,721, forward strand.
TTTCAATCTTCCCTTTTAAAAAATCACTGGTTTGTACCCAGGAACAGAATTAATTTTCCATTCAAGCATGTCACTTTACGTCCATCAACCATGTTTAAAACAGTGAGTACACATGTGGTGGCTTGAGGTGAGGTAGGATCTGCCCTTGCTCAGAACGGGAGCAGTTCAATGCCTGTACTGGGGAGATGCTGCACAGATCCTGGAGGAGTGAGGAGACACACAGAGGTCCAGTCTCATCCACCTCCCCACCCCACCCCACACAATAAATTACCTGCTTCTCCACTTTGACGACACGGCCCATCATGCTCAGCTCGTCAAACAGCTCCAGTTCTGGTGGAGCTTTCTCTCCTTTATCACGCAGCTTCTTTTCTGTCGGCGCCTGACCTTTCCCGATGATTTGGTCGACCCTGTGGAGGCAAAGCATCAGAGCCGACTAAGAACAAGAGTGATCACAGTAAGCCTGTGCTCCTGACTCTTCTCTCAAAGGCATGACAATAGAAATCAAGTCAGAGCAAAGGACCATGTATGCACAACCACGGACTCCAGCACCCCCTCCGTCTACTCTGTCTACACTTCTCGCTGCCTCAGTAAAGCAGCCAGCAAAATCAAAGACTCCACATACTCCAGACGTTCTTTCTTCTCCCATCAGGCAGAAGATAAAAGCAGTTACCCCCCAGGATCAAGGACAGCTTCTATCCCACTGTTATAAGGCTATAGAATGATTCCTTAGTAGGTTACAATGGACTCCTAACCTCAGAGCCTACCTTGCTACGATCTTGACCTTACTGTCCACCTGCTCTGCGATTTCTCTGTAGCTGTTACACTTTATCTGCACTCTCTTACTGATTTACTGTACCTTGTTCTACCGCGATGCACTTGATCTGCATGAATGGTATGCAAGGTAAGTTTTGCGCTATGCCTCAGTACAGACAATAATAAGCAATTCCAGTTCCAAATCACTCCTTACTGTTGCAGCATGCGAAGAGCTGGGAATCTGTAAGCCATTTTCCATCCATTGACATGAGTGGTCAGGAAGCTGTGGGCTAGGTAATAGTGAGGTACCTGCCCAGTGACAATCCAAGGTTTGGAAAAGTCCATTCGAGTCATCGAGTTGGACAGCACAGAAATAGGCCCTTCTGCCTATCGCATCCATTCGACCATAAGATATAGGAGCAGAATTAGGCCATTTGGCCCATCAAGCCTGCTCTGCCATTTCATCATGACTGATCCAATTTCCCTCTCAGCCCTAATCTCCCGCCTTCTCCCCGTATCCCTTCATGCCCTGACCAATCAAGAATCTATCAACCTCTGCCTTAAATATACAGAAAGACTTGGCTTTCATAGCTGCCTGTGGCAAAGAATTCCACAGATTCACCACTCTCTGGCTAAAGAAATTCCTCCTCACCTCTGTTCTAAAAGGACACCCCTCTATTCTGAGGCTGTGTCCACTGATTTTAGACTCTCCCACTGTAGGAAACATCCTCTCCACATCCACTCTATCAAGGTTTTTTACCTTTTGATGGGTTTCAATGAAGTCACCCCTCATTCTTCTGAATTCCAGTGAATACAGGCCTAGAGCCATCAACTGCTCTTCATACGACAAACCATTCAATCCTAGAATCATTTTCATGAAACTCCTTTGAACCCTCTCCAGTTTCAGTACATCCTTTCTAAGATAATGGGCCCAAAACTGCCCACAATACTCCAAGGGAGGCCTCACCAGTGTTTTATAAAGTCACAACATTACAGCCTTGCTTTTATATTCTAGTCCTCTTGAAATGAATACTAACATTGCATTTGCCTTCCTCACCACCGACTCAACCTCCAAATTAACCTTCAAGGAATCTTGCACAAGGACTCCAACGTCCCTTTGCACCTTTTTTTTGTGTTTTCTCTCCACTTAGAAAATAATCAACCATTTTATTTCTTCTACTAATGTGCATGAGCATACACTTCCCAACACAGTATTCCATCTGCCATTTCTTTGCCCATTCTCCTAATCAGTCTAAGTCCTTCTGTAGACTCTCTACTTCCTGAAAACTGCTTGCCCCTCTACCTATCTTTATATCATCTGCAAACTTTGCAACAAAGCCATCAACTCCATCATCCAAATCAGTGACGTATAACATAAAAGGAACCGGTCCCAACACAGACCCTTGTGGAACACAACTAGTCACCGGCAGCCTTTCAGAAAAGGCTCCCTTTATTCCCACTCTTTGCCTGCTGCCAATTAGCCAGTTTTTTATCCATGTTGGAATCTTTCCTGTAATACCATGGGCTCGTAGCTTGTTAAGCAGTCTCATATGTGACACCTTGTCAATGGCCTTCTGAAAATCCAAGTACACAACATCACCCGATTCTCCTTTGTCTATTCTGCTTGTTATTTCTTCAAAGAATTCCAACAGATTTGTCAGGCAAGTTTCTCCCTTGAGGAAACCATACTGATTACAGCCTATCTTATCATGTGCCTCCAAGCACCCTGAGACTTTGTCCTTAATAATCCACTCCAACATCCTCCTAACCACTGAGGTCAGTTTCCTTTTTTCAGTCTCACTTCCTTCTTGAAGAGTGGAGTGACATTAACAATTTTTCAGCCTTCCAGAACCATTCTAGAACCTAGTGATTCTAGAATGATCATTACTAATGCCTCCATGATCTCCTCAGCCACCTCTTTTAGAAGCCTGGAGTACACACCATATGGTCCAGGTGACCTATCTACCTTCAGACCTTTCAGTTTCCCCAAGAACCTTCTGTCCAGTTATGTTAACTTCACACATTTCATGACCCCTGAAACCTGGAAATTCCACCCTAGTGCTAGTGCCTCATGCAAAATACTTATTCAGTTCATCTGCCATTTTCTTGTCCCTGATTACTACCTCTCCAGCATCGTTTTCCAGCGATCTGATATCTACTCTTGCCTCTCTTTTACATTTTATGTATCTGAATAAACTTTTGGTATCCTCTTTAATATTATTGGCTAGGTTACTTTCATATTCTATCTTTACCTTCTTAATAAATTTTTTAGTTGCCTTCTGTTAGTTTTTAAAAGTTTCCCAATCCTCTAACTTCCCATTAATTTTTGCCCTATTATAGCCCTCTCTTTGGCTTTTACATTGTCTTTGACTTCCCTTGTTAGCCACGGTTGTGTGTCCCCTTTCCTTTAGATGACCTCTTTCTCTTAGGGACGTAAATATCTTGTGCCTTCTAAATCGCTTCCAGAAATTCTAGCTATTGCTGCTCTGCTGTCATCTGTGTCAGTGTTCTTTTACAATAAATTCTGGCCAACTCCCCTCTCATGCCCCTGTAATTTTCTTCATTCCACTGTAATACTGATACATCTGACTTTAGCTTCTCCTTCTCAAATTTCAGGGTGAATTCGATCATAGTATGATCACTGGCCCCTAAGGGTTCCTTTACCTTAAGCTCTCTAATCAATTCTGGTTCACTGCACAACACCCAATCCAGAACAGCTGATCCTCCAGTGGGCTCAGCCACTACAAAGCCACTCTAGAAATTCCCCATCCTAGAATCCAGCACCAGCCTGATTTTCCCAGTCTACCTGCATATTGAAATACCCTATGACTATTGTAACATTGCACTTTTGGCATGCATTTTCTATCTCCTGTCATAATTTGTAGGCCACATCCTTCCTACTGTTTGGGGAGGGGGTGTGAGGGTCTGTATAGAACTCCCATGAGGGTCTTCTTACCTTCGCAGTTCCTCAGCTCTATCCACAATGATTCAACACCTTTCAACTCCATGCCGCCTCTTTCTAATGACTTGATTTCATTTTTTACCAGCAGAGCAACACCACCCCCTCTGCCTTCCTGCCTATCCTTTCATTACAATGTGTATCCTTGGACATTAAGCTCCCAGCTATAATCTTCTTTCAGTCATGGTTCAGTGATGCCTACAACATCGTACCTGCCAATTTGTAACTGTGCTGCAAGTTCACCTACATTCAAATACAAAACCTTCAGACCTGTGTTCACACTTTTCGATTTTGTCCGCCTGTCACCTTGCAACCCATCCTGTTGACTGCAATTTTGTCCTATCAACAACCTCTCATTGCCTCTGTTTGTAAACCAGCTACCCCATCTTCAGCACAATCATCTGCCTTTCCAACAGTACTTCTTGCATAGAAATTTTCCTAACTTTGTCTGAGGTCTTACCAACATCTGTCTCCACTAACTGTTCTGGGACTCTGGCTCCTAACCCCCTGCAACTTTAGTTTAAACCCCACCGGGCAGCATTAACAAACCTTCCAGCTAGGATATTAGTCCCCTCCAGTTCAGGTGCAAGCTGTCCCTTCTGTACAGGTCCCGCCTTCCCTGGAAGAGTGCCCAATGATCCAAAAATCTTATGCCCTCCCTCCTACACCAACTCCTTGGCCATGTATTAAACTGTATAATCTTCCTAGTTCTGGCCTTACTAACATATGGCGTGGGTAGCAGTCCTGAGATCACAGTCCTGGAGGTCCTGCCCTTTAACTTAGCACTTAACTCCCTGAACTCCCTATGCAGAACCTTGTCACTTGTCCTACCCATGTCATCGGTACCTACATGGACCACCACTTCTGGCTGTTCACCCACTCACTTAAGAATGCTGAGGACTCAATCTGGACCGTAGCACACAGAAGGCAACATACCATCCTGGAATCTCGTTCTCGCCCACAGAGCCTCCTGTCCATTCCCCTAACTAATGAATCCCCTATCGCCACAGTGTGCCTCTTCTCCCCGCTTCCCTTCTGAGTCACAGAGGCAGACCCAGTGCCAGAGACCTGATCACTGTGACTTTCCTCTGTTAGCTCATCCCCCCGACAGTACCCAAAGTGATATCCTGTTATAGAGGGGGATGGCCACAGGGGTGCTCTGCACTGGCTCTTTAAACCCTTCTCCTTCCTGACTGTCACCCAGTTTCCTGTGTCCTGCACCTTGGGTGTAACTACCTCTCTGTATGTCCTATCTATCACCCCTCAGCCTCTCAAATGATCCAGAGTTCACCCAGTTCCAGCTCCAACTCCTTAACGCGGTTTGTTAAGAGCTGCAGCTGGAAGCACTTCCCGCAGTTGTAGTCGTCAGGGACACTGGACGTCTCCCTGCCTTCCCACATCCTGCAAGAGGAGCATTCCACTATCTCGCCTGGCATCTCTACTATCCTAGCTGAGCAGATATAAAGAAGAGAATGAAAAAAACGAGCTTTTCTTTCCTTTGCTTTCTGTGAGTGAAGCCCCTCTATGCTGAAGAGAGCTTCAAGATCACCACTCTGACTCTGTTCACTCAGAAGACCGCCGCTGTGACGAAGGCTGCTGTGCATGCCCCTGCCTTCCTTTGATTTGTCCTTGCTGATTGATCCCAAATGCTGGTCAAAGCTCTTTCTCACTGACCTGCTGCCTCTCATCCTTGGGCAGTGGACCTAACTGAAGTCTCTTCCTCTCAAAACTTCCAATGTCCGGATTGGCCACTGGTCCGTGCTGATGTGTCTTTATCCTTTACCCTGTAGACCACTTTGTAAACACACCTATTCAGTTGGCAAGGGTGTTCTTGTTACTTTAAGCTCGCCATTCCAGACCGACCTCTCTAACTTTGCCTCCTGCACTGCTCCAGTGACGCCCAGGGTAAACTCAATTAGGCACCTTCCAACAAGGCATTTTGCAGTGCTCAAAACTTAATATGGAACTAAACAGTTTCAGATAACCACTCCCTATATTCCCCAGTCTACATATCTTTCTATTTTAATCTCTGTTTTCCTCTTCTGTCTTTGCCCATGTTTTAAAGTCATTGTTACCCCGACAACTCCAGTCTGCACCAATCACAGACATTCCCTCTGTTCTTCCCACCTCAGAACGCGGTTGCCTCCTCACTTTTCCAGTTCTGATGAAGGATCATTGGCCTCAGACGCTGACTTACCCTCTCTCCTCATGGACGCTGACCTGCATGGTCTGGTTTCAGATTCTGTGCACTTGGAGTATTCTGCTGCAAATGTGATTCAGTGCACGTGGCAATGGCTTGAGAATGACACGAAGAGTGAATGGCTTCACTGTGATATGGCTTGTTTTGAATCAGTCTTGGACATGTCTTGTGAATTGAGTAAACAGGGGAACAATAAGGCTTTAAATTAAATTGGTGGGAGAGGGAGGGTTCTGGTTCGGGTAATATAGAAAGAAATGATAGTGGATTGTGTAATGATAACCAGAGTTTATCAGGATAGGGTGGAACACAGGAACAGGAAAGAGCACAGGGGTATTACAGCCAAAGTAAAGAAACTAGTAAAAATCTCTTCACCCTATTGGCATGAGGAATTTGTAGCAAGGTGGAAGAACGATGGGATTAGAAATAAATGGATCTAATCTATTAGTCCCCATTACACAGACCTTGTTAAAATGTAGCTAAGTCTGGGAAAGAACTATTCCAGGCAAATTAACTTTGAGAAGGTGGAAAGGGAGGCTGGAGGCGGGGGGAGCTCTCCTGATAATAAAGAAAGAACAAAGGCAAGAAAATAGTGTGATCTTCCGTGAGCAAATCAAGAAATAAAACTGGTCTGTGCAAAGTTAAAGGAAAGCAGGGCACAGAAAACATTAGCGGTCTCCTGCAGGTCTCCAAACAGTGGGAGTAGCACAGGGCATGGTATAAATCAGGGGCTTAGTGGTGTTTGTAACATGTAATACCTGTATTATCTTTGTTAATGTAAATGTATATAGCAATTAAATTTGATAAGGTTCTTATAACATACTGATAGGGAACTTAAAACTTTAATTTGGTGATGGGCAAATCACATCAGCAACAATAGTGTGAGTAGAAGGAAAAATTCATATAGTGTAAAGAAGCTGTTTTGTTTTTACAGCAGTGTTTTGAGGAATTCCTGAGGGAACCGGCTATTTTATTACAAGTTCTTATGCCTGTATTTAAATCTCTTCAAGACCAGGTCTCCTTATTTTCCAAAACTGCTCTTGACCAGTTCTTTCACATTAAAGGTATTCCAGTAGCCAGAGTCCATGGAGTTGTGGCAGGTTACTGCCTGTGGAACCACCTGTAGTGGTGTAGAAAGGCAATGGAAGGCGAAAACTGCCACCAAAGCAGGACTAGCCCCTGTGCCAAACGAAGCGTGCAAGCCAGTTCCCTGAGACCTGAGGTGCTGACTCAGAAGGCGACGCTTGACTGACCTGGACTGGAGGCTCTTGATCCGGCCCAACATGTCCAAGTGTCCTGCAGAGTATTGTTCTATCACATCTTTGACATCGTACGGCCGCAAGGTCTCTTTAAATTTCCTCTTTGCTACCAGGAATTTCAGAATCCTAGAGGAGAAACGTGGGAAAAAGCGTTAGGGCAACTCAAACAGTGGATGGATTAATGCCTGCTGTGTAGTGTGAGTTAATGTATAATCCCAACAGAGTAGCCAAGGCTATGAGCCGAGAAGAATTATCTTTACTTGTTCTGAGACAACCCGTTTTCTGTCCTTGTTTCATCCCACAGTCATTCGGTTGTTGACAATAACTCACTCAACATAACTGCTGCACCATTATTGAGACTTTGTGGGAGGATTTGCATGTTTGAATGGAGTGGTGACAGACATCTTTGGTATTATCAGAAGCTAGGGTGCAATACCAGGAAAATACTCTATATTCAATTAATATGGACATATAATCAGAACTAGGAACGAGAGAGAGTTTTTGTACTTTTTATACTGACTGCAAACCACAGGCACGTTCACAACCCATAATGATTTATTTGATCAAGTCGGAGTTAATCATTCACGAAGATGAAGATAGTTTATTTTATTAAGGCTGTCATTACCATGTTGGTAATTCATAGGTCAAAAGGATGAGGGTGTTTCTAAATCGAGTAACCGCAGATGCAGTTGTTCCATTATTCAAGAACAGCTCTAAGAATAAGTCGAGAAGTTAGGCTGAAGAGCCTGACATTAGGTGTGGGTAAATTATTGGAAGGTGGAGATGTGATATTTAAGTACTTGGATAGGCAAGGCCTGAATAGAGACAGTTACCATGGCTTTGTGCATAGCAGTTATCTCTAACCAATCATATAGACTTTCTTTAGGATGTTACCAGGAACGACAATGGACCACGTTTACACAGACTTCAGCAAAGCCTTTGGCACACAGGACGAAGGAGTAAATCAGGTTCAACACAGGCTTAGTGGGAGAAGCCAGAGAGCGGGAGTAGATTTTTGACTAGAGGTCTATGACCAGTGGTGTGGCACAGGGACTGGCACTGGTTCTGTTGTTGCTTGGCATCTACATCAATGATCTGCATGATAATGGGAAACTGGATCAGATCTGGGAATATACATCCATAATTCATTGAAAGTGGCACCACAGGTAGATAGAGTGGTAAGGAGAACCTTTATAAATCAGAGTATTGAGCACAGGAGCTGGGATGTTGTACAGGATGTTGGTGAGCCCAAATCTGGAATATTATTTGGTTCTGCTCACCTGCCTACAGGAACGGTATCAATAAGATTGAAAGAATAAAGAGAAAATTTACCAGGATGTTGCAGGGACTTGAGGACATGAGTTATGGGGAAGGATTGAATAGGTTAGCACTTTATTCTCTGTAGCGTAGAAGAATGAGGGGAGATTCGATAGAGGTATACAAAATGATGAGGGGTATAGATAGGGTAAATACAAGCAGGCTTTTTCACTGAGGTTGGGTGAGACTAGAACTAGTCATAGGTTAAAGGTGAAAGGTGAAATATTTAAAGGGAACCAGAGGAAGAAACTTCTTCACTTAGAGGGTGGTGAGAGTGTGGAATGAGCTGGTGGATGAGGGTTTGATTTCAATATTTAAAGGAAGTTTGAGTGTCCATGAGGTGGTGTATGGAGGGCTATGGTGGATTGATGGGACTAATCAGATGAGAGTTCAGCACAGACAAGATGGGCCAAATGACCTGCTTCTGTTCGGCTGCACTCTATGACTCTATAGCTCAATTCTGGGAATCTGAAATAACAACACAAAATGTTGGATGTACTAAGGTGGGTCAGGCAGCACCTGTGCAAAGAGAGAAAGAGTTAGTGTTTCCATTGTAGAGAAGGGCTTCAACCTTAAACACTTCCACTCATGTTGCTTGACCCGGTGAATGTTTCCCGCAGTTTCAAGAACATTTCTTGTATTGAGGACAGAAGCTGTCTGGTACACATGCACAGCTGAAGTGGAATTGTGGTGGTTCAGTCCACGGACAGAATGCATAGAAAGAGGCCACATGAATTAGAATGCGTTGGTCCAATGCATCCCATCTGTCGTACTCCTATTCGCTCTCCATGCGTGTTCATGTTTCTCTTTCCCAAGCAATGATTAAATTCCTTGCTAAAATAATTTATTTGGCCTGATTTGACACATTTGTGCTGAAACATACCATTGTCTGGATTAAGAGCTCTTGTGTTTAATCTGCTTTACAAGTTAATGAATGATTTTAAATCTGCACCCTAAGAAGGAACACTATTTCTTCTTGATTTCCCTTCGGAATTGTAATGTGCAATATGGTGACCTATTGACTCCGGTATACCGTAAAGACCATATAGACGTAGGAGCAGAATTAGGCTGTTTGGCCCATCAAGTCTGCTCTGCCATTCAATCACAGCTAATCCTTTTTTTTGCTCCTCACGCCATTTCCCAGCCTTCTCCCTGTAACCTTTGACGTCATGTCCAAACAAGAACCCATCAATCTCTACCTTAAATATACCCAGCGACCTGGCCTCCACAGCTGCATGTGGCAACAAATTCCACAAATTCATCACCCTTTGGCTAAAGAAATTTCTCCGCATTCCCATTTTAAAAAAAGGCGCCCCTTTCTCTTGAGGCTGTGCCCTCTTGTCCTAAACTCACCCTCCACGGGAAACATCCTTTCCACATCTACACTGTCTAGGACTTTCAACATTCAAAAGATTTCAATTAGATTCCCCCTTATCCTTCTAAATTCCAGCAAGTACAGACCCAGAGCCATCATGTTCCTCATATGATAACCCTTTCATACCTGGAATCATCCTTGTGAACCTCCTCTGGACCCTCTCCAATGCCAGCACATCTTTTCTAAGATGAGGAGCCCAAAACTATTCACAATACTCACCAGTGCCTTATAAAGCCTCAGCATCACAACCTTGCCTCTAGACCTCTTGAAATGAGTGAAAACATTGCATTTGCCTTCCTCACCACCGACTCAACCTGCAAATTAACCTTTAGGGTGTCTGCACAAGGACTCCAAAATCCCTTTGTATCTCAGATTTTTGGATTATCTCCTCGTTTAGAAAATAGTCCACACATTTATTTCTACTACCAAAGTGCATAACCATGCATTTTCTAATATTTCATTTGCCATTTTCTTGCCCAGTCTCCTAATCTGTCTAAGTCCTTCAGCATCCTACCTGTTTCTTCAACACTACCTGTCCCTCCACCAATCTTCGTATCATCTGCAGACCTGGCAACAAAGCCATCTATTCCATCATCTAAATCATTTACATACATCATAAAAAGCACAGGTCCCAACCGACCCCTGTGGAACACCACTAGTCACTGGCAGTCAACCAGACAAGGAGTCTTTTATTCCCACACACTGCCTCCTACCAATCAGCCAATACTCTAACCATGTTAGTAACTTTCCTGAAATACCATGGGCTCTTAACAGTCTCATGTGTGGTACCTTGTCAAAGGCCTTCTGAAAGTCCAAATATACAGCATTCACTGCATCCCCTTTATCTATCCTACTTGTAATCTCCTCAAAGAATTACAACAAGTTCATTAGGCAGGATTTTTCCTTAAGGAAACTATCCTATCTTGTCTTGACTCACCAAGTACTCCATCACTTCGTCCTTAACATTGACTCTTCCCAACCACTGGGGACAGACTAATGTCTATAATTTCCTTTATGCTGCCTTCCTCCTTTCTTAAAGAGTGGAGTGACATCTGTAATTTTCCTTTCCTCTGGCACCATGCCAGAGTCCAATGATTTCTGAAAGATCATTGCTAATGCTGCCACAATCTCTAACGCTACCTCTTTCAGAACCCGAGGGTGCAGTTCATCTGGTCTGGGTGACTTATGTACCTTTAGGTCTTTCAGCTTGGCCAGGTTCGAGTAGGTCAGGCCGATAGCCTGCCTGAGACTTGGGTAAAAGAACCTGGACAAAGGAGATCCCATCAAAACATGATCTCTCATATCACATGAATGTTTATGACATTGAAGAGGCCATTTGGCCTGTAGAGTCTGTGCTGACTTTCAGAGCAATCCCATCAATCTCATTTCCCCATTTATTTCTCAGTGACCTATCATCCCCCAATGCGCCTCTATCATCTTCTCCAGATCCTCCTCTTACCCATCTACACGAGGGAACATTTTCAATGGCCAGCCGAGCCTTTGGGATGTGGCAGGAAACCACCTGGACACAGGGAGAGCGTGCAAACTTCTCACTGCCAACGCTGGAGGCCAGGAATGCCCCCGGATAGTTGGATCAGCCATGCATCAATACTACCTGCTGCAGCACCGTACTGCGCACCCACCCACCCCCTGTACCACGCCTGAAGAAATAAATATGGAAAGGCTTGCAGTTATATACTGACCACACCTTCGATTCACTCCAATATCTTACCGACAAGGACATCTCCTTAACTATACTATAGGAAGCAGATAACCAGTGTGTACGCAGGAAGTTTTGACAAAGTGACCGTGATCAAAGAAGTTGATCTTTGACCCTGTTGAGAATGGAATAAAAACTGGGCAGAATTCCTAATCATTTGCTTTCTAAACTTGTTTTCATCAGATGGAACATCCACAATCTAACACAATGTTTATTTTTGTTGGGACACGCTGATGAAAATCGAGTGATTCCTGCTGTTGTGATGAGGCTTGTGTTTCAGAATTCCTTGTCTGACACTGCAGCAGTACTTACAGGAGGGGTGGCTAACTCCTGTACATTAACTTGGACAAGCTGTTGTACAGTGAAGGGCTGGGCTGCACAATTAGAGACATTGACCAACTAATGTCCCAGACAAGCTATGGATTGTGAAGTGTTTAATTAGTTATTGAGATACAGCATGGAACAGGCCATTCGGGCCCTGCAAGCCCCGATTTAACCCAAGCCCAATCATGGGACAATTTAGATTATGAAGACACGTAGTCCTCTTTTATTGTCATTTAATAATGCATGCATTAAGAAATGATACAATATTTCCTCCGGTGTGATATCACAAAACACAGGACAGACCAAGACTGAAAAAACTGACAAAACCAAATAATTATAACATATAGTTACAACAGTGCAACAATACCATAACTTGATGAAGAAGTCCATGAGCACAGTAAAAGTTCAAAGTCTCTCAAATGTCCCACATCTCACGCAGATGGGAGAAGGAAGAAAAACTCTCCCTGCCATGCCTACCCCAGTCCGACTCTGAGTCATCCAAAAACTTCAAGCTCTGATCAGCTCTCCAACACCGAGTGCTGAGCGCCATCTCTGTCCGAACGATTCGACTTCAACCTCGGTCGTCAACAGCAGGCAAAGCCGGGGATTTTGAGGCCTACCCTCCGAAAGATTCCCGACCATGCAGCATACTTACATTGGTAATTTCGCAGGTAACTTACATTGACCAATTAACCTACCAACAAGTACGTCTTTGCTGTGGTCATGTGGTCACGGAGGAAACGTAAAACACCTTACAGGCGGCGGTGGGATTTGAACCCTGGTCGCTAGTACTGTAAACCGTTGTGCTAGCCGCTACACTACCATGCAAGCAATGAAGGAGATATGTAAGGGGACAATGAAGGCAATGTGTAAGGCTGGTGATGTCACGTTGCTTAAGATCAAACAAAAACTACTGAGTGAGGAGCTGTTGGATAAAGTTCTCAGAGCTATTTCACTTACAGAGACGAACCTGCCATATTGAAGCAATGTGTAGAAGCAAAAACCAGGTGATGGAAGATTTTTAAAGTATATTTAATCTCCTCAGCTAGTGCATCACTCCAGTAAAATAAAAGCAGAAAATGCTCAAAACTCAGCAGGTCAGGCAGCATATGTGGAGAGGGAAATAGACTGAATGTTCCTGTTTAAACACTCCTCCTCAGAACTGATGCAGGATTGGCTACCTGAGATGTGGTCAGTGGACCATTGAGACAGGGGTGGAGGAATGGAAAGATGAACTGGTCACTCACTAAGAGTCATGCTTGGGAAGTAGCAGGGATACAGCTGTGTGTGTGGGTGGGGGTCATTTTGTGGTTGGAAGGGTAGAGGGAAAGGGAGAGGTATCCCAATGTCAGTCATAGAGTCGTAGAGAGCTACAGCACAGAAACAGGCCCTTCAGCCCATTTAGTTGTTGGTGAGCTGCTAGCCTGCCTAGTCCCATCAACCCGCACCTGGAGCATAGTCCTTCGTACCTCGCCATCCCATGTACTTATCCAAACTTCTCTTAACTGTTGCAATTAAACCCGCATCTACCACTTTTGCTGCAGCTCGTTCCGCACTTACGGTTAGTGAATTGTAGGCACGCTAGTTTGGTGTCAGAAGTGTGGCGACACTTGCCCAGTACAACCCATGCTGATTTGATCTGATATGAACAACGTATTTCGCTGCATGTTTTGATGTACATGTGAGAAATAAAGCCAAAGCATTTTAAAAAATCTTCCAATTAACCTACCAGCCTACGTGCCTTTGGGATGTGGGAGGGAAACTGGAGCACCCAAGGAAACGCAGTGGTCAGAGGGAGAATGTGTGAATTCCACGCAGAGGGCAGTGGAGCTGAGGACTGAATACAGGCCACTGATAGTGACTTGATTAGATGATATATGTTGAACATCATATCCTGAAGTGGGGGAAGGAGAACAGCCAGAGGTCATGGTACATATTGGTACCAATGACAGGTAGGGAAAGGGGGAGGTCCTGAAAACAGACTATAGGGAATGAGGGAGGAAGTTGAGAAGCAGGACCTCAAAGGTAGTAACCTCAGGATTACTGCCTGTGCCACATGACAGTGAGTATAGGAATAGAATGAGGTGGAGGATAAATGCCTGGCTGAGGGATTGGAGCAGGGGGCAGTGATTCAGATTTGTGGATCATTGGGACCTCTTTTGGGGCAGGCGTGATCAATACATTAAGGATGGGTTCCACATGAATCCGAAGGGGACCAATATCCTGGCAGGGAGGTTTGCTAAGACTGTTGGGGTGAGTTTAAACTAGAATTGCTGGGGTCTGGGAATCGAACTGAAGAGACAGAAGAAGGGATGGTTGGCTCACAAATAGAGAAAGCTTGGAGACAGTGTGTGAGGGAGGATAGGCAGGTGATAGAGAAGGGATGTGCTCAGACTGATGGTTTGAGATGTGTCTATTTTAATGCAAGGAGTATCATGATAAAAGCGGATGAGCTTAGAGCGTGTATCAGTACTTGGAGCTATGACGTTGTGGCCATTACAGAGACTTGGATGGCTCAGGGGCAGGAATGGTTACTGAGAGTGCCAGGCTTTAGATGTTTCAGAAAGGACAGGGAGGGAGGCGAAAGAGGTGGGGGTGTAGCACTGCTGATCAGAGATAGTGTCACAGCTGCAGAAAAAGAGGGTCATGGAGGGATTGTCCACTGAGTCTCTGTGGGTGGAAGTTAGAAATGGAAAGGGGTCAATAACTCTACTGGGTGTTTTTTACAGACCACCCAGTAGTAACAGGGACATTGAGGAGCAGATAGGGAGACAGATTCTGGAAAGGTGTAATAATAACAGGGTTGGTGTGGTGGGAGATTTTAATTTCCCGAATATTGATTGGCATCTACCTCGAGTGAGGAGTTTAGATGGGGTGGAGTTTATTAGGTGTGCTCAGGAAGGTTTCCTGACACAATATGTAGATAAGCCTACAAGAGGAGAGGCTGTACTTGATCTGGTATTGGGAAATTAACCTGCTCAGGTGTCAGGTCTCTCAGTGGGAGAGCATTTTGGAGATAGTGATCACAATTCTATCTCCTTTGCCATAGCATTGGAGAGGGATAGGAACAGACAAGTTAGGAAAGCATTTAATTGGAGTAAGGGGAAATATGAAGCCATCAGGCAGGAACTTGGAAGCATAAATTGGGAACAGATGTTCTCAGGGAAATGTACAGCAGAAATATGGCAAATATTCAGGGGATATTTGAATGGCGTTCTGCATAGGTACGTTCCAATGAGACAGGGAAAGGATAGTAGTGTACAGGAACTGTTGGGTACAAAGGCTGTTGAAAATCTAGTCAAGAAGAAAAGAAAAGCTTACGAAAGGTTTAAAAAACTAGAGATCTAGAAGATTATAAGGCTAGCAGGAAGGAGCTTAAGAAAGAAATTAGGAGAGCCAGAAGGGGCCATGAGAGGGCCTTAATGAGCAGGATTAAGGAAAACCCCAAGGCATTCTACAAGTATGTGAGGAGCAAGAGGATAAGACGTGACAGAATAGGACCAATCAAGTGTGACAGTGGAAAAGTGTGTACGGAACCGGAGGCGATAGCAGAGGTACTTAATGAATACTTTGCTTCCGATTTCACTACGGAAAAGGATCTTGGCGATTGTAGGGATGACTTACAGCTGATTGAAAAGATTGAGCATATAAATATTAAAAAAGAGGATGTGCTAGAGCTTTTGGAAAGCATCAAGTTGGATAAGTCTTCGGGACTGGACGGGATATATCCCAGGCTACTGTGGGAGGTGAGGGAGGATATTGTTGAGCCTCTGGCAATGATCTTTGCATCATCAATGCAGACGGGGGAGGTTCTGGAGGATTGGAGGGTTGCAGATGTTGTTCCCTGAGAGGCAGGACTCACGAACATTTGGAGAGGCATAATAAGATTAGGAATAGTCAGCATGGTTTTGTCAAAGGCAGGTCGTGCCTTACGAGCTTGATTGATTTTTTTGAGGATGTGACTAAACACATTGATTAAGGTAGAGCAGTAGATGTGGTGTATATGGATTTCAGCAAGGCATTTGATAAGGTACCCCATGCAAGGCTTATTGAGACAGCAAGGAAGCATGGGATCCAAGGGGACCTTGCTTTGTGGATTCAGAATTGGCTTGCCCATAGAAGGCAAAGAGTGGTTGTAGATGGGTCATATTCTACACTACATGGAGGTCAGTGACCAGTGGTCTGCCTCAGGGATCTGTTCTGGGACCTCTACTCTTTGTGATTTTTATAAATGACCTGGATGAGGAAGTAGAGGGATGGGTTAGTAAATTTGCTGATGACACAAAGGTTGGGGGTGTTGTGGATAATGTGGAGGGCTGTCAGAGGTTACAGCGGGACATCGATAGGATCCAAAACTGGGCTGAGAAATAGCAGATGACGTTCAACCCAGATAGGCATGAGGTGGTTAGTTTTGGTAGGTCAAATATGATGGCAGAATATAGTATTAATCGTAAGAGCCCTGGCAGTGTGGAGGATCAGAGGGATCTTGGGGTCCGAGTCCATAGGACACTCAAAGCTGCTACACAGGTTGACTGTGTGGTTAAGAAGGCAAATGGTGCATTGGCTTTCATCAACTGTGGGATTGAGTTTAAGAGCCGAGAGGTAATGTTACAGCTACGAGGGGTGATTGATTAAGTTCGTGGCCTAAGGTAGAAGGAGTCAATTTTAGAAAACCCAGCACATTTATTTTTCAACATAGTTCCCTCCTACATGTACACACTTAGTCCAGCGGTCGTGGAGCATACGGATCCCTTCTTTGTAGAAGTGGTCCACAGCAGGGGTGATTGATAAGTTCGTGGCCTAAGGTAGACGGAGATGAGTTATTAACTTCAAACTTTCTGCATTTTCAGTCAAAGAGATGAACTGCACGTGCATGTTACGAGACCGTCTTGGACCTCCAGGTGGTCCACAGCAGGGGTGATTGATAAGTTTGTGGCCTAAGGTAGAAGGAGATGAGTTATACAGCTCTCGTTATATGCACGTGCAGTTCAACTCTTTGAGTGAAAATGCAGAAAGTTTGATGTTTCACCTCATCTTCTTCTACTTTAGGCCACAAACTTATCAATCACCCCTGCTGTGGACCACTTTCTGGAGGTCGAAGACTCCGAATTCTACAAAGAAGGGATCCGTATGCTCCACAACTGCTGGACTAAGTGTGTAAATGTAGGAAAAAATAATGTGCTAGGTTTTCTAAAATTGACTCCTTCTACCCCAGGCCACGAACTTATCAATCACCCCCCGTATTTAGGGCCCTGGTCAGAACCCACTTGGAGTACTGTGCTCAGTTCTGGTCACCTCACTACAGGAAGGACCTCACTCACTACTCGACCTTTTCTCCTTGGAGAGGGGGACAACGAGAGGTGACCTGAATGAGGTGTATAAGATAATGAGAGGGATTGATCATGTGGATAGTCAGAGGCTTTTTCCTAGGGCTGAAATGGCTAACACCAGAGGGCACAGTAGGTACAGAGGAGATGTCAGGGGTAAGTTTTTTACGC
This sequence comes from Mobula birostris, assembly GCF_030028105.1. Taxonomy (NCBI): domain Eukaryota; kingdom Metazoa; phylum Chordata; class Chondrichthyes; order Myliobatiformes; family Myliobatidae; genus Mobula; species Mobula birostris. The sequence continues at coordinate 33,486,123 of NC_092399.1, forward strand.
AGAGAGTGGTGAGTATGAGGAATGGGCTGCTGGCGATGGTGGTGGAGGTGGATACGATAGGGTCTTTTAAGAGACTCCTGGATAGGTACATGGAGCTTAGAAAAATGGAGGGCTATGGGTTACCCTAGGTAATTTCTAAAGTACCTACATGTTCCGCACAGCATTGTGGGCTGAAGGGCCTGAATTGTGCTGTAGGTTTTCTATGTAGGTTGTTCTATGAACAAGAATGCTTTATATTGTAACATCTGAAACAGAATGAAAACAGCAGTGACTTGGTTCATTAAACCTGTTAGTGCAAACACAGAAACCAACAGAAATGTCCTCATTACATACAGTCAGCTCCTCAGGGTGTCTGTACAACACTCCGTGGTCCACTCAGTGCTGAGTGAGACTTGTGTGTCAGGCAGAAATAAAGCAGAACCAGCTTGGGCTGAAAGTGCTTGAAGTAAACAGTATCAGCTTTAGTGGTTATTGCTCAACGATTGGGGAAGAGAGTGCTCAACTTGCAGCTTGAGTGAGGGTGTGAAGCAGCTGGTCATGAACAGGTTAATAATCCTTCAGCATCATCCAACATCAGTGATCCAGCAAGCTCCAGTAACCCAGCACCTCTGGGACTTCGGTAGTGCCGGATGTGAAGATTTCCTAGACTACACAGGGAAAGTTAAGAGCGTGAGAGGCGCATGCCCCGCAATCTCTCTTTTCTCACCCTGCTATAGGTGCCAGATTATCACTTCCCACTGCCTCTGATCACCCACTCTGGACATTCTCCCTCTCCCCTCTCTCCCATCGGGCAGAAGAAACAAAAGCCTGAACGGATGTACCGCCAGGCTCGAGGACGGCTTTTAGATAGATAGATAGATAGACAGATATACTTTATTAATCCCAAGGGAAATTTGGTTTTGTTGGAAATTGGGTTTCGTTACAGCCGCACCAACCAAGAATAGAGCATAAATATAGCAATACAAAACCCCCCAACAATCAAACAACAAATGCAAACTATGCCAGCTGGAAAATAAGTCCAGGACCAGTCTATTGGCTCAGGGTGTCTGACCCTCCACAGGAGGAGCTGCACGTTCGATGGCCACACTGTTACCCCGCTGTTATCAGACTATTGAACGTCCCTGAGTACGATGAGATGGGCGGTTGACCTCACAGTCACGGCCGACCCACTGACATTGGATGATGCTGGACAGACTGATCAGTGGAAGTGTTAATATGCTGCCAGAGGTAGATGCGATAGAAACATTAGGGTGCTCTTTGATGGGCATGTGAATATACAGGGAATGAAAGGAGATGGACCATGTCCAGGGAGAAGGGATGAGTTTAACTTGGTGTTCTTATCCTAATTAGTCCAGCGACATAGGGTCTGCTCCTGTGCTGTCCTGTTCTACATCCTTTGTTTTATAAGGCATGAACACCAAACATACCTTTACTTCACTCTCTTTTACACAGAGCCCACAGCAACATAATAAACATTCCAGGGAACCTGGGAATGTGAAATACACAAGCACGCTGGATCCCAGCTCCAGCCACAAATCTTGAGCCCAGGTGTTCCCGTCGCCAGCCCTGACTTCAACCGCACACTCTGTCTCCAGTCTGGATGATCAGAGACACAAAATACCCTGCAGATGCTGGGGTCAAAGCAACACTCACAACATGCTGGAGGAACTCAGTAGGTCGGGCAGCATCCGTGGAAACGATCAGTCAGCGTTTCGGGCCGGAACCCTTCGTCAGTACTGAAGAGGGAATAGGGCCTCTGCGCCTTCCCTCTTCAGTGCTGATGAAGTGTTCCGGCCCGAAACGTTGGATGATCAGAGTTTCACTGACACTGGTTTCTAAAACATGAAAGTTGTTCAACAACCTGTGCAGGCCTCACCTTCAACGGGACCTGACTGAAAGTTTTACCTCGGTGACAGTGATCAAGGCTCATCACCATGGATCTAAGTAGAATTTATTTTATTTCAATTCACTCATTCATTAATCCTTGCTTGCCTTAGAGTTGCAAATACTTTGGATGTGTTCTGTAAAGGTTTTCAGAGAGCTTCATAACAATTTTTGCTGTGAGTTAAATTCTCAACGAAAATTTGATGAAATCACTCCAGCTACTTCTATTTACCTCATTACACAATCCATAATCTTCCCAGGAGAACTGTGTTTGGGATTGAAGCGAACAATGCGGGCACCAAAACGACCAGGTACACAAAACAGATGTCACACAGGGTTTTCTCCTTGGAAGCCGAGCCCAGAACTGTATGCTAACTCTGCATGTTTCAGTTTCCCCCAAAACAATAGCCTTATTTTGTTGGGTGTTCCTGTGGTTTACGTGCTGGGAGGTGTCCTACTGCTCTCTTTATCTGATTTCTAATCCATGGGAGCCTGTATTCAAGTGCCAAGGTTTGAGTGCTGCCAGCTTTATGGAACGACATCGAATGTCTCCCCAGTGTCAAAGTTGCAGCAATGAAACTGTGATATTTAATTGATGGGATGAAATCCACTGATTCTGAGTGGTCAGAGTGGCTATCTGTCTGAAATCCCTCAAAGCAGAAGCAATCTATTATCCTAAAACTGCTAAGTCACACTGCAGAGATCTGTAAAAGTTGCATAATGACAAAGGATGAGGGGATTTGTTAGAAGCTGAGACAATTGCCATTTTCTGTATACACTGCACTATCTTTCTCTGGAGTTGTATGATGGGGCAAAGTCATGGGAGTTTTCCTCTATAAAATTCCGTCCATTCTGCATCTAATGCTGCTGTATCCCAGATCGACCTTACTTTGGGAATGTGCGATGGAAAAATGCAGTATTCTGTAGGTATGTCTGAATTCAGTGCTGGATTTTCCATGCTAGTTGGGGGCGGGTGGGAGGGGATGGCTTCTGTACCCTCTCCCTGTCACACCTCGGCTGTAGGGTTGGATTTAGTATGTCACCGCTTGCAGCTCAGCAAAAAGAAATCTCACTCATGAAGGGCAATATCAGCTTTGACAACGTCACTCCACAACCCCGCCAAATGACAGCTCCATGCACTCACAGTAGACAGCACATTGGGAGATCTACAACCATCACTTCCGTCTATCTTCCATCGCCTCCCTCAAACTACCTCAACAACTTGCTTGCACATTAAACGTTTTCCAGGTGGGACCACAAACACTGGCTCATAGTGCTCAATGTTGATCGCCCTCCATTCCATCTCTCTGCCTCTCCTCCGTCTTTGCCTTGTTCCATCTTCATTAACCTTGGAATACCACAGAATCTCCTCTCTACCGCCCACCTCAATATCTCCAACCTTTGTCCTGCTACCAAGAAAACTGGAGCACAGGAGTGTAGGAAACAGGATTGGGATGAGGCTCCAGGAAAAGATCACAATCATTCAAGGGTTCAATCAGCAAAGTCTGAAGCAACATACACAAAATGCTGGAGGAACTCAGCAGGCCGGGTAGCATCTATGGAAATGAATGAACAGTCATCGTTTTGGCCAAGGCCCTTCCTCGGAACTGGAAAGGAAGGGGGAAGACGCTAGAATAAAATGGTGGGGGGAGGAGAAGGTGATAAGTGATTGCAGGTGGGTAGGAAAGGTAAAGGGTTGGTGAGAAAGAAGAGGATAGGAGAAAGGAGGAGGGGGCCTGGGGGAGGTGAGAAGTAGGTGAGAAGAGGTAAGATACCAGAATGGAGAATAGAAGAAGAGGTGAGGGGGAAGGAAACATTTTTTTTACCAAAAGGAGAAATCGATATTCATACCATCAGGTTGGAAGCTACCCAGACAGAATATATGATGTGGTTTCTCCAACCTGTGGCATAGGAGGTGGCCATGGACCGAAATGTTGGAACGAGAATGGTAATTGGAATTAAAATCACAAAAAGGAGAAAATCTGCAGATGCTGGAAATCCAAGCAACACACACGTTAAACTGTTGGGCCGCTGGGAAGCTCTGCTTTTGGTGGATGGAGTGGAGGTGCACGACGACGTGGTCCCCCAATTTATGATGGGTCTCACCAAAGCAGAGGGGTTGCATCAGGAGCACCAGACACAACAGATGACCCCAGCACACTCACAGGTGAAGTGGTGCAGAAATGAAGATCTTATGGCTCAAAGCTTGATTAAGGGAGCTGGGTTTAAGGAGATTTTAGAGGATGAAAGAGATACAGACAGAGATGACAAGTTAGGGAGAAAGACCCAGAGCTTAGGGCCAGTTCTTATTGTAATTTATGGTGTATATTATATATTGCCCTGTCCTACTGCAGCAAAACAACAAATTTTATGTCATATCTTAGCGCTGTTAAAGCTGATAAATTTGCTAATGATACAGCTATTGCCAGAACCTCAGACGGAGATACGAGAACGTACAGGAAAGAGATATATCAACTTGTTGAGTGGTGTCACACAATAACCTTGCATTCAATGTCAGTAAGACCAAAGAGCTGATTGTGGACTTCAGGAAGGATAAGATGAGGGAACACAAACCAATCTTCATCGAAGGACCTGAAGTGAAGAGAGTAAGCAACTTCAAGTTCCTGGGTGTCAATATCTCTGAGGGTCTATCCTGGGCCCAACATATCAATTCAGCTACACAGAAAGTATGACAGTGGCTATATTTCATCAGGACTTTGAGGAGATTTGGTATGTCACCAGAGACACTCACAAATTTCTACAGATTAACTGGCCGCCTCTCTGCCTGGTATGGTGGGCTACTGCGCAGGTTCGAAATAAGCCAAAGTGATTTCTAAGCTCAGTCAGCTCCATCATGGGCACCAGCCTCCATAGTAACCAGGACACCTTCAGGGAGCGATGCCTCAGAAAGGTGACATCCATCATTAAGGACCCCCATCACCCAGGTCATGTCTTGTTTTCACTGCTACCATCAGGAAGGAGGTACAGAAGCCTGAAGGCACACACTCAGCAATTCATGAACAGCTTCTCCCCTCTGCCATCTGATTTCTGAATAGACATTGAACCATGAATACTACCTCACTCTTTTTTGTTTCAATTTTTGCACTATTTAATATACTGTATATATACTTACTGTAATTCACATTTTTGTAATATTCTATATTGCATTTTACTGTTGCTGCAAAGATAACAAATTTCACAACATCTGCCGATGATACTAAACCTGTTTCTGATTCTGGATTCATGTCACTAAAGAGACCTCAGAAGCTGCAGGTTTGGAGGAGACTACAGACAAAGGGAAGGAGACCAAGGATAAGATTTCTGAGGCAGTCAGTTGCCCAACCAGTCAGCCAGTGACCAAGGAAAGGGAGAGACTGAGTGGATGTGAGGGTCAAGGTGAGCCTAATGTATGGGAGGTGGGAGGTCAGACTAAGGAACAATAAAATATTCACATCCTGACCTGACAGCACTGGATTAGTAGAGAGGGTAAAGGGGAAGGAGCATTTGGAGATGGGTTGGGCAGGTGCTTGGTCCTGAAGCTGTCAGGGGAAGGGAACCTATGCCAAGCTTGCAAACAGTCTGCTTCAGTCCTGGGCAGTGGCGGGGAAAGGACACGGAGTGGACGTGGAGTTGCTTCAATGTCTGACTGCAATGATCTTCCCACGCCATTGCTCATCAATCAAAGCCTGTTGGTGTGAGTGCTGGCAGGCGGAAGGAAAGCAGACAGTGCCTCCTCTTGCACTGGCTGTGGAATCAGCGTTGGGTGCCCTGCAGATCCACCCGTCCGCTCAGTGTTCCACTATCCTGTGACAATGCCTCGGAAGCATGGAGCTGCTTTTGTACACAGAGGTGATTACATCTGCCTCTATCAAAGCAAAATATGTCTGAAATGTTGGTCACTGCTGTAAGGCAGACCGTAAGACACAGGAGCAGAACTAGGCTATTTGGCTCATCAAGTCTGCTCCACCATTTGATCATAACTGATTATTAACCCTCTCAACCCCATAACCTTTGACGCCCTCACTAATCAAGAACCTATCAACCTCCGCTTTAACTATGACTTGGCCTCTACAGCCGTCTGTTGCAATGAGTTTCATAGATTCACACTTTAGGAATAGAATAGCCAACGTTCCCGCCGCAATATGTCATGAAGAATAACTAAACGGTACAAACACATTTAGGGATGGCTTGTTCGTCTGTAGTCCCATAAGCTAAAGAGCTCTCGGAATGAACTTTAGTACGTTTAACGGGCAGCTTGTCTCCCGACGTGGAGACAGAGGAGTTCAAGGAATGGGAGAGTGGTATTGGAAATGGTCCGAGTGACTGTGAGAGCAGGGTGGAAGTCAGAAGCGAAGTTGATGAAATTGCTACGTTCCGATTGGGAGCAGCAGACGGCACCAATCAGTCATTGATGTAGAAGTGAAGGAATTTGAGAGGGATGTCAGAGTATGCTTGGAAAAAGAATCACCCCATGTAGCCAATCAGAAGGTAGGTGTAGCTGAGGGTCATATGAGCACTGGTGGCTAATGCGTGTCCTGAGATTGTCAGTGGAGAGTTAGACTCTTGGATCTGCCTATCGCTTGCTAATTTTTGCCCTCCCTTTCACCTCTTTATACTAGCTATCTCCCCTCTATTATTTCAGATGATATGACACTATCCATTTCCATCTTTAAGTGTTGCCTGATAAGCTGAGTTTCTCCAGTAGCTTGCCATTTGAATGTTAGCAATACTTGAGGCTATCATTGGGTCTCGATAAGTCCTTCCGAGAACTTGGCCTGGATTCCACTGACTTCCTGAGCGGAGCCGGGAAATGTGGAACTTTGGCATCCTCTCTGACTCCAGGCTCTGCATTACTTCCAAGAGAAATGTACACTGCTTCTATCAGATGAAGCGTTAAACCTGATCAGTGTCTCGGTGGATGTAAACACCAACTGCCCCTCCACCCCACCACCCCACACCCTCCAGTATTGTTTCCAAGAAAAAGGGAGTTCCCACCAACATCCCAACAGTACACCATGTCCTGCTCCTTGTTTCCCTTGATCAACATTTCCAAAGTAGGTATGGGCTTGTAATCGCTTTGGTGTTTATCCTGTGAGTGAATTGTCGCCTGTGCTTCCTATACCCTAGAAGGACTTGTTAAATTGTGAAGCATAATGTTATAGAGTTGTTCATCGCAAAGATCAAGCCCTTCAGCCCATCGCATCCATGTTCACCCTTTTATTACAAATCCCACCGTGATGGTACCTTTCTCTGCCTTGTCCATTCAGGTCTCTGTCAAGGTGCCCCTTAAATGTACTGACTGTCCCTGAAGCATTTGGCAATATGCTGGAGGAGACACGAAGGCAGTCGTTGGTGCAAAACTCTCTCTCCTGTCACCTAATCCACAACTTCATATCCACCAGCCTTTACACCCCCATCCCCACCTTCACTGTCACGTACGAAGAAGTGATTCCCACACCCTGGCTTGCCCCTCACTGATCATTCAATGCCCTGTGCGCCAAGTCTCATGCAGCTCTTCAAGTCCTGCAGTGACCCCACCCTTGGTGACCTGTAGTCGTCTCACTGGGGACTCCACCACCTCCGGTTTTCCTCCGACATCAGGTATTACTCCTCCTGCCACTTCAGTCCAGCTCCACTTCACCCGAGTCCACTCCACCGTTTCTCTGTCCCCTGCCAGCTCCACTTGCTGCCCCGATACACCTGACCACCGGACTGAGCTTTCCACTTCCCAGCCTGACCTTCCCCTCCGGTCCTGCTTTCGAGGGCTCAGGACCGAGAATATCCTCCCTCCCCTCACTGACAAGATACATTCAAATGTTTCCTCACACAAAACTGGCTCCAAGGCAGCCAGTTTTTTTTTTCATGCATGGGTGATCACACGTACAAAGGACAGGCGAGAGAATATTCCCTGTGTAAATCCCTAACCCAAATACACATCCCAGCCTCACACGAACATTCATCTGTCAACTCTTGTTCCAGGAGGCCCCTTGCTCAGTGCTCACATGTCAGCTCTCTGCTGACCAATAGACTATAGAACACAGGACATTATAACACAAGCACAGGCCCTTTGGCCGACATGTTGTTCTGACCTTTTAACATTTTCTAAAATCAATCTAACTCTCCTCTCCTATATAGTTCTTAGTTTTTCTATCATTTATGTGCCTATCTCACTGTTTCTTATCTGTCTCTGCCACTACCTCGGCAGCACTTTCCGCACAACTATCGCTCTCTGTGTAGAGAAATTACCTCGAACATCCCCCGCAAACTTTCCTCCAGTCACATTAAAATTATGCCCTCTTGCATGAGACTTGGGAGAAGGTCTCTGGCTGTCCACATTATCTGTGCCTCTTACCATCTTGCACACCGCTATCGAGTCACCTCTCATCTTCCTTAACTCCAAATGGAAAAGCTCGAGGTCATTCAACCTATCCTTAGAATGCGTTCTCCTATCCAGGCAGCACCCTGGTAAATCTCTTCTGTACCCTCTCTAAAGCTTCCACACCCTTCCTCTAGCAAGGTGACCAGAACTGAATGCAATACTTCAATGCAGAGACAGCTCCATCCCAGTATCAAAATAAAATACTTAAACAAACTGTAACTTCCCTATCTGTACTGCAGTACCGTAACATACTTAGCCCAATTCTTTCTTCACAGCCATGTGGTTAGGCCCGATACACAGGCCAGTCCTTCCGAACACTGCTCGGACGTAGATACAGGCAGCTTAGTTCCACACAGCGGTGAGGTAAGTAACTCAGCCGATCGCTCCACAAAGGCTCCATCATCAAATTGACAGCCACCCACGGCCGTGCTGGGGCCAGGACCAGTGCAGCCCAATTTGTTCCTGCACAGCGCTCCAGGGACAGTCTCGAAACAGACACTGTTCCGCGGGATATTACACAGCACTGTCCATTCACTCCGGTGTGCTGAGCCCAATTATCTCAACACTACAGGCTCTTTAAGTTGTTAAGCTGAGTTTATTGGCAGTTGGACAAGTACATCAATGTACAGGTGCAATGGAAAACTTTGCAGCACAATTACAGGGATGGAGCATCAGGAACACAAATTCACAAGAAAACCAAAATTTAAATATAAATTTCAGTCCTTGCTTTCCCAATGTCTCCACCTGTCGTCTGGACTGTCATCTTCCTCCTCCAGCCCTATTCCCACAGAGGATCATCAGAGAGTGGGTATTATCCCCTGGCATTAAAAAGACAGAGGGAGAAGTGCACAGGCAAAGACTTGACAAAGACCACATCGTCCCAGGACACAGAGAACAACCATCTCTGACTGGTAGACTGGTCAATCTCACCTCGGTACTCAGGGTCAGTGTAGCACAGGGAGGGTGGGTCTGTACTCAGGGTCAGTGTAACACAGGGAGGGTGAGGTCTGTACTCAGGGACAGTGAAACACAGGGAGGGTGAGGTCTGTACTCAGGGACAGTGAAACACAGGGAGGGTGAGGTCTGTACTCAGAGTCAGTGTAACACAGGGAGGGTGGGTCTGTACTCAGGGTCAGTGTAGCACAGGGAGGGTGGGGTCTGTTCTCAGGGTCAGTGTAGCACAAGGAGGGTGGGTCTGTCCTCAGGGTCACTGTAGCACAGGGAGGGTGGGTCTGTACTCAGGGTCACTGTAACACAGGGAGGGTGGGTCTGTACTCAGGGTCAGTGCAGCACAGGGAGGTTGGGTCTGTACTCAGGGTCAGTGTAGCACAGGGAGGGTGGGTCTGTACTCAGGGTCACTGTAACACAGGGAGGGTGGGTCTGTACTCAGGGTCAGTGCAGCACAGGGAGGGTGGGTCTGTACTCAGGGTCACTGTAGCACAGGGAGGGTGGGTCTGTACTCAGGGTCAGTGCAGCACAGGGAGGGTGGGTCTGTACTCAGGGTCAGTGTAGCACAGGGAGGGTGGGTCTGTACTCAGGGTCAGTGTAGCACAGGGAGGGTGGGTTGTACTCAGGGTGAGTGTAACACAGGGAGGGTGGGTCTGTACTCAGGGTCAGTGTAGTACAGGGAGGGTGGGTCTGTACTCAGGAACAGTGTTACACAGGGAGGGTGGGTCTGTACTCAGGGTCAGTGTAACACAGGGAGGGTGGGGTCTGTACTCAGGGTCAGTGTAGCACAGGGAGGGTGGGTCTGTACTCAGGGTCAGTGTAACACAGGGAGGGTGGGTCTGTATTCAGGTTCAGTGTAACACAGGGAGGGTGGGTCTGTACTCAGGGTCAGTGTAGCACAGGGAGGGTGGGTCTGTACTCAGGGGCAGTGTAACACAGGGAGGGTGGGTTGTACTCAGGGTGAGTGTAATACAGGGAGAGTGGGTCTGTACTCAGGGTCAGTGTAGTACAGGGAGGGTGGGTCTGTACTCAGGGTCAGTATAACACAGGGAGGGTGGGTCTGTACTCAGTGTCAGTGTATCACAGGGAGGGTGGGTCTGTACTCAGGATCAGTGTAACACAGGGAGAGTGGGTCTGTACTCAGGGTCAGTGTAGCACAGGGAGGGTGGGTCTGTACTCAGGATCAGTGTAACACAGGGAGGGTGGGTCTGTACTCAGGGTCAGTGTAACACAGTGAGGGTGGGTCTGTACTCAGGGTCAGTGTAACACAGGGAGGGTTGGTCTCTACTCAGGGTCAGTGTAGCACAGGGAGGGTGGGTCTGTACTCAGGGTCAGTGTAACACAGTGAGGGTGGGTCTGTACTCAGGGTCAGTGTAGCACAGGGACGGGTGGGTCTGTACTCAGGGTCAGTGTAACATAGGGAGGGTGGGTCTGTACTCAGTGTCAGTGTATCACAGGGAGGGTGGGTCTGTACTCAGGGTCAGTGTAACACAGGGAGGGTGGGTCTGTATTCAGAGTCAGTGTAACACAGGGAGGGTGGGTCTGTACTCAAATTAAATCAGTGAGGATTGTGTCAGGACTGCCGGCAAATAAAATCAGCGAGGTTTCTACCGGGGCTGCCTGCAAATAAAATCAGCGAGGTTTCTGCTATGGCTGCCTGCAAATCAAATCCGTGAGGTTTGTGCCGGGGCTGCCTGCAAATGCCACCATGCCCCTGGAGCCCATATGGCATGCCCATAACTCTCCGATCCTCAGCATGCGTCTTTGGAATGTGGGAGGATTGATCGCCTCATTCAGTCACAGGGACAAAGTCAAACTCCTTACAGAGACTAATTCCCGATCTTACAGCTGGTTGCTGTAGAGTCTGTTTATTGATTTATTGAGGTACAGTGTAGAACAGACCCTTCCGGCCCTTTGACCCACACCACCCAGAAATCCCCGATTTAACCCAAGTCTAATCCGGGGACAATTTACAGTGACCAACCGGTACAGCTTTAGACTGTGGGAGGAAACTAGAGCACCCGGAGGAAACCCACGCGGTCACGGGGAGGATGTACAAACTCCTTACAGGCAGTGGCGGGAATTGAACCCGGGTTGCCTGTACCCTAAAGCGTTGTGCTAACCACTGCACTAGCGTGCTGCCCCTCTATGTCTTGTGCACCTGTCTCCCATTTGGATATTAATTCCACCCCAGCAGTCTTCCACACGACACAGAGGCCATTCCCCTCAACACCGTGCTTTGGGGGCTTCTTCTCCCACCCTGGACAATCTGGGGCATCACAGTGGTGCAGCCACTGCCTCACTGCTGCAGAGGTCCAGAACCGATCCTGATCTCGGGCCGTTGTCTGCGTGGAGTTCTCACACTCTCCCCACAACTGTGAGGGTCCCCCCACCGCGTTCTGGTCTCCCACCGCATCCCAAAGGCTAATCGGTTGCTGCAGATTGCCCTTAGTGTGTGGGAGAGTGGTACAGTGGGGTAGGGGTGATGGAGTTGATAGGAATGCAGGAGAACAAATTGGGATTAGTGAGAATAGATGGTTGATGGTCAGCACAGAATCAGTGGGCCGAAAGGCCTGTTTTGGAGTAGAACGACTTCAAGACTCTACTCCACGAGGCTAAAACAGCATCTGACGTCGATCAGATGGCTCCTTGGCTGGGAAAAACTTATTTTAGTGGAAACACAACCCCCTCCTGTATGCCCCGTCCCCCCGACCGCACTAACCTGACGGCCCGGATCAGTGTTTTCACAATTGGCTTGGCATCTTCCATGCTGATGTCACAGTGAAAGGCCTTCTCGTCGTAGCTGTCGTCTCCCAGGTTCTCGGCTGCAGTCAAAAACCAACGATCGGGTTGTTAGATTCGGCCAGCCCATGTTTCCGGGGCAGGGCAAATATCACAGTGAGTCTGGACCCCCTCCCCACCCACCCACACCCACCCCCCCAGCACAGAGCTGCTTCTGGGCAATGCCAGGGAATGGCTCTTGTTCCTACCTTTGGGCAACGGTTTGAGGGCTTGTTGGGAAAGAACTTCTGACGCACTGTAGGTCATAGAGTGATGGAGCACTACAGCCCAGAAACAGGCCCTTTGGCCCCTCTAGTCCATGCTGAACAGTTATTCTGTTCTGTCTCATCGACCTGCACCTGAACCTATCCAAATTTCTCATAAATGCTAGAATGGAAACCACACATACCACTTCCACTGGCAGCTCGTTCCGCACTGTTACCACCCTCTGAGTGAAGAGGTTTCCCTCATGTTCCCTGAAATATTTCACTTTTCACCCTTAACCCATGACTTCTAGTCTCGCCCAACCTCTGTGGAAAAAGCCTGCTTGCATTTACCTAATCTGTACCCCTCATAGCTCTGTGTACCTGTCAGGTATCAGGTCTGATTACAGGCTGGTGCTGCACCAGCAGGGCACCTCGTGATTTCCTCAGAATTGGGGAATAGTGACCTTTGGACAGTGGGAGCTGGCCAGGCCCCTCACTAACCTCCAACAGCAGAGGCTGCTGGTGCTTGAGGGTTGTGTTAGTCGCTCTGACTGGGGACCTCACTGCGTGAACCTCAATCAGCCGGCTTGGCTAGTGGCTGTGAAATGGCCGTGCGTGAAGCAGTTTAATTCCATGCCAAGGATGGAGAGGCACTTCAGCAGTGCACCGGGAAGATGATAATGTCCATCCTGGCCCCTCCTTGTGGAAATCGGATTCACAATAACAGAAAATGCCGGAAGCATTCAGCAGGTCAGGCAGCATCCGTGAAGAGAGAGCAAAATTAATGCTTCAGGTCAAAGGCTGTCTATCATACTCTCTGACGATAGGCCTTTGGCCTGAAAATAAGCTCTGTTTCTCTGCCCACAGATGCTTCCGGATGTGTTGAGAGTCTCCAACATTTTCTGCCACGTCTTGTTTCTCTGGCCTTCATCTCTTTATGTGACATCTTTGTCCTTTAATATGTAGGTACTCTCAGTAGGCATTGGTATTCCCAGTCCTTTCAATTCTTGGTACAAAATGCCACAAACAAGTGTAAGGACTTTTATGTTACCGCGGAGGGTAAGTAAAATGGCATCTTTGTTATGTTAATCTGGGGAATGCGGCTTTGTTGTGTTAAACACTGAGAAAGTTTGCGCTAGCAGTTTGTTTTTGCTTTAAAGTCTGATAAGAGAGTGTTATTAACCAATTAGGATAGTTGTTATGGTTTTGGTTTATTTGAAGATACTGTATGCGCGGGGTTTTGGGGCAGAAGGCGGGAGAGCTAGACAGAGGATGGACCAGGTGCTGTGAGTCCGCTAACGGGGTCGGACCCCGAGCAGGACATTCGGCAAGGAGACGGAGATGGACTCGTGTGGAGCGTCTGGTCGACCATCGTTGTTGGTCCCAGGCGGCCGGTTGAGGTGGTTCGAGGGGGTCGCAGGGTGAAGAAGAAGGTCCTTGAGCTCCAATGGTTTTTGTGCACGAAGAGATTGAACTTTGATAAGTGGGGCGCCTTTTATTTTCCTTTTATATTTTATTCTCTATTAATTATATAGTTCCAGTAATATCTATAAACTGTAAATCATTTAATTGTATCTGGTGTATTGTCTGTTATTTGGGCGGGGTGGGGTACATCACACAGCATCCACACAAACTATTACCCAGATTGGCGGGGCCGAGGCTGTTTCCTTAGACGACAGCGAGCCGAGTGACCCTGAGGGTGGCCAGGGGGGTTACACAAGCATTGCCTGAATTTAACCTCAGACCTGGGATTTGTGTGCAATGGAATTTAGGATAAAATGTCGTGTGTTGTGTGTAATGTTGAGAGCTGTGTGTAAAATTGTGAGTTGTGTATAACTGGAGCTGTATACAGTGCTGGGAATAATATGTTACATTGGCAGTTGTGTGTAATGGGAGGTGTGTGTAATGAGAGGTGTGTGTAATGGGAATTATGTGTAATGAGGGTGATGTGTAATAGAAGTCATATGTAATGTGAGGAGTGTGTAATGGAAAGTATGTGCCATGGGGAGGTGTGTGATGAGAAGTGTGTACTGTTGGAAGTCATGGGTTCTAGAAATGGGGTTCCTGCCCTTCCTCGTTCCCCAGCTCGGTCTGTCACGCACTCTGTAAAAACAGGGCCAGGCCACTCGGGCCCTCTGGGCAGTACCCAGCTCTCCCCTGAGTGGCCTTGCAGGCTGCCCAGATTGGGAGAAGCAGGGACCGATGTCAGTGAGATTGAATCGCGGGACCTTGCTCCTTACTTTCCACCGTGGCTCTGGGCTTCAGGCGGAGTGAGGCTCGGAACCGGGTTCTGTCGTTGAAGCTCCAGCTCTTCTGCACCTTGGTGGGGCTGATCTGCGTCGCGTTCTCTGTACTGGGGCAGCGCTGGATGCTGGGGGCAGACGTCTGCTTGTTCCTTATACTCTGAATCCTCGGACTGTTCATCTTCATTCTGTCTCGGAATCCTAACCTCTGGTTACTGAAACAAGGCAGGAGAAAGTGTGAAGAGCTCTCGCATCGTCTGATATTGCTACCCAACATAAAGCCAATGCTGTCAAAAAGAACAAGACACTTAGATATTTAAAACACATTTATACCACACATGGAAACCAAAGTATTTTGGAACATGGATACCCCCTTTCCGAAGATCCTGGAGTCTGACCAGAGAGCCAGACACTGACCTCATCATCAGTATCCCATACTATCTGGCTACTTACGATTTGTAATGTATATTTGCATTTAATAATGTATATGGAAGATTTATTGTGACATTGTTTTTAACTTTCAGTATCCTCACTGTTGACTGGTAGGTACCTTCACCCAGAGGCTATTTTACAGCATTAATATTTACTCATTCCAGTGGAGAGTGAGGCCAATCAGGCCATCAAGCAGAGCAATACTATCTATCTTATTCTCTTCCTCTCGCATATCCCTCTGGTTCCCTCACACTAGGGGACGATTTGCAGTGGTCAATTAACTGCCCGACACGCACGTCTTTAGGATGTGGCAGGAAGTGATGCGTTCCCTCAGGATATTCCATGGTGTCAGGGAGAGCGTGCAAACTTCTCAAAGACAGAGCACCAGAGGGTGGGGTCAAATCTGGGCCCCTGTGTCACCCTTACAGTCCTCGAACCTTTACGTGCCTTTCAGATCCCAAGCCCAATCATTCTCCAAGGAGGAAAACTCAAGTTTCATTATCTTTCTACTGGTCTCAAAGATTACAAAATAATTTGAGGTACATTTCTAAACCACACATGCTATGACAAAAATTGTGTGCAGATATTTGTGACATGTGGTATAAATAGGATACGTTCTGGGCTGCAGTGAGCTGGGTTTGGTGCCTTATCTCCCAGGACTGTATTAAATGATTTGTTCACGAGCTTCTCCTTGCTACACAAGGCACTGCCCCAAACGCACTGAAGCCCAGATTATTTCCTTGCATAAATTGTAAAATTAAGATTTACTCAATCAGTCCGAAAGCTGGATTTCAGTTCTCGTACTCGGTCCGGCCCGGTCCGGTACGGGGCAGTCAAAGGGAAGTTACATTGCTGGGAATTTAAAATGGATCAAGCATGCAGATGCCATGGAGCAGAAGATCATTCAGACAAATGCTAACCAGGGCAAGGAGCCTCGGCCATCTGCAGGAACAGAGAGAGACTGGGTCGATCAGAGGTACAGAAGCCTGGGGGTAAAGCATGAAGGGGAAAACCAGGATCGAGAGCGACACTGTGGCACATTTCTGGGTCTTTACATGGGCCAGGATGTGGAGCTTTGATCATACCACGCACTGCAAGAGAAGCTAAACGATGCAGACAAACCAGGAGATAAAGTCTTACGCTCCCTTCTCGCTACTACTACTGGGCAACAGGTACAAGAGCCCGAGGTCCCACACCAGCAGGATAATGACTACCATTTATCACCCTCCACCCATCACCCTCCCGAACGGGTGTGGATAACTTCACCATTTATCACCCTCCTGAACGGGTGTGGATAACTTCACTCACCACAATTCTGAACTGACTCTGACCTACAGACTCACTTTCACCGATGCTGAGAATTCAAGTTCTCAGTATTGTTTTGAATCTGCATAATCTGCTTTCTTTGGCACATTGGTTGTTTGTCAGTCTTTGTGGATGTATGGTCTTTTTGTGAATTCTATTGCCTTCCTTTATTTTCCAGTAAATGCCTGGACTCATTCTCAAGGTAGTATATAGGAACATATATGTCCAGTACAGTGATAATAAATTTTCCTTCCAACTCTGAGAGAGCGATGGTGAACAACAGATGCAGGGACTCCAGCTGAAAATGTTGTGAGATAGGCCACACACATCAAAGTTGCTGGTGAATGCAGCAGGCCAGGCAGCATCTCTAGGAAGAGGTACAGTCGATGTTTCAGACCGAGACCCTTCGTCAGGACTAAAAGAGGCCACCCAGCTCTGTCTCCTGGCTGATTTATCCGAGGTCTTCCCCTGTGGCAGGGAGGAGAGGTTGCTGGACAATGGTAGTCTTGGCCAATGCTGGGCTGCATGGAGAGGCACAATGATCTCATGCCCAGTAAGATGAAGAACTCTTCAAGATTCAGAGTTGTTGTTAAGCTGTCCACAACCTGACCTGAGGTGTACAGGTGCTGGAAGGATGTCCTTCACTGCAGCATGCAGATCGCAGGTCTGGCACTTAGGAGGTTGGGGTGACTAGCCTTCAACTATACAGCCACTCAGGCTTGCTGGGGCTCATCTCAATGAAAGGCAGCAGAACCCTTGCAAGGTGACTCCAGTAACTTTTTGCCCCTCGGACTCAGCTGCACGCTTCTCAGAGACTCTCGGTGGGTAGGACTTACCAACAGGAGGCCTTTGCTCTGAGGCAGAGATGCCTTGATTTGCCTCTGGAATCTTGTCGCTTGAAGGCCCACTGATACGACAACAGGAGCAGGCAGAAGATTCGACCTCCCGACTCTTTCACAACAATCCAAACCTTTTGCAGAGAATGTCACCACAAAATCCACTCCAAATCTGCTGGTCAAGCAATAGTTTTAGGAATTGTCCCTACTCTGGGGACCTGCTTCCCTGTCCCCGGCCTACACTGCTCCCTGGTAAGATAAAACAGACTAGTGGCCTCACAATCTACTCGTTGTGTCCTTGTACGTTATTGTCTGCCTGCACTGCGCTTTCTCTGTAACTGTAACACTTTATTGATAGGTATCTGAGTAGCCAGGGCATCAAAGGTTATGGTGAGAAGGCGGGGCAGTGGGACTAAATAGGATAAAATGGATCAGCTCATGATAAAATGGCGGAGCAGACTCGATGGGCCGAATGGTCTACTTCTGCTCCTTTGTCTTATGGTCTTTATTCTGCATTCTGCTGTTTTTTTCCCTTCTACTACCTCAATACACTGATGCGATGAAATGATCTGTATGGACGGCTGGCAAAACTAAGTTTTTCACGGTGCATTGGTATGAAATGGCATGGCATAAGGCAAGGCATGAAAATGCCCGTCACAGGCCTCTCATGGTCTGAGTCGACGTTCCCCATCGGTATACAACATGTGACAATAACAAACTAATTAATAATAGAATCATAAACAATAGTAAACTGATTTACCAACTTAATGATATTATCTGCATGGAGGAGAGGCAGCTGCTTACTTTCCAAAGATTGATATGTTCAAACTGCTTTGTGTTATGTGGACATGACCACAGGCCAGTTGCATTGAACACAATTCGTACCTTGAGATCATTACTGTTTTTAGAGAAAATTTAACACTCCTGTGAAACTAGGGACAGGTAAAAATAGCCCAAGTGAATTGCAAGGCTTGGATTTCCATCATTCACACAAAAGCAGGGAAAGCCCATGAATAAACACCGACCAGGGCTTTATCAATGGAGGCTGTTGGCAGGTAGATAGTTTATAGTGGATAGTTATCAAATGTGAGAGAGGGAGTTGGACTAGTGTAAGGCAAGACTGGCAGGATTAAGGAGCCTTGGGTAATGAGGATATTAAGGATTTCATCAGGAAAAAGAAGGAGGCATTTATCAAGTACAAGCAGCTAGGAGCAAACACATCCTTTGAGATGAATGAGGGCTGTAGGAATAAATCTCAATGAAATTAGAAGGGGAAAACAAGATCATGAGATATCTTGACAGATAAGATAAAGGTGAATATGTAAAAATGCTGTGTTTATTAGGGGCAGACAGGCAGCTAGGAAGAGAGTATTTCCCCCTTTCCCTTGAGGATCAGAATGGTAATCCATCGATGAAACAACAGGAAATAGATGATGTCTTAAATGACTCCTTGTCTATACTGTATTTACCTTGACGAAGGACATGGAAGCTCGTGAGTGCAGGAAGTGGACCAGAGATATCCTGGAACCTTTCAAGATCACAAAGGAAGAGGTGTGGGAGCTCCTGAAAAGCATGAAAATGGACAAATCCCTGTATCCTGACTTGATGTAGCTTAGAATGCTATGCAAAGCAAAAGAAGCAACTGCTGGGGCTTTGGCAGATACCTTTATATCTTTCTCGGTCAAGTTTAAGGTAACGGAAGATGTCTAGATAGCTAATGTTCTGTACTTACTTAGGAAGGGCACCAGAGATAAACCAGGAAACTACAGGCCAGTGAAACTTCTACAAGTGGCAGAAAAGATATTGGAAGGGATTCTAAGGGTTAGAACTCATTTGCTTTTGCAAAGTCAAGGACTAGTAACGGACAGTTAGCATGGATTTGCACATGGGAAATTATGTTCACAAATTTCATTGAGTTTTTTGAAAAAGTGACCGAGAGGGTTAAGGAGGGCAGGGTAGTAGAGGTTATCCACATAGACTAACCTTTGACAAGGTTAGGCTTAGCAGGAGTGACCCAGGGCGAGTTAGCAAACTGCATATTGAATTGATTTGGTGGTAGGAGGTCATGGTAAGTTTGTTCTCAGATTTGTAGACCTGTAATCACTGTTGTGCTGCAGGGATCAGTGCTGGGTCCTCTTGTTATTTGTCCCATGTATTAACAATTTGAGAACGCAGGTGGCATAATTAATAGGTTTCCAGATGACACCAAAACTATTGGTGTAGTTGACAGTGAATAAGGTTGTCTCTAAGATTATAAGATATTGATCAACTGGGGGAGAAAAAAACAAGGGAAAGAGATCACAAACAAAGCGGATGAGCTTAGAGCGTGGATCAGCACTTGGAGACATGCTGCTGTGGCCATTACAGAGACTTGGATGGTGCAGGGGCAGGAATGGCTACTTAGAGTGCCAGGCTTTAGATGTTTCAGAAAGGACAGGGAGGGAGGCAAAAGAGGTGGGGGTGTGGCACTGCTGATCAGAGATAGTGTCACGGCTACAGAAAAGGAGGAAGTAATGCAGGGATTGTCCACTGAGTCTCTGTGGGTGGAAGTTAGAAACAGGAAGGGGTCAATAACTCTACTGGGTGTTTTTTATAGACTACCCAGTAGTAACAGGGACATCGAGGAGCAGATAGGGAGACAGATTCTGGAAAGGTGTAATAATAACAGGGTTATCATGATGGGAGATTTTAATTTTCCCCAAATTGATTGCTATCTCCCTCAAGCAAGGGGTTTAGATGGGGTGGAGTTTGTTAGGTGTGTCCAGGAAGGTTTTCTGACACCATATGTAGATAAGCCTACAAGAGGAGAGGCTGTACTTGATCTGGAATTGGGAAATGAGCCTGGTCAGGTGTCAGATCTCTCAGTGGGAGAGCATTTTAGAGATAGTGATCACAATTCTATCTCCTTTACCATAGCATTGGAGAGTGATCGGAGCAGGCAAGTCAGGAAAACATTTAATTGGAGTAAGCGGAAATATGAAGCTATCAGGTAGAAACTTAAAAGCGTAAATTGGGAACAGATGTCCTCAGGGAAATGCACGGCAGAAATGTGCCAAATGTTCAGAGGATATTTGTGTGGTGTTCTGCATGGGTACGTTCCAATGAGACAGGGAAAGGATGGTAGGGTACAGGAACCATGGTGTACAAAGGCTATAGAAAATCTCATCAAAATGAAAAGAAAAACTTACGAAAGATTCAAAAAACTATGCAATGGTAGAGATCTAGAAAATTCTAAGGCTAGCAGGAAGGAACTTAAGAATGTGATTAGGAGAGCCAGAAAGGCCATGAGAAGGCCTTGGTGAGCGGGGTTAAGGAAAACCTCAAGGTATTCTACAAGTATGTGAAGAGCAAGAGGATAAGATGTGAGAGAATAGGACCAATCAAGTGTGACAGTGGAAAAGTATGAATGGAACCGGAGGAGAGAGCAGAGGTACTTAATGAGTACTTTGCTTCCGTATTCACTATGGAAAAGGATCTTGGCAATTGTAGTGATGACTTACAGTGGACTGAAAAACTTGAGCATGTAGATATTAAGAAAGAGGATGTGCTGGAGCTTTTGGAAAGTATCAAGTTGTATAAGTCATTGGGACTGGACAAGATATACCCCAAACTACTGTGGGAGGGGAGGGAGGAGATTGCTGAGCCTCTGGCAATAATCTTTGCATCATCAATGGGGATGGGAGAGGTTCCGGAGGTTTGGAGGGTTGCAGATTTTGTTCCCTTATTCAAGAAAGGGAGTAGAGATAGCCCAGGAAGTTATAGGCCAGTGAGTCTTACTTCAGTGGTTGGTAAGTTGATGGAGAAGATCCTGAGAGGCAGGATTTATGAACATTTGGAGAGGTAGAATATGATTAGGAATAGTCAGCATGGCTTTGTCAAAGGCAGGTCGTGCCTTCCAAGCCTGATTGAATTTTTTGAGTATGTGACTAAATGCATTGATGAAGGTAGAGCAGTAGATGTAGTGTATATGGATTTCAGCAAAGCATTTGATAAGGTACCCCATGCCAGGCTTATTGAGAAAGTAAGGAGGCATGGGATCCAAGGAGACATTGCTTTGTGGATCCAGAACAGGCTTGCCCACAGAAGGCAAAGAGTGGTTGTAGATGGGTCATATTCTGCATGGAGGTCGGTTACCAGTGGTGTGCCTCAGGGATCTGTTCTGGGACTCCTACTCTTTGTGATCTTTATAAATGATCTGAATGAGGAAGTGGAGAGATGGGTTCATAAATTTGTTGATGACACAAAGGTTGGGGGTGTTATGGATAGTGTGGAGGGCTGTCAAGAGGTTACAGCGGGACTTCAATAGGACGCAAAACGGGGCTGAGAAGTGGCAGATGGAGTTCAACCCAAATAAGTGTGAGGTGGCTCATTTTGGTAGGTCAAATATGAAGGCAGAATATAGTATTAATGGTAAGACTCTTGGCAGTGTGAAGGATTAAAGGGATCTTGGGGTCTGAGTCCATAGGACACTCAAAGCTGCTGTGCAAGTTGACTGTGTGGTTAAGAAGGCATACGGTGCATTGGCCTTCATCAACCGTGGGATTGAGTTCAAGAGCCAAGAGGTAATGTTGCAGCTATATAGGACTCTGGTCAGGCCCCATTTGGAGTACTGTGCTCAGTTCTGGTCACCTTACTCCACAAAGGATATGGAAACTATAGAAAGGGTGCAGAGGAGATTTACAAGGATGTTGCCTGGATTGGGGAGCATGCCTTATGAGAATAGGTTGAGTGAACTCGGCCTTCTCTCCTTGGAGCGATGGAGGATGAGAGGTGACCTGATTGTGGTGTATAAGATGATGAAAGGCATTGATCGAGTGGATAGTCAGAGGCTTTTTCCCAGGGCTGAAATGGCTAACAGGAGAGGGCTCAGTTTTCAGGTGCTTGGAAGTAGGTACCGGGGAGATGTCAGGGGGTAAGTTTTTTACGCAGAGAGTGGTGAGTGCGTGGAAAGGGCTGCCGGCGACGGTGGTGGAGGCAGATATGATAGGGTCTTTTAAGAGACTCCTGGACAGGTACATAGAGCTTAGAAAAATAGAGGGCTGAGGGTAACCCTAGGTAATTTCTAAAGTAAGTACATGTTCAGCACAGCTTTGTGGGCTGAAGATCCTGTATTGTGCTGTAGGTTTTCTATGTTTCTACGTTTCTAAGGGAATGGCAAATGGAATTTATCTTGGACAGTTGTAAAGTGATGCACTTTTGGAAGTTAAACCTGGGAATGAAATGCAGGACCCAGTGGAGTATTGTTAAACAGCGAAACCTTGGTTACGGGTACATAGATGGTTGAAAATGGGAACACCAGTGGACAAGGTGGTGAGAAAGCGACATGGCATGCTTGCCTACATTGGCCATTGCACTGAGTACAAGAATTGGTATGTCATGTTGCAGTTGTACAAAACGTTAGCTATACTGAGCTCGGAGCGTAGTGTGCAGCTCTGTTTATTAATAGCTTAGATGAAGGGACTGGCAATATTGGAATCAGAACAGCTGGTTGTACAGGGAAGGGGAGAAGCTAATAGAAAATATGCCACTATCTCCAGGCTGCGTTCCTCTGTCCTACTCCCCTTGAGATTGTGACTGAGAAGTTTGGCTCATTGACTGCAAATATGTTTCCCTGAGAAACCTTCTTGATTGGCAGCACATCTACCACCCTTTTCTCCCTTTTCTCCACCGCCAGTACCGTGATTGCAGTGTGAGCCATCTGGAGGACGCACTGCGGCTTGGACACCAGTGTTGTGTGACATCGAATGACTAAAGTCATATGAGATAGAGCTGTGGAGAAATAGAGCAATGCAGCACAGATACAAAACTAACTAATTTTTTTTCTTAATTAGTCTACAAACTGTTGGTAAATTCAAAGTTTAATCTCATTACAAAGTACCTTTGAGAGCGAGGTAGGTTATTTTGACAATACCTCTCAAACATGGAACTTCTAATACCTAATGTAAATATTGACAGCTGGTTCTTGGGAACACCACTGTTCTTAGTGTTCCTCCAAGAATTAACACACTATCCAGACTTGGAAGCTCACCACCCTTCCTATCTATTCCTGGAACGTTCTAAACCAACACTGTGTCCACCGCAGAAGGTGGCTCAACACTGCCCCCTCAAGGATACTTTGGGATGAGTTTAAATTCTGACTTTATTCAAGATTCACCATACAAGATTGTTTATTGCCATTCTTCAGTACATGAGTGTAAATGAGAAGGAAATGACTGTTACTCCAGATCTAATACAGCACAGGAAACCCAACAAGCATAAAGAACACAATAAAAAGAACAAACGCACAATAAATAACACCATTGACATCTCATACAAATTATGGTGAGACCATTAGTTGCTTGTTTTGTAAAGGGACAATTTAGGAGAAGTTTGACCATAAGACATAGGAGCAGAAGTTAAGTACATGGATAGGAGGTGTTTGGAGGGACATGGTCCAGGTGCAGGTAGATGGATTTAGGCAGAAGATTGGGGCAGCTTGAATTAGATGGGTGGAAGGGCCTGCCTTTGTGCTGTAGTACTCTATGACTTGCTGACTCTCTTAATGAAATTAAGAAATAATTAGATAATCTCCTGCTGCATTAAACATTCAGAGTCGCAGAACTACGCTGGTGTCCAACTTGCAGCCAGGTGGAGTTGGTTCTCATTGGCTGATTGGAGAGGCAAACACAGCCAATGGGAATGGCAGGTGGCATCATGGGGGGGGGGGGGGGGAGAGAAAGTCCCGGAAATGTTATTCATGGGAAGGAGGGAATGGCTGGAGTTGGAAAGGAAACAGACTCATTTTAACTCAGCGGAGCTGACGAAAAGTTCCGGATTAAAGTTGTGTTGCTGATGTTAAGTGGATGAGGCAGAGCGTGGCTGAGTGCAGGACAGATGTTGGGGGTGAAGAACTGGGGAACTGAAGCTGTCGACCTGTTTGGTGAGCAGTGTAGCAGAATGATGAAATGTAACTCAGTGGCAAAGGTCACGAGAGAAGGAAAGTTTTGTGAATACTCATGAAGTTGCTAATTAACACTGTACACAGTTCTAGCTGACCACAGTGTGTAACCTGCCGTTTCATCTGCAAGTTGTGCGTGCCCGCGGCAGGGGTGGTATCATAAGCTCTGCCACAGAGTAGCGGGCACCACAGTGAGCGCCACACAGATGTTTATGAGGAAACCTGCTGGATTAAATAAGGCATTGATAATTTAGGAAAAATTATTCTTCAAGAGATTCATTTACAGTTGCTCAGAGCTACAACGAGGAGATGAGGAGAACATAATTCCTGTTGTATCATTTTAAAATATCATGGTTTTCCTACATCCTACCACCTTCCCTATCCTGTCCTCTGTAACCAGGATGCTGGACTGTGTAAAACACGTTGCTGTAATGCCACATGATCTAATTTCGATCTTACCCAGAGGGGATCATGCGGGAGATTATTGTTGGTTGAAGCAGCACCAGATCAAAATTGGACCAGTCACGTCTGTACATGATTCACATTAACATATCTGCCATTGACCCAAGGTCAGGGGAGCACCCAGTGAGATCACTATCCGTGAGGTGCGCTTTTCAACGGCACCAACTTAAACTGGACAGATGGCTCCACACTATGACAGTCCTGGGTCAGCCTCAGCACACTAGACCACGCGTTAGTTAAAGAGTCATACTCACCTCAGGAGTGACACAAGCAGCACATCTCCAGAGAAGGCTCACGAGGATGATTCCAGGAGTGAAGGGGTTAACATATGAGGAGTCTATTGCAGCTTTGGGCCTGTACTTACTGGAATTTACAAGAATGTGGGGAGGGGATCTCACCGAAACCTACTGAATGTTGAAAGGACTAGATAGGGTGGATGTGGAGAGGATGTTTCCTGTGGTAGGGATATCCAGAACTAGAGGACACAGCCTCAAAATTGAGGGGCGACCTTTTAGAACAGAGGTAAGGAGGAATTTTTTTAGCCAGAATGTAGTAAATCTGTGGAACGCTCTGCCACAGACTGCAGTGGAGGCCAAGTCTGTGTGTATATTTAAGGCAGAAGTTGATCATTTGCCGATCGGTCAGGGCAACAGAGGATATGACGAGAAGGCAGGTATGTGGGGTTGAGTGGGATCCAGGATCAGCCATGATGGAATGGTGCAGCAGACTTGATGGGCTGAATGGCCTAATTCTGCTAATGGCATGCTGGCCTTCATAACAAGGGGAGTTGAGTATAGGAGCAAAGAGGTCCTTCTGCAGTTGTACAAGGCCCTGGTGAGACTACACCTGGAGTATTGTGTGCAGTTTTAGTCTCCAAATTTGAGGAAGGACAATCTTGCTATGGAGGGAGTGCAGCGTAGGTTCACAAGGTTAATTCCTGGGATGGCGGGAATGTCATATGTTGAAAGATTGGAACGACTGGGCTTGTATACACTGGAATTTAGAAGGATGAGAGGGGATCTGATTGAAATATATAAGATTATTAAGGGATTGGACACGCTAGAGGCAGGAAACATGTTCCTGATGTTGGGGGAGTCCAGAACCAGAGGTCACAGTTTGAGAATAAAGGGTAGGCCATTTACAACAGAGTTGAGGAAAAACTTCTTCACCCAGAGAGTTGTGGATCTGTGGAATGCTCTGCCTCAGAAGGCAGATTAGGCCAGTTCTCTGGATGCTTTGAAGAAAGAGTTAGATAGAGCTCTCAATGATAGCAAAGTCAAGGGATATGGAGAGAAGGCAGGAACAGGGTACTGATTGTGGATGATCAGCCATGATCACAGTGAATGGTGGTGCTGGCTCGAAGGGCTGAATGGCCTACTCCTGCACCTATTGTCTATTGTTCCTATGTCTTATGGCCTTATTATGGAAATGGACTGTCCACGCGGGGTGGGTCCGGGGCTTGCAGCTGTACACATAGTCATGACGGTCAGTGAACAGTCTTGATCAGGACGTTTTCTGAGACCCCATTTACTGATGATCAGGGGCTCTGGTTCCCCAGATGCCTCATGACTGAGGGATGTGACATTCTGCGGGAAGGCCTTCCTCCCGGGCTACTCTGCTCATAGAAACTTGACCCTCAGTTTCCTTGGCACAGGATCTCCTGAGAAGCTGCTGCTGATCTCGTCATTCCTCACAATGGGCTGCTTCGGAGGATTCGCCTGGGCAGTGTGCTCACGAAAATAAATATTTCCCTTTGGGCTTCACTGAGGAACATTGACCCCTCTGGCTCTGTGATTAGCCAGCAGCGCCAGCTTCCTGTGGGTGACGCAGGACCATGGGAATTCCTCTTCAGAACACGGACCCTTCTTTGAAGAGGAAAGGATACCATGGTGACGGATCAGGGAGTGAACTTTGTCACGATCGATGTCACGTTCCCAGGCAGCTTGTGTGACTCCTCTATCATGAGGGGCTCTGCCCCTCAAACAAGTTAAGCCGGCACTGCCCCGGGCTGGAGATGGATTCTGGGAGACTGAGGCTTCCACCTGCTTTTCTGGACCTCCGTTCCCATGATCTCCCTGTCCACACCAGAGGAACATGGACATAAGAGTCGTGAATATCCTCTGGGACAGACTGCAGGGATCCTGGTGGTGAGCTTCTGTCGCCAGCGTCTGCCCACGTGTGCCATGCGTCTGCTGCAGGTTGCCTGGCTGGAGGAAGAGGGGTGAGGAGTCCCTGAGGCTGAGGGCCATGACATGGAGCCTTGAGAGCAGCAGCAAGAAAGGAAGGACACGCCGGCCACACAGGATGCGGACAGCTGTTCTTGACCATAGTGTAACACTGTATTTGACCATTGGGTAAGCTTTGGACCAACCCAAAATGATCTCCTACGTCCACCTCCACCTCCAGGCACTGCTTTCATCCTTTCCTCAGCTCATTAAGACCCTCACCCCTGCCTCAGTGAGCCACCTACCACTATTCTGTTTCTCCCTCCCTCCAACCCCTGTGCTCACTGACTTGCATTTGCCCAGTTCAGCAAGACATCACTTTTAAAAATCCTCACCCAGCTCACATACTCTCCATTCTCTCAGCCTCTCTCGACCTCGGTATCCTCATCAGGCATCAGGCCACTCCAGAGCTCCCTGCACACCTCCAATTCCGGTCTGGCATCCACCCTGACTTTCATCTCTCACCCCAGGCGGCTGGCAAGCTCCAGAGAGTTCTTCCCAGCACTGCTCTGCCCCGTTTGAGAGGCTCTCTAAGACCCACTGCTTCAGTCAAACTTTCAGCCACCCATCCTGAAGTTCACTCTCACGTCTTATACCACTGTATGTCACCACGGAAAAGGCGCTAGGAGTACATTCAGCCCATCCCAGGCTTCCTTGCTCTCCCGCCATTACTCAGTCCACTTTGATTTAGGTTAGCTGCCCATATCATCACCATTTGCAGGAAGCAGCATTCCCTCTGGCTACGTTCCCAAGTAAGTTATTTACAGTGAGTGTCACAGCAAGTTACTGGCCGGGTTTAAACTTCAGCTCTATTGCTGGCTCACTGGCAGAAGTGGGTTGGGCACAAAATGTTTAACCTCAGGTCTAACAGCTCCAGCCGCAACCTGTGATTCCAGGAGACGGATAGATTTGCTTGTGTCCTCCTCACACCACCAGTGGTGTTTCATAAAAAAAAAGAAGCTTTATTAGATCAGTTAATGCATCTAGAAAGTCTATCAGATAGAAAGTTCCTAGTGTGCTTTTTCACTGTTTTGTGTATTGGGTGGGGGACCTGGAGTAATTTTGCCAAAGGAGCCAAGTTCTATTGCTGGGATGGGGGATACCAGAGAGATGGAAGGGGATTTGGTAGGACAATAGGGAAGTGTGGTGAGGAGACTGATACCACACCAGGCCAAGGACCTGGAAACAGGTGAAGGGGGCTTGGGGCAGAAAAAGACATCTGATCAGAGAGGGATGAGAGAAAGTTAGGAAAAGTTGAGATGCTGGGGGTGAGTTAGGGAGAAAATTAAAAAGATATCGAGGAGCATTAATTAAATCAGGAGCTGGCCTTGTGTCAATCTGAAAAACTGCATAGATCATGCTGGTGACATCAGACAGGCGTTACACTAGAGCTGTCTTTACATGTCACATGCACAGAGAGCTGGGATTGAACTGTAGAGAATCCCACAGGGTCAGCAGAGGAGTGATCCCATCATCCCTACTCGGCCTATGTTACAAAGTTTGGCACAAACAACAGGAATTCTGCAGATGCTGGAAATTCAAGCAACACACATCAAGGTCGCTCGTGAACGCAGCAGGCCAGGCAGCATCTCTAGGAAGAGGTACAGTCGACATTTCAGGCCGAGACCCTTCGTCAGGACTAACTGAAGGAAGAGTTAGTAAGAGATTGGCACGACTGGTTTTAAACTCTTGTCTCTATTGATAAAACGCCAAAGTCTTTTTATGCCTGATTAGCTGCTTTCTCAATCTGCCCTGCCACTTTCACTGTCCACACCTCCAGGTCCCTCTGTTCCTGAAAGTGTCCTTTACTCAATACCACTTCTTCGCACTTTCGGCCTGAAATATTGACTGTTTCCCTCCCTGCTGCCTGAAGAAGATGGCGCCAGCGAAGAACGCGACCGAGGGCGACGTTCTCCAGACGGGTCACGAAACTACTTCTTTCACTTCCCTTACATCTTCTTTTCCTTTCGAATGTGGCTTGGCCGCTGCTGGGGCCTGGGATCTACACTCTGGTGCTGTGCTTTCAGGCTGATCTGGCACTTTGCTGCTTCTGACAGGGTTCCGTGAGGTCTTGAGCCCGGAGACGGGGCCCAGGCCCATGATCGACACCACTTCCCACCAATCTCGCTGACTGAACTGGCAAGGAAGATCGAAATCATCAAGGAGTGAGCGGAATGTGAGCAGGCGTTCAGCGCCTTCTACCAGCCTCTTCCCCGTTGCTGCCGGAGAAAGGTGTCTGTGTGTGATGGTCTCTCTCTCTCTCTCTCTCTCGCTCAACACTTCCGGAGGAAAATCCCTCCACTCAAACATTCCCTCTCCCTCTCGCCCGATGCTCGACTGTGCTGGAGTCCTGGGTCTCGGGCAAGGTTTAATTGACGCAGTTTGTGCACTGGACTCTGTGGTTCACGTTCTGATGTGCTTCTGGTTCCTGGTTGCTCCGTCTTTTTGTTGCTAGTTTGTGCAATTTTGATCGGGGAGGCCTAAGGATGGTGAACGACCCAGTGCTAGATTGAACTGAACTGAATGTGTCTGGACGCTTTCGTTGTTGTGTTTTAGGTTCTGTTTTTTTCACTCAATTTTTGCCTTTGGCTCAATTTGTTTTTTTTTGTGTGTGTATGTGTGTGTGGGGCGGGGGGAATGGTTTGAATTCCTTTCTTTGAACGGGTTCCATAACTTTCTTTGCTTCCTGGCCGACAGCACGAAGACGAATCTCAGGGTTGTATACTGTGTACAGACCCTGATAATAAATGGACTTTGAACTTTGAGAATGAGAATGTTTCTCTGGGGGACATCAATATTCACTTTCCTCCAGTCTGGGAAAAAGAATAGCATTCACTATCTGTTGTGGTTAGTGAGCCCACTTCAGACCTGTGCTATCTGTATTTGGTATATGCCTTGTGGTTCAACGTTTTGCTAAGTAGCCGCTTATCCGGTACCTTATCAAAAGCTATCTGGGAGTCCGTGTACACAGCATCAACTGTATTATTCTCATCAATTCTAATTGCCACCTCATCAAAATAATCCCATCAAACTGGTTCAGCAGAATTTGCCCTTCTTAATTCCATGCTGGTTTGCCCTAATTATCCCATAATCCATTCAGTGGTGAAGAGCCCTGCCCCAGATCAATATTTCAGAACTGGAATCAAAATCAGGTTTGTTATCACTGAACTGAGACACATTTTGAAATTTTGTGGCAGCAATGAAGTTCAAGTTGCTACAACTTACAATAAATAACTTAATTAATATTGCAATAGAAGAATAGTGAGGTAGCGATCATGCCAGAAATCTGATGGCGGAGGTGAAGAAGCTGTTCCTAAAAAGTTCTTATCGCAGAGGTCAAACAAACCGGCTTGGGCTTATCCTTACTTCCTTTGAAGATTTTTCACTCTCCAGCCCTTTGAGCACCACCTGACAACCAAAGGACGTTGGAAGCCTCATCATTAAAGAAAAATGAGCCATCCCCATCTCCCATTTGGAGGTGGCAGAGTAAGAAACACAAACAGGAGAGACCTTGGAAACTCGGAACTCCACACTGAGCACCAGTTAGTGTGGGATTAAAGAGGGGCGAATCGGTTAGTGGTTCGATTATCAGACAGGGAAACCCATTACCCATGCAGGGACCAGGCATAAGTCGTCATTTTGTATCAAGCGTCTAAGGGGTTGACCTAATGGAGAGCAGGCTAGTCTCCGATGCGAGCTGATGCAAGGGGGTCTGCCACTCTGGCAGAAGGGTTCATGCAGATTCAGGTAGCTAGCATTCCAAAGATCACGTGACCCATCCCAGTGCTTGATACCTCAGTTTCCGCGTGCTCTGAATCCGGAAGAAATTCTTTTTACTATTAAAGAGCTTACTAGGAGTCAAGAAGAAGATAAAAGTATAACGTTATTGCACATATTAGGGGATTAAATAAGTAAAGCAGTTGCTGTGTTACTGAACTCTACGGCTGTCCAAAATAAATAGACCTGCTGGTCGAAGATTCCTTTTATCCACAAGTCATGGGTTAATTGTACACCAGAGTTGCCAGTTAGTAATTAGTTTGAATGCCGGTTTATTTCATTATTAGGTAAGCAGAAATGAGCTGCAAATAAGCTGATTGTTATACAAGTCGTTTGACTGGTGTTACGGATAAAACGATTCTCAGTGGAGGCCAGACTAGGACATGGAGACGTGGAGACAGTCTTCCCCCTGCTGTTGAACGTGGGTACTGCACCGGACTGGGACCAATGAGCTTGGAATACAGTTGCTCTGTGGAAGTACTCTGATTTGAGAAGCTACATCCTACAGACACAGCACCTCTTACATCAAGTGTTCCAGTCTCAGGAGAGTGCTCCTGGTGCTCACTGAAGTATCACAACTTTTACCACATTGTGGGAAAGGTACAGAGTCTTGGAACCAGTAAAAATACACAGCACGGGAGGATGTGTGCCAGTTGTAGCTGGATTTGGACATTTTCCACAGCACATTAATGGGGTGGAAAAGGGGACAGGGAGGGGAGCAATGTTTTACACAGCCCGCCACTAAAAGCCTCAGCTATGCCAAAAACATTGGTTTAAAACACGTGTTACCTGGTGGCCCTCCCAGAGGCTGCTGGGCCCGTGAACGGTTTCGTCTGTGCTGTGGCGGGGAATGGACTGGCGTCTTTTGAGTTTTGTTGGGAAGGGCTTTGGCAGAGAGTGGTAGATCCAGTGTCCAAGGTCAGGCAAGGGAAAATAGGAACCTGTTGTGTGAGTGCATATAGCTCCAGGTAAGCTCACTATTTATCAAAGGACACAAGTGAATGCGGACGGCTGACCGCCGATGAGAAATTCTGACCTCATTCCTTTTCTAAACGCAAGCAGACTCCAACTGGAGAAAGGGATGTTTTATGTATCTGTCATTATCAACTTCAAAGAAGTTGGAAACCAATGAACTTGACTGGGTGATTTATGTACTTGACAACCAGAGTGGCCCCAGCAGGACTTACAAAGAGCACAGCTGTCTGGCTGGTCTTGGCTGAAGCCGAAATGTATGCTGGATACTGAGCGAGTTCCTCACATACCCTCTGACAACCCTGATACATCTATCACCTGAATCCACATAGGCAGAGAGACCATCCACTTAACACTGCACTTGAAACAGTGGCTCGGACAGTGTAACAGGTTTTCAGTATTGTACTGAACTCTCAGCCTTAATTAGAGTGCCAAGCCCCTTGAATAAGTTCTGGATTTAATCTTCTGACTCGGGGAAGAGAATGTTACCTTTGGCTGCACACACCCTTCACTGAACTACCAACAGAACTCTGACTGCTGATTAGGAAGATATACAAGGATGTGACAGGAGTTGCTCATTACTTGGAGGTAACGTCCCAACGCAGGTCTGAATCCTATCCACTGTGCAGTCTGCTCCATGACACAGCCTTTCCAGAGACTGTTCATGTCTCACTCAATTTGAGGACAATTTGTGACAACATGAAGCTCAAAACATTTCCAAATGTCAAATGCCAGAGAAATTATGAACTGGTTTGCAATTAAAGCAAGAATTAAGCCACTTTGGACAGAATACTTCTCCTTCTAACTCACTATCTTCTGAACTTTCCCCAGGTCCTGCTGACCTTCTATTGTGACTGTAGTAAAGCACCTGGCAAGATGCAGCAAATGGACATACAGTATTTCCCACAGGCTGGAATGTGCCTCCTGAAGCTAGGGCAACAAACTGGGAAAATCCCACAACTATGTGGAAGCTCAATATTGCACGGCTCACATTGGGATTTATAGACTGCCAGAGGTCATGTTCAGCTCACACAGGGAGACAATGATCAAATGAAAAGTAATTAATCCAGTCAACATAATGCACTGTAGCTCTGTTCGGTACAGAATTTACTCCAGAAAATTGTCATGATTCTTCCAGAGTATCACCCACACCTGCAACCTCCACAACAAATTTGTGGAGAATTGTGGAGGGACATGTGACATAGCAGATAGTACAGGAGAAAGGTCTGTACCCAATAAATAAAGGACATGGTCCTGTTCTCAGCAGTAGAGGATCATGTTTCATCCCTGATAGTGCATTCTCCATTCCCAGTAGTGGAGGAACGTGGTCCAAGCAGAACTGAAAAGGAATATTGTTCATTCCCAATAGGAGAGGAAAATGGTCCATTACCAGCAGTGAAAAACAAGGTCCATCCCATTTTAGTAATGGAAGAACATTTTTCACCCCCAATATTGGGAGAACATTGTCTATCCCCAACAGTAGGAACATGGTTCATTCTCAATAGTCGGAGAACATTCCCATAGCCAAAGGTGGTGGACATGCTCCACACCCAGCAGTGGAGCAACATCATTCATCTCTGACAGGAGGGACATGGTGCAAGTCAAAACTCTAAAGACGTAGTTCATAGCAGACAATGGAAGGTCAAGGTGAACAGCCAACAGTGGAAGTTCATTCCCATACCCAGTAATAGGAGACCATGTCCATACCCAACATTGGAAGTTCATGTCCCATACCCAGTAATAGGAGACCATGTCCATACCCAACATTGGAAGATCATGTCCCATACCCAGTAATAGGAGACCATGTCCATACCCAACATTGGAAGAATGTGGCCTGAATCTGAGAGTGGAAGAACATGGCCTGTACCTGCAAAGTTATTGTGGAAGTCACTCTACCATAATTGGATAAATGTCTTTTTAAACATGAATATTGAATGAAAACTCCCCTCTACATTGCCTACTAATATCTTTTTTAAAAAGTTTTTACACATGTTGTACATAAATATTGTATACAGAACAATCCATCTCATTTTTCCTGGGTTTTAGGGGAATTGAACAAGGACAAGAGAAAGCAGAGTGGTTGGGGAAATCAAGCACGGATTGACTGAGTCCTTCACAAAGAACTCCACTTGCTCTGCTGAGATCCTAAGCTTAGATGTCACTTAAGTTCTCCAGTCCACACTCAATCTGCTTGCTTCATCTTTGGCCTCCTATACTTTTCTATTGTAGCTCCAGGTAAACTCAAGGAACAGCATCTGATCTTCTCCCTAGGGCCATTTACTTCAATAATCTCAGATCAGCAGCCCTTCTTGTCCTGTATCTCACATTTCCAGTATTCAGTCCATTTTTACTCCCCTTTTTGGCAATTTTAGAATTTTGTTAGTCTCCTCCTGGTCACATGTCCTTCAGACACATCATTCTCAATATGCAGCACCACCATGCAATGCAGTCTCCCCTTGTCCCCAGCCTATCACAGACCCTGTCATAGACCTTGCCATTTGTTTCCTCCATCTCAAGCCTTTGTGCCTCCTCTTTTAAATGATGAAAAGTCATTTAACAGAAAATCTCTCTCCCCACAAGCTCTACCTGTTCTGCTGAGTATCTCCAGTATTTTCTATTTTTAACCTAGTTGTGTATATCATCTGCTTTCTTGTCTCTCTATAAATGGAGAGTCATAATTTTCATTCTATTTTTCACTCTATGTAAATGTAGTCTGTGTCTGAAATCACTGTCTGATTTACTAACGTAGGATCAATGCTGATTGTTTGACCTTAATGAGACTGGTCTCTGTTTAAATACACTTTGTGTTCATACTGGCCCAGGCCCTCACTCATCTATGAATACCTGGCCCTTCTCCGACTTCACTGCAGAGACAAGCTACTCTCCCTCATGTATATATGAGAGTGAATGGTGTCACTAATGCGAAGAGACGTAACCAAATATTTATCGCTGTTTATAGTGATTGCCCCTGGCCAGCTGGTGGTGTAGTGGCATCAGCGCCGGACTTCGGAGCGAAGGCTCCCGAGTTCGAATCCAGCCGGCTCCCTTGCACGCTTTCCATCCGTGCTGGGTTGAGCGTTGAGGTAGCAACTCGGCCTAGCTAAAGTAAAAAAGCCTGCTAAAAAGAATGCCGGTCATGACAGCGTCCACTTGGAGTTAAGGGCTTAAAATAAAAATAACTAGTGATTGCCAAAAGGGAAGCTGCTGAGTGGGCTCTATCTCTGGAACTCTGATTCACTCCATGGTTAGGAAGAAGTGTGGGTCATCGTAACTTTGTCAGATTAGCTCTGGCAATCAGGAATCAACCTAACTGTCATTTTTAAGAAATGCAGCCATGTCCCAGCTCAAATATTAAGAAATAAAACCTGGCACATTAGAGTGATAATTACATCTTCTTGTTCTATATATTGCTAGATAAAGATGTTCAAAGATGGAGTCTTCCAAGAAAGTTGCGTAACTTTTGGTTTTGGGCACTCTGAACGATACTAATCAAGTCGGTCTGACTTTAAGGCTCTCCGCTAATGACTTTCCTTGAATTATTTTTATTTGTTTTATTTTATTTAGAGATACAGTGTGGAACAGACCATTCCAACCGACTGAGCTGAGCTACACAGCAACCTGCTGAATTTTAACTCTAGCCTAATCACTGGACGATTTACAATGACGAAGTAACCTACCAACTGGTTCATCTTTGGACTGTGGGAGGAAACCGGAGAACCCGGAGGAAACCAGTGTGCACGTGGGAAGCAGTGCCCAAACTTGCTTCCAGAGGACACTGGAATTAAACTCTTATCTCTGACTCTCCCAGCTAGCCACTACACTACCACAGCGCCCTCTTCTTTGAACGTTGACTAATAGAGCGGATGAAAGTTTCAGCAATATGGAATGCTTGTTATTGTTCTTTCTGCTGAAGCTGCACCTACCTTCCGAGCCCCTAAACCTCTGTTTACCTTCTACGACGCCGCAGCAACCATCCAGCTCTCACACAGAAACCCCGCCAATCCATTGCCTCTGGACATTTTCCATTAAAAATATCAAAAATATATTTTCCGTGAGAATGATTTGACTCTCAAGGGCCAGAACAGCAGCTGTTGACACTGACTAATCTGTTGTTTGTCCAACAAAAAATACCTTCACATGCAAACACTCCCAAGTCATTCTGCACCTCCCAATTGCCTAAGTGCAAAGAACAAGGTGACATTAATTGGTGGTGCATGCGACAGAGATGAGCACAGACAATTCAATATGTGGTGAGCAAAGTCCACCTTTGGGAAGAAGAGGTAACAACTACACTGAGTAAATTTCCTGGTAAAATCAAAGCTGAACTTAGCACAGCAGACACTGAAACTGAGGGTTAAAGTGCTGATCTACATATTCAGGCAGAAGATGTTGTTTTGTCCTCTCCCACCAATACTACTGACTAAACAAGCCCGATAATCATTGGCAGAATGGGGAATTTAAGCTGAGTACTGCTCAGTCTGTGATAACAATCCCCTCTCTGCTAGAGTCCTGCTTTCTGCAATATCTCTCAATCCCAATACACTTGTGGCCTAATTCCTGCCAAAAATAGGCACAGTAATTAACCAGGAGCTTGCTCCTGTTGGAGTAGCACATTGCTTGGTCATGAAGCTTACAGAGTATACACCAGACACTAGTGTGAATGTGAGAGCACTAGGGTGGAGATGAGCACACCCAGCATGTTTCAGAGACACACTTCCCGTGTGCTTTGCTCCTGCATCAGAAACTTATTCCAGATGTGAAGTGATGTGAAAGCTTTATCACTAATTAATTTCATGAACGGATTGCAGAGAAGATCTCAGCATATAAGCATTATTCTTTATGTTAAATCGTATCTCACTCCGCTTTCCAGTACATCTGGTTTGTCTCCATGATAAAAAGGGAATGGTGCATTTCGTGTAAAGTATTTCGGTGCTTAATTGCAGAATTATTATTTTTTCTTAATGAGGTCCAGTCTCCTCTCCTTTCAGATTCCTTCTTTTTCAGCCCTTTACCTTTTTCATCAATCTGCCCCAGCTTCTCACTTCATTCTCCCACGCCCCCCCCCCCGCCACCCACCTACCTTCCCCCTCCCCTGGCTTCACCTATTGCTTACCAGCGTGCATTGCTTTCCCCTCCCCCGCCTTCCATATTGGCCTCTGCCCCCGTCCTTTCCAGTCGTGATGAAGGGCCTCTATTCCCCTCCCGATGCTGCCTGACCTCCTGAGTCCCTCCAGCATTTTGCGTGTGTTACTCTGGATCTCCAGCACCTTGCAGAATCTCTTATGCTTGTGATGCCTTTTGACACTTATTGCCAGTAGCCTAAGCCTTCTGAAGCACGCACAAGTACGGGACATCAGCAAGAGAAAATCTGCAGATGCTGGAAATCCAAGCAACACACTCAGAATGCTGGAGGAACTCAGCAGGCCAGACAGCGTCTGTGGAAAAGGGTATAGTGGATGTTTCAGGCCGAGGCCTTTCTATCAGGACCCAAGTGCTCTTTTGAGAATCCTGTACCAGGCACAGCACAGACTAGATAGAGCACACCTTCTACTTCGCTGTTCTTCTGAGAACTCTGTGACCAGGCGAAAACCTTCTACACTGGCCCATTAAAGAATCCCAGAGCAGAGAGCAAGACAACACCACTCCAATCTGCTTAGACACACAGCAAAGCTCCCTCTACCTGTGTCCTGCCAAGTGTTTCCAGAGATGTTATATCCCTGGATTCCTTGAGTGGATACATTGATTTAGTGAACTGCTTTGCAATTTCCACATTAAACATTCTATGATCAGGTTTATCATATTATAAATAGCTAGTAAAATTATTTAACAGAGGATATTCACACTTGCTGGCTTGGGACCAGGTTAGATGTGGGATGTACCTTCTTTCCCCGAGCCCAAGTTTAGAAGGCTGTACAATATACCATTCTCGGAGGGTTTGTGTATCACCTGCACATCACCTTAGGACTGCTCTTAAAGAACATAACAACATTTTTTTTTGTACTGAAACTTTGATGTAAGTTAAGTCTTCACAAATAACCCATCTCCCCAGAAGCGACTGGGGGAGAATGACATGACCAGAACTTTCAAATATCTTCAAGTTTAATTAACGTAAATGAGAATATTTTTGTGGAGGGAACAGACCAACATTAAAAATGCCTTAAACAAATTCATCAGGTTCATGATAGCGGGATACTTTAGTCTGTAAAACTGCAGTTACCAGGAACGAAAGATTATAACATCATATACTGCATGTCAGCAAAAAGCTCTAACATTGAAGTTTAAAAAAACAACACAGTTATTTTAAGCAAAGCTGTATGTTTTTTGAGTGGGATTGAGATAACCATTCCACCTCGGTGAGCACAAACCTGCCTTCCGACTTAGTTTTCTCACTGATGTTAATGGATGAAAGATGGAAAGAGAAATGAGGGTTAATAACTAAAGAGAATAAATACTACAGTACAGCTCCTGAGATGAGTGACTACTTCGTCCAAATTTAACCCCCATCATCCCCCACTTCACTCATCAGCTGCCGTCCATGTGAGGGAGAGGGAGAGATGTCACCTAATCCCCATGTGTAGACTCACTAGATAATATTTCAATTTAAGGCTTTAATTCCGGTCAGAGAGCCCTTTCTAAAACTGCCAGCCATGAGGCGCCAATTTTGGCTGGTGAGGAAAACCTCCTTTGACCAAAGTGAGCGTGATCTCAACGTAAGGGCTAGTATCAAACCTTTGCCATTATCCCTTGAAAAAGCAGGGTTCTGATAAAAGTTGCTCAGTGTGTACTGAGATTACCAAGAAACCACGGATCTTTGGATTCCACTCACTACAGGCCAATTAGAGCGGGAAGCACAGACTCTCATCCCATGAGCTGCCAGTTATGTTACACCTGAGTAAAGGAAACTATCAAACCCAGAGAGAAATATACGCATGCACATAGGCGCAGGTTTAGTTAGAGGTAAATATATTTGTCACCTACCTGTCTCCCAAATTACAGGGGGGTACAATTAATCTTTGACTTGAATGAAATGCATGTATCTGTGGGGATTCTTCTTGTAGTTTTTTGCAGTCTGAGTTTTTAAGTCCACCATTGCGCCATCGGCTGAGTGACTCAAGCATAACTGCCAGTTCTCTAGAGTTTGGTTTCAACAAATGAAAATGATCATTCTTTTTCTACTGCCAAACATTCTGACTCACTTAAAGGGACAATATCATGCATTTCTTTGCTTGGTTTGCATCTGTGGGTCTGGGTAGAAACTGCTCAGGGTTTATTTGCGGAATTTCTCTGCTGGCATTACCACACGGGGCTGAGTAACGTGGGAACGTCACTGACAACAGGGAGGAGGAAGAGCTCTCAGCTGCGAGTGCAGCATTTTAGCCAGCTGTCACACCCTGTGTCGTTGTTGTTAATGTCCCAAGGTGAAAGCTTCGACCTTCTGAAAGGTGCCTGGCCACCCTGAGTCACTGAGACAGCAAAACGGTGCCCTTTGGTTATAGATGCCACTGCTAAGGGGAAAGGTTTCCGACCATCTACTCAATCTATGTACTTCAGTCAGATGTCCCTCAGCCTCTCCCCAAAACAAACCCAGCGTATCCATATCCTCCCCCTAAAGGAAATGGTCCACCCGCAGTCTAGTGCCATCCCGATCTGGAACTTCTGGACAAGCTGGATTTCTTGTGGCAGCTTCCAAGCATTGCCCTCTGACCTGGCAGAATTGGCCAATGAGAAGACGCGCAGATGGTTAGGCCATCTTCTGCAGCCACTTTGAGAGCAACAGAGGGAACAGATCTTGGAACGAGGTGGCTGACTTGTCTAGACAAGGATGGGGATGACCTTCATTCTTTTTTGGGATGAGGGTACTGCAGACAAGGCCAGCGTTAATTGAGCATCCCTAACGGCCCGTGAGGTGGTGGGAGTACGCCATCTTTATGAGTCACTTCAATCTTTCTGGTGAAGGTGCTGCTGGGATCCAGACCCAGTGGCCATGGAGGACTGCTGGCGTGTTTCCAAGTCAGGACGGTGAGCAACTCGAAGGGTGGTGGGGTCTCCAGACTTTGGGCAAATAAGAAAACTGTGGAAGATGACGGAAACTTAAAGAGAGAACCACTTTGCCTCCATGCACGGAAATATGTGGTTCTGTGGGGCCAGGTGTCGTAGTCACACAGCACAAACCATTGAATGGCAAGAACAGGTGATTGCTCACAATCTTGCTGAATTACATGATGTTAGTGTTGCCTCGGTCCCAACACAGGCCGGATTGGATGGTTCATTTGCTGAGGTACTACCAATGGAATTAACTCTTGCAATATCATCAGCAAATACCTCATCATAGGGTGGAAGGAGCTCACTAATGAGGAGGTTAAAGGTGGTGGGGGCTGGGACTGTGCCTGAGGAGGCCCTGCAATAGAAATGGGATGACTATTCTCCCACTACCACAGCCTTATTCTGCTATACTGCTTATGACACCGGGCCTTGGAGTACTTCTCCCTTGATGCCCTTTGACCTCTTGTGTCAGGTGATGACCACATTCAATCAAGTGCTGCCTTGATTTGAGATCAAGCACCGTGACTCTCACCTCACCTCTAGAATTCAGCTCATTTGACACAAGGCTGTGACGAGGTCAGGAGCAAAGCCCAAAATGGGCATCAGTAAATCAGTACAAGCTCCTTCCATCGCTTTGCTGTGGACTGTGTGGTGAAAGGATTCAACAGGATTCTTGCCATAGAGGGAGTACAAAGAAGGTTCACCAGATTGATTCCTGGGATGGCAGGACTTTCATATGATGAAAGACTGGATCGGCTAGGCTTATACTCTCTGGAATTTAGAAGATTGAGGGGGGATCTGATTGAAACGTATAAAATCCTAAAGGGATTGGACAAGCTAGATGCAGGAAGATTGTTCCCAATGTTGGGGAAGTCCAGAACGAGGGGTCACAGTTTGAGGATAAAGGGGAAGCCTTTTAGAACCGAGATTAGGAAAAACTTCTTCACACAGAGAGTGGTGAATCTGTGGAATTCTCTGCCACAGGAATCAGTTGAGGCCAGTTCATTGGCTATATTTAAGAGGGAGTTAGATATGGCCCTTGTGGCTATAGGGATCAGGGGGTATGGAGAGAGGCAGGTACAGGGTTCTGAGTTGGATGATCAGCCATGATTGTACTGAATGGTGGTGCAGGCTCGAAGGGCTGAATGGCCTACTTCTGCACCTATTTTCTATGTTTCTATGTAACAGTAGTTATCCTTCTTGGATTCCACCTAGTTTTTGGCCTACAGGCATGGACTTGACCAATTTTCCACTTTGTTAGGTGGCAGCCAGTTGGGGGTTCAGGAGGAGAGGGGACCATGAAGAGGCAGGCCAAGGAATGGAAAGGTAGAAGACAGCATCCCTGTAATCCATTGGCATCTGAACCACCAGCAAATGCTTGTAATGCTAGGTAGTCCTTATAACAGCCCAACACTGTGGATGGGAGCGGTTGAATTCAGCAGTTCCAGGTCCAATTCTGAAGCAACTCATACCCAAGGTTTGCAGAAACCAGCAAGAAGATACTGTCACTTTAATTCATTCATAAGAAACAACAATTAGAACTGAATTGTTAGTTTTGCAAATCTTGTGGTTTGTGTAAGCACATCTGTATAAGCATTCAGAGTGGGCAGTGGCTGTTTGTTGCTTTGCAAAGCATTTGGTGAATTAGAGGTGACAGGTGAGGGACAAATACTATTTGACCTCAGTGAAGTGATCTGAGTTGACTAGTGGTATCTTCCCCGTTTTTCCAGGAGAGCTTTGTCTTCAAAAACAAGGGAAAAAGCCAATGAACCATAAGTTAACTTCCAAACATGCAGTAAAATGAGCACAGCGACAAGGTGGGTTGGATGGTGAGAATGAGAAAGGCAGATGGAGAGAAAGAGAGATGGATGGAGAGAAAAAGAGAGATGGATGGGGAGAAAGCCGGTAGGAGACAGAGTGGGACACTGAAGTCGATGATTGATGCCAAAGTAAGTGCTAAGCTTCTGGTGGAATTATTTTTAATTACACCCATCCTGGCAACACAATCCAAGTATCATCTAACGTAGTAATTGGAGCCAACTGGACTTAAGGTGAACATGAATTTACTTTGGTCCTTAACTTTGTAAATCAGAAGCTTTTGCTACATTCTTGGGCTTGGTTAAGGTTCCTGATGTGATATAATACACCCTTCTTAGTAAATCACTCGCATGCCACCACCTTAATGCCTCCTTTACTGACTCTTGAATTCCCTCTGTCTGAGAATTTCCCTCCACTCATCAGTCTCCCCAACTTTGCTGCTCCCAGACCGTTTCTGTCTCCTCAGAACTTTCCTGATATGTCGAGTTTTTCTTGCACTTCCTGTTTTTTATTTCAGTAAAACTTGTACTCTGGCTTTTGTGGGCCAAGATATTTCATCAGCAAGAGAGAGAGAGATATTAGTCATTTCAGCTGACAGAGATAATACCAGAAAGTGAAAGAGTAGAAATGTCCTTCGACATATTACACTTACACCGAGTCTCCCTCAGCA
Source organism: Mobula birostris (assembly GCF_030028105.1). Lineage (NCBI taxonomy): Eukaryota > Metazoa > Chordata > Chondrichthyes > Myliobatiformes > Myliobatidae > Mobula > Mobula birostris. The sequence goes on from NC_092399.1 coordinate 33,528,041, forward strand.
ACTAAGCTCTAAAGCAGATTGCATCCTTTCTGTTATCCCTGACAGGGAGTTATTTGCATTTTAGACATTCACCCTCATCACTCCACCTCACCACTGTAAACACTGTCCTTTTCTCAAACCTTCTGCCAATGCAAGCTCAAACTAATGGAGTTCTATGAGATAAGTAGGTGGCTCTGTTTAACATCAGGGCACTGAACGGGACCGTGGCCATCAGCAATTGAAATTAATGTCCAGATGGCTAAAGGTGACAGCCAGCTACATCATCAACAGGGCTCTGAAACAACACTAGAGGGCCCTTAGAGAGAAGGCAAAGCAAACGGGAAGGGAAGGGGACTGGGGAACAGGATGAGAGTCGGAATAGGTTGGAAGAGGGAAAGTCAGATTTTCTGTTCAAGAAGAGAGCGTCACATGCAGCAAAGGCAGGGACTGGGAGGACTGTTCAGTCAGACTGAGCAAATAAAAGAGCTGCATAACGGGGAGTCAGTAATGGCAGGTAACTGCTGGGAGGGAGCAAGGCAGGTAGCGCGAATGAAGCAAACCTCCAGTGTCGTTCTACTGGGTTTCTATAGCAGCATTGCAGAATCAGCTCCATTGCATTGATATAGCTTTGAACAACATTTTCCATTTAAACCACATGACAACTCAAAATAATTTCTTTCTAGTTATTCCAAACAATAAAGAAAAATGCAACATCAGGATAAAGTCCTTAGTTCGGGGCAATTGCTGGTTACATCTTCAATAAGTTAAAGATCCTTAGCTCAATGATGTCAGGAACGGGGCAGAAACTGGTCTGTGGCAGCATACCGTGGAAGTGGGTTGTAGAGCTATGCGCTGTACCTAAAATTTTCTTCCATTGATTTCAGTGAAATTGAACTTGACAAGGGGAGCACAGTGCACAGCTTCAATCTATAGCACATTCGGTGCATGTGGTCAGGAGAACCCCTGTGGCCCTGATCTTCATACAGCTCTGTCATCTGTTATCTGAGACCAGGGGAATCTGAAGCTCAGATTTGCATGTTTCTCAGGTACAGATGTTGCCACAGGCGGCTGTGGCGGCCAAGTCATTGGGTATATTTAAGGCAGAGACTGATAGATTCTTGATTTGTCGGAGCATGAAGAGATACGGGGAGAAGGCAGGACATTGGGGCTGAGTGGGAAAATGGATGAGCCATGATGAAATGGCAGAGCAGACTCGATGGGCCAAATGGCCTCATTCTGCCCCTATATCTTATGGTTTAAGTGTTATGAATTGGGACATAAATATGGATATTTAGGAGCCTCCTGAATTTAGAAGGAGACAGACTTATTGTATTTCTCCTGTTGGTGAATGAAGTTTGAAACTGCACGGTAAAGTCTGTTTGTGTAGGTAATTTGAAACTGCACTGTGAAGTCTATTTATGTAGGTAATTTGACGTAGAACTAAGTCAAAAGTAACATCAAATCGACGGAAGGCAAAAAGCCTCCTGGGCAGTCCGAATTAACAGTTCTTACGTAAAGGATCTGGCGTATTGTAGTATTTGTTTGTGAGGTCAGAGGTTGAGAAGTGCAGGAAGACAAGCAATAACCCGAGAATGAGAGGCATCGGTATTACACCTGATATATTTAACGTCGTTCTTTTGACAGACAGGCCAGCCCAGAAGGCTGGGATCATCCCTGTAGCATCTCCCTATTGGGTCACAGGATCTGGCATCAAGCACCAACAGGAGAGTGAGGGGCAACTTTATAGCCATGTTCAAAATGATGAGAGGCATGCTAACAGTCCTTTCCGTGGGGTAGAGGAGTCTAAAATCACACAGCAGAGACTTAGGGTGACGGGGGCGAGATTGAGAATGAACCCGAGGGCAATTCTTTTCATGCACAGGGTGGTGGGTGTATACAGTGAGCTTCCAGAGGAAGTGATCGAAGCAGATACAACTGTGTCTTTTCTGAAGCATGTGGATAGGTATATGGAGAGGTGGGTGGGTCTTGGAGGGATATGGGTCACATGCAGCCCAGCAGAGTAGGCAGAGCTCAGCATGGACTGGTTTGGCAGAAGGGCCTGTATCTGTCACTCTCTGCTAGCAGAATTCTGAACTAATCTTTGCTGTAAGCATTAAGAAATGGCTTCAAATAGCCGCCCCTGTTGCAGCATACTTTGGGAAGCTTGGGGAAAGGATGAGAGTTGGGGCAGGAAGCTTCACCTTCTGTCTGGCCATCCACAGCTCCTGCCTGCCCGTAAGTGTGTCCATGTCACACAGCTAGCCTAGGTGACAGGGTTCAATGCCCACCATAAGCCGGGAAGAAGGGATGCTCGAATGCCCCTCACAGTCACGGGGGGAGTCTCTGCACTCCATCTCCACCGAGATATCAGCCCCCCCCCCAACTGCTCCATAAGCAGCTGCCTGATAAAAGCATTTGACAACCCGGAGGGGTGTCCTCCCTTCCTTGAGGAATGGATGGGTCTGGAATGCCACTGACGCCTCCTGCTACCCAGCGAGGAGGTGAGGGCAGGCACTGGTTTCAATGAGGTAATTGGTTCCGGGTGTGTCGACAGGATTAACTGTGCATCTCCAGTGGAAGTGTGGCTCTGCTGGAGGCACAGTTTTTACTTCAAATAATTTATCTTGGTGCAAAAGGGCCAGGTAATCAGGTGATGGATCTCACCGCCTGTTAATAAAGTTTGGGGCATGTTCCATAGGCACTCTTTTGTGGGCTTGATGTTCTCGACTTGGTTGTGGGACTGCATTCCTGTTTAACTCTACTGATGGGCATCAGTTTGATGGGGTTGCTCCTGTTGGCATTGCCCAGGAAGTCCCAGCTTGGAATGGGCACAGAGATGTTGACTTGGTTGGGTCATGGTATCTCCTCCTTACCCTTGCAGAGATGGCACAGTATGGCACAGATGGCACAGAAATGGCCATTCTTTATGGAAAACTAGCAGTTAAATTTTAGGATGTTCTTTGGTCAGGCAGTGTGGAGCGGGGATTGGCAGTTAGTTACAGTTGAGGTTATATTATTCAACAATAAAGTTGTTCAGAGTCATGTTGAATAATCAATTTAAGTTCAACAAATTGACAAAAGGACAAGGAACTTTGCACGTGGATATTTCTAGAGAAGCTTCCAGGGTTTCTGTATAGGGCAGAATTCATCAATGGGAATATTCGAAACATAGAACTGACTTGCTGCATTTACGTAAGCTTAGGCTCTTAAAACGATTGGAAGGTGATTAGATTGTTATGGAAAGTGATTAATTTGTTCGATGTCAGCAACTGCAAAAACACACTTTGAAACTAATAGTTTGAACATGTCGAGTTATTGTTAGGGTCCTGGATAATTTCCTGCTCCTGAACTATAAAATTAATTATCATGTTAATTAATTAACGTCCCACCTGCTTTATCTTGGGAATATTATTAAAAGAAAATTGCAAGTTTTATTAGCTGATGAGATCAAAATGAAATCTGTCTTGATCAAAGTTGGCTGAAGCTTGCTTTTAATTTCATGAAAATTTATCATCACCAGTAGCATAATTAAAGCAAATTAAGATTTGGTAGGTTTCTGGACTCATCTGTGTTTTGAGATGTGGTGGTACCTTTAGTGGGGTTTAAGATACCGTTGTAAGTGTCTTCTCTGGTCAGGGAAAAAAATGCAGGAGAGCAAGGCTTTGATTAATTTTTCACAAAACAGGTGGCTTGGGAAAATGAGTTACTGTTGAATTATTTTCTTCCACCAGGAACACACGCTGACACAGGTAAAGTATCTCACATGGGAAAGATGGCTTTCGGGTGGTTCTTCACCTTTGCGGCCCAGAGGAGAACACTTTGCACTAATGTGTTTTGAGCGTCACTCTGTGCTTAATCGCGGTGGAAGACTTGAACAACTTTACCTAGTGTAGAGAACGGACCAGACGCGGGTGACCTTTGGGTGCAGATGGAAATCACACTGAATCAAAACAATTTGATATTTTACTGTCAGCCTGTGTGGCCTTATTTAAAATGTTACAAGTCCATCATGCCTGAGTAGTCATGGGTGCTTCATGGAAAATCTACAGACGGAAAATTGGTTCCACACGGAGCAGCGCAGGGTAAGGTGTCTGACGCTGTGGCGTAAGCTACCGCTACCTCTAGTGTAATCACAGGCAAGGAGTACACATAGCCTTCAATTACCGGTGAGTATGGCAGAAACGCAGCGGCAAAATGCACAACAAAGAGAAAGGAAACCGTATTATTGGTCTGCCATCAGGGGAAACTTCCAACCTCGGTGAAGTTTGTTTATTCTGCTTTAAAAGTTTGCAAGCTGTGCTGTCACCCAGGATCGAAAAGGCGGGTAGATTGCTGGTCACTTGGGCACAGGATTGAGTTGCGACTGACACCGTGTGTCACGTCAGCAATGAACCAGTGAGCAACGAGGTAAGAGGAATGGTGAAAGGGGGAACAGTGAGTGTGAGCATCCTTCCCCCACTTCCCTACGCTCTTCACTCTCCAGCGGCTTCCGCTCACAGCCATCTGCCTCTACCCTCCAGGCGGACTGAGCATTGGCAGACTCTCCGACCACCGGAGGTAGCACAGTCAAATCAGATCCATTCTCCTTTGGCCTCAGTGATGCCCTCCAGCAGCAGGCACTGCGGGCTGGAGGGGTAGAAATCTGGGGCTCACTTTCCTCTCCCAGCGTAGGGCAAAAATCACGAGCTGTCTTTTTAAGGCTCGACTTGAAAGCTCACACAAGTTGAGTTACTGGAATTTCTCCCCGGGTGAATATTAGGGAGGAAGTCTATGACAGCGTGATGTACACCCCGTGGGGATCTGCCTGACAGACCAATTAAATCAGTGCTTTCTCTTCATTGTAAGCAGTGCGAATTAGACTGAGAGGGAGCCGACACCAGCCGACAGGGGGACTGAAAGGCAGGTCAGAGTAAAGAATTGTTACTTTAGTGGTGTGTGGGTACATGCCTGAACGCAGGTAGAATACTGTCATAGTAATACCAGGTGGCAGTCAGGTAAGGCCGACTCACATCTGTGGAGTAGAGACGCCAAGCAGCCTGGATAAATAAAAACAGAAAGACACACACTGACCATCGAACAGAACAGGACAGGACCGGGAAAAGCAAATCAAGAGGCAGGACAGCGTACAGGGGAATCCACCTGTTTGAAATGAGTGATTTGGATGTGAGGAGTGACCAGCCAGTACCATCCCTGCCTGCTGCCCACTAACGTTCGTTAATCTGCAGCTCCTGTGGAAACCTCGGCACCAAAGTTGACGCAGCCACACTGAAGGTGGTCCGAGGGCATTATGTTCCTTTGAGTTAAAACGGTTTCTCATTGAAAACTTACTTCACTCGTCGAGGCAGTGACGCTGCCAGTGATCTTCCAGTGGTGGTCACCGGCTGCACTTTGTGTGGGAGCACTGCCTGTGGGCGTTACTCTCTTGCCCAGCTGGTGTCCTCGCCAGCAACCAGGCCAGCAGAAAGCTCTAATTCATCCTTCCAGTCCAGCTGGGCATCTGATTCAGTGTCCCATTCACATCTCACAGAGGAAGACAGTGCATGCAGTCCTAGTTTCTCCTGGGCTCTGTTGGTTTCCGGGGGTGACGGGAAGTGGACCCCTGACAGTTGACACTTTATTAACACAAGTAATGGAAATACTCACCTCATCCCAATGAACCAGGGCCTGGTCTCACAGGCTTCAGCATGGACCCTCATTGGCCGATGCAGTGCCAACAATGAACCAGGGCCTGGTCTCATACACTTCAGCATGGAATCTCATTGGCCGATGCAGTGCCAACAATGGACCAGGGCCTGGTCTCGCACGCTTCAGCATGGATCCTCATTGGCACGATGCAGTGCCAACAATGGACCAGGGCCTGGTCTCGCATGCTTCAGCATGGACCCACATTGGCCGATGCAGTGCCAACAATGGACCAGGGCCTGGTCTCCTACACTTCAGCATGGACCCTCATTGGGACGATGCAGTGCCAACAATGAACTGCATTATCACAGATTTACTTCTTCATCTGGATGCCAAGTAAGTTCAAGATTCCACCACACGGTTCTGAAAGAGAGCAGAAGCTCTCCTTGTTTCCTGGTTAATGTCAGTCACTCAGCAGACTTCCTACAAGTGCACCTCTGTTGTTTTTACACTGCTCACTTCTCTTGGCCAACGTTGCTTCATGACAGAAATAGATACATCCCAGCTTTAATCATTAACACTTCGGCTAAGATGTCAATTGTGGCCAACTCATCTCTCTGCAGCCAGCCTTCCCTAATGGATGATCACTCACTCTTTTCCCTCTCAAACCTACTAACAAACTCACTCTCATTGCGCTTTCAATGAGAAAAGTCCTGTACTGGGTGGGTTTAGTAAGTCTGGCCCATTGCTCAAAGTGAGATTGAATAAACCGATCCATTTCATTGTAGAAGTAGTCAGACCATACTCAAAGACACCAAACATACCTGGCACAACTTCTAGAGCTGCTGCCTCATGGCTCCAGCAACCTGCGTTCAGTCCTGATCTCAGGCACTGTCTGTGTGGAGTTTGCATGTTCTGCCTGTAGCCCCATGGACTTACAGCGAGTGCTCCTGTTTCCTCTTACATCTCAAACATATGCATGTTAGGAGGTTAATTGATTCTGTGAATTAGTGTGGATGGGAAATGGAATTGTTCTGCAAGCCAGAGGCTGAGTTCAAAGGTCAAAGATCAAATTTATTATCGAAGTATGTATATCATATACAACCTAGAGATTAACCTACTTACAGGCATTAACTAAAAAAAAAAACAAACGCAGTAGAATTCGCTAAAACACACACACATTTTCCGCTCTCGTCCTCAAAGCTTTAATCGCCACAGAGTAATGGAGATAACCTTGGGTTTGTCTTCTGCTATCAGGCCTCAATGCAGCATTGACTGTCCCAGCTGTACCTGCACCCTCTCGAGAGTCCAGTTCACTGAACACCCCCCCCCCCCCCAGGAGATTGCAAAAACGCCAGACCATTTGGTCGGTTCAAAAGTACATCCGTAAAAGGGAAATTATAGGCTGCAGACTGCAGTGATCGGAAGTATATCCACTAGAGGATCTAGTAGTTTTGTGAGCTGTCTGCAAAACATCACCACTGGTCACCAGCACCATCTTGACAATGTAAGAGTGGCCTCTTTCTTGAGAAATATAAAAAATACATACTTGGGCAAAATATTCTGAGCTCGGTTTAGAGTTAAAGTAGCAAAAGCCTTTCTCAGTATCAGGCACTGAGACATAGTCGTAGAATTGTACAGCACATTTTTGGCCCATTTCATCCATTCCAATTGTGATGCCAATCTACACATTTGCTTTCATCAAGCCTATATCCCTCTATGTCAAGACGTTGATTGTGGATGTCAGGAAGGGAAAGTTGGGAGAACACATACCAGTTCCTATTGAAGGGTCAGTGGTAGAAAGAGCGAGCAGCTACAAGTTCCTAGGAATCGACATATCAGAGGGTTTTTCCTAGGCCCAATACATTGATGCAATCACGAAGGAGGCACACCAGTAGTTATACTTCATGAGAAATTTGAGGAGACTTGATATGTCACCAAAGACTCCAGCAAATTTTTACAGATGTACGATGGACAGCATTCTGACTGGTTGCTTCACTGCCTGGTGTGAAAGCCATGCCAGTGCACAGGATTGAAAGAGGCAACAGCCAGATCCACCACGGGTACAAACTTCTCCACTGTCTAATACATCCTCAAGAGGGTGGCACCTACCATTAATGACCCTCACCATCCAGGGAATGCCCTTACCTCGTTACTTCCATCAGGGAGAAGGTACAGGAGATTGAAGACCTACAATCAATGATTTAGGAACAGCTTGTTCCCCTCCACCAGCAGAGTTTTGATTAGTCTATGAAGCCATGAACAATACCTAACTATTACTCTTTTGCACTATCTATTTCAGAATCAAATCATGTGTAATATCACTGGTGTATGTCGTGAAATTTGTTGTTTTGCAGCTGCAGTACAATGCAATACATAATAATAAATATATAAATTGCAATGATATATATTTAAGTTAAATAATTAGTTGCAAAAAGACAGGAAAATTTGTGAGGTAGTGTTCATGGTTTCATTGTCCATTCAGGAACCTGATGGTGGAGAGGAAGAAGCTGTTCCTGAAACATTGAGTCACTGAGTGTGTGTTTTCAGGCTCCTGTACCTTGCCTTTGATAGCAGTGTAACACCCTGGAAAAGGTTTCACTGTGAACGTAATGGTCTTTCTGTAGAAGCAGTGTTTGGGTTATGGTTAGTGATAACGGGTGCTTTGGAATGTGAGCCGTCTGATCAGGGGAGCGGGTTTTTTTCGTGTGCCTGACACCGGTGTGAAGCAGGGGCTTGGTTCGGCGGGAAATGAAGAGAGAAGACGCTGGAGAAACTGGTCATAGGATTCGACCCGGTGGGGGACTGTGATTCGATGGTGCAAGCGGAGGTCCACTGAGCCCAGTGAAACCGGGACTTCAGTAGCAATGAGAAAAAGGAACGTTCTTTGTGATGGTGGCTCTTAGTGATAAATTAGATTAGATTAGATTAGATTATGAGGACACACAATCCTCTTTTATTGTCATTTAATAATGGATGCATTAAGAAATGATACAATATTCCTCCAGAATGATATCACAGAAACACAAGACAAACCAAGACTGAAAAACTGACAAAAACCACGTAATTATAACATATAGTTACAACAGTGCAAAACAATACTGTAATTTGATAAAGAACAGACCATGGGCATGGTAAAAAAGTCTCAAAGTCTCTCGAAAGTCCCATCATCTCACGCAGATGGTAGAAGGAAGAAAAAACTCTCCCTGCCATGAGCTTCCAGTGTCACAAACTTGCTGATGCAGCACCCTGGAAGCACCCGACCACAGCCGACTCTTGAGTCCGTCCGAAAACTTTGAGCCGCCGACCAGTCCTCCCACACCGAGAACCGAGCACCATCTCCGCCGAGCGCTTTGACCCCGGCCCCGGCAACAGGCAATAGGCAAAGCTGAGGATTTGGGGCCTTCCCCTCCTGAGATTCTCGATCGCACAGTAGCAACGGCAGCGAAGCGGGCATTTCAGAAGTTTCTCCAGATGTTCCTCCATGCTTCTCACGTCTGTCTCCATCAAATTAGCATTGTGCACGGTACCTACTTACAAATACGATATCATTTCAGAGCGGCTGCGTGCACTGCGTCGCGCCGCCATCTTCTCCTCCCCTCCTTTTGAGCTCTTTTGAGGCATCACTCCTTGAAGATTTCCTGGATGCTGGGGAGGCTAGTGCCAGTGATGGAGCTGGTTGTGTTTACAAACTTCTGCAGCTTTCTCCAATCCTGTGCAGTGGCTCTTCCTTACCAAACAAATCAGAATGCTCTCCACGGTAGATCTGTGGAAATTTTTGAGTGTCTTTTATGACATACCATCTCCTCAAACTCCTAATGAAATGTAGCTGCAGTCAAGCCTTCTTTCCAATTACATCAATATGTTGGGCCCAGGATAATCTTTGGAGATATTGACACCCTGGAACTTGAAAGTGTTCACCTTCTGGGACTGTTCCCTCAATGAGGACAAGTGCGGTTTCCCCCGACTTCCCCTTCCTGAACTCCACACTCAATTCCTTGGTCTTACTGACGTTGAGTGCCAGGTTGTTGTTGCGACACCACTCGATCAGTTGACCTATCTCACTCCAGCACACCTCAACGTCATCACCTGAAATTCCGTAAACAACAGTGTGTTGTCGGCAAATGTATAGGTGGGATTTGAGCTGGGCCCAGCCACACAGTCATGGGTGTAGAGCGAGTAGAGCAATGGGCTAAGCAAGCATCCCTGAGGTGTGCCGGTGCTGAACGCCAGCAAGCAGGAGATGTACTTCCGATCTGCAGTGAGGAAGTCAAGGATCCAGTTGCAGAGGGAGGTACGGAGGCTCCTATATTGGAACTTCTTGATTAGAACTGATGGTATGGTTGCGTTGAATGCTGCACTGTAATCAGTAAACAGCTGCCTGACGTCCAGGTGATCCAAGGCCTTGTGAAGAGCAGTGAGGTTGTTTCCACTCTAGACGTATTGTGGTGATAGGCTATAGGTCCTGGTCCATGCTCAGGCAGGAGTTGATTCCAGGCATGACCAACCTCTCAAGGCACTAAAGATCTTCATCACAGTAGATGTGGGGTGTGGGGGCCACTGGTTCAACAGGTGAGGCAGTTCAACCTGCACTTCCTGGGCACAGGTATGATTTTTGCTCTTTTGAAGCAAGTGGAAACCTCTGCCAGGAGCAATGAGAGGCTGAAGATAACCTTGAGCATTTCTGCCAGCTGGTTGGCACAGGCTTTCAGAGCACTACCAGGTACACCAACAGGGCCTGATACCTTGCGAGGGCTCACTGCTTGAAAGACGTTCTGTTGCCAGCCTCTGAGGAAGAGATCACAGGGTCACCGTATGCTGCAGGGATGTGCACAGGTGTAGTTGTATTCTTCTTTTCAAAGCATGCATAAAAGTGTTCAACTCATTTGGGAGTGAAGCATTACAGCCATTTATGATGTGAGGTTTCTCTTTGTAGGAACCCTTGCCAGATCAGTCGTGCACTCAAAACTGTCTCAAACCTCAATTGCAATTGTATTTATGCTTTTAAAATAGCCTTCCATAGGCCGTACCTGGACTTCATGTATAGTTGTGTATCAATGATATTGAATGCCACAGATTTTTCCCTCAGCAGACTAGGAATATCCTGGTTCATCCATGGCTCTTGGTTTGGGTATGTCCAGTAAGTTCTTGAAGGCTACATAATGCTTAAACGGCTGTGATCTGATGTCCCAATGGTTATAGTCAATGTCTCAGCTTTTGAAGACAAAAACCATCAAACAGTGTCTTCATTATCCCATTCACCTGTGCTCCCAACTTCTGCAAGCTGTAGACTTGTTTTAAAGGTCACTCTGGACATCAATACACTTGAGGTCCTTGCCAATGAGACTATATGTCCTACCAGAATTTCGCTTTCCAAAATGTGTTACATCACAGCTACTTGGAATTAATTCCTTCTGTTAGTCTCTGCCCAATTTTCCAGTTGATTCATGACCCACTGTATCTGTAGACAACCACCCTCACTATGACTGTACCAACTTTTGTGTCATCTGCTGACTTCTCTAACAGTTGTCCTACCTTCAAGCCATTTAGATATACCATATCAGAAACAACAAACGGCCCAGCCCTGATCCATACGATATTTCCACTTGTTACAGAGTTCCAGTCTGAAAAACACACATCTGCCTCTACCCATCAGCAAGGCTATTTCCCGACCATAGTTGTTGATGAAGTAGAGGTGAGTAGAACTGACACTAATACAGGACCAAGTGAATGAATACAGTGTGGGCTGGCCAGCCTCAGTTGTGCAGAAACTGATGGGAACAGTAATCTGGGACAAAACCCACAGTCACTGGACGTCTGGATGAGTGAAGGAAAGGCAGCATGGACACACGAGATTCTGCAAGCCTCCTTCCTAATTAAGCCCTTTGTCCTCCTCTGCTGAGCCACTTTCTCTGGCTAATTTGTATGCTTCTTCTTTGGAATTGATACTATCCCTAATTTCTCTTGTCAGCCACGGGTGCACTACCTTCCTTGATTTATTCTTTTGCCCAACTGGGATGAACAATTGTTGTAGTTCATCCATGCAATCTTTAAATGCTTGCCATTGCATATCCACCGTCAATCCTTTAAGTGTCATTTGCCAGTCTACCTTAGCTAATTCACGTCTCATACCCTCAAAGTTACCCCTCTTTAAGTTCAGAACCTTTGTTTCTGAATTAACTCTGTCACTCTCCATCTTAATGAAGAATTCCACCATATTATGGTCACTGTTACCCAAGGGGCCTCTCACGACAAGATTGCTAATTAACCCTTCCTCATTGCTCAAAACCCAGTCCAGAATAGCCTGCTCTCTAGTCGGTTCCTCGACATGTTGGTTCAAAAAACCATCCCGCATACATTCCAAGAAATCCTCTTCCTCAGCACCTTTACCAACTTGGTTCACCCAATCTACATGTAGATTGAAGTCACCCATTATAACTGCTGTTCCTTTATTGCACACATTTCTAATTTCCTGTTTAATACCATCTCCGACCTCACTACTACTGTTAGGTGGCCTGTACACAACTCCCACCAGCGTCTTCTGCCCCTTAGTGTTACGCAGCTCTACCCATATCGATTCCACATCTTCCCGGCTTACGTCCTTCCTTTCTATTGCGTTAATCTCTTCTTTAACCAGCAACGCCACCCCACCTCCCCTTCCTTCATGTCTATCCCTCCTGAATATTGAATATCCCTGAACATTGAGCTCCCATCCCTGGTCACCCTGGAGCCATGTGTCTGTGATCCCAACTATATCATAATCATTAATAACAATCTGCACTTTCAATTCATCCACCTTATTACGAATGCTCCTTGCATTGACACACAAAGCCTTCAGGCGCTCTTTTACAACTCTCTTAGCCCTTATACAATTATGCTGAAAAGTGGCCCTTTTTAATGCTTGCCCTGGATTTGTCGGCCTGCCACTTTTACTTTTCTCCATAGTACTTATTGTTTCTACCCTCACTTTACACCCCTCTGTCTCTCTGCACTGGTTCCCATCCCCCTGTTGTGAACTAACCTCCTCACGCCTAGCCTCTTTAATTTGATTCCCACCCCCCCAACCATTCTAGTTTAAAGTCACCTCAGTAGCCCCAGCTAATCTCCCTGCCAGGATATTGGTTCCCCTAGGATTCAAGTGCAACCCGTCCTTTTTGTACAGGTCACGCCTGCGCCAAAAGAGGTCCCAATGATCCAAAAACTTGAATCTCTGCCCCCTGCTCCAATCCCTCAGCCACGCATTTATCCTCCACCTCATCGCATTCCTACTCTCACTGTCGCATGGCACAGGCAGTAATCCCGAGATTACTACCTTTGCGGTCCTTTTTCTCAACTCCCTTCCTAGCTCCCTATATTCTCCTTTCAGGACCTCATCCCTTTTCCTACCTATGTCATTGGTACCTATATGTACCACGACCTCTGGCTCCTCACCCTCCCACTTCAGGATATCTTGGACACGATCAGAAATATCCCGGACCCTGGCACCAGGGAGGCAAACTACCATCCGGGTCTCTGGACTGCATCCACAGAATCGCCTATCTGACCCCCTTACTATCGAGTCCCCTATCACAACTGCCCTCCTCTTCCTTGCCCTACCCTTCTGAGCTACAGGGCCGGACTCTGTGCCGGAGGCACGGCCACTGTCGCTCCACCCGGGTAAGCCATCCCCCCCAACAGTACTCAAACAGGATATCCATCACCAAACCCAGCACCCCTCCCCTTTCAGCTTTCTGTACAGCCTGAACCTTCTGCAACTCCCTGCCTGAGACTTTCACTTCACCTCTAAGGGCACCTGCTCAAGGAACCAATGACAACACAGCATTAGGAGAGGCGCACAGTACTGCCCATCCATTAACCAATTACTGCCCTAGCAGGAGATGGGCTTTGGACTGCCCACAGCACCTGGGAACCCATCCTCACTGCTCCATAGACATCTCGGCTGCCTGTCTGCTATGTAGTCTCAGCCTCCCTTTGATAGACTCTCCTTAACCCAGGATACAGCCTGGGTACATGGGCTAACAATCAAACTGTGCATTTCTTCATTAACGCCCTTTCATCAGAAACAGAAATAGTTGCCGATGATTGTACAACACCCAGTTCTTATATTTCTTGACTTAGTTTATTCCTCTCCTAACCTAATGCTTTCAGCGTTAATTCCTCTCCCTCAGTTACCCAGACAGACTTTTACCACCTTCCTTCAGCCATCACCACTGTTGCATTTCCGATCAGAGAATGTTGATAATGCAGCAGGCCACTCAGCCCATCTACCAATGCTGGTCAAGAAGAAGCCATAAACCCATTGCCTAATCTGTAGCCCTGTAGGTCACTGATCTTCAGGTGCAGAGCCTGGCCCTTTATCAAAGTGGTGGAAGTTTTTGGCTGACAAACTTTTCCAGGTCCACCGCCTGCAGCTGGGAAATAGACAACCTCTCCAGCCCACCGACCATTATTTTGAACCTCCCTCCTGTGTTTTTAGGGTCTCTGCTAATGAAAGTAGTTTCTTCCAATTTATCCCGCCTCAGGCCCTCATTATTTATGCTCTTCAATTGCACATCTCAGCTTCCTCTGTTCCAGAAAGAAAATAAACACAGAGTGCCCAGTCTTCCACAGCTACAGTTCCCTGTTCTTGCAGCGTCCCCATAAATCTCCTCTTTCTTACAATATGAAGCTCAGAATGGTCCACAATGCCTAAACTGTGCCGTAGCTGGTGTTGTGAAATGAAAACATTCCACTGGAGTTATATAAATAATAAAATATAGAAAGGAAGAAAAAATAATTAATAAAGCAGTAAAAGAGACAAAATAATACTAATAGATTACCAGACTAATACCATTTTGTCTTACAAACTTCCGTTTTATGTTACACATTTTAGCAGCTACGAGAAATGAATCAACTAACTCTTCCCTTACGTGCTGCATGTTGGAATGCCCTGGCTGAATATCCCATAACACATCTATTATCAATGTAGATCCTCATTGCTTTTCCCTTCATTATCATCCAACCAATGATGTCAGAGTACATTTAAAAAATAACAGCCTAAATTAGGACTCGGTTTAAGCACTGTAGACTGCTTTAGGTCTTGCATTTCGTGAAAGTGGTGAGGGGACACGGTTCCAGTGGGACAGTCTCGCCAGGTACTCTATTATTTTTTGCTTTACTTATTCCCAGGATGTGTCAGCCGGTGGTTAGTGGCATCCACACCGGACTTCGGGGCGAGTGGTCCCGGGTTCGAATCCAGCCGGCTCCTAGCACACTTTCCACCCGTGCTGGGTTGAGCATTGAGCTAGCAACACGGCCTCATAAAAAAACAGACAAAAAATGCAAAAGAAACTGCAAGGTTTCCACCTGACTTGCCACAAGGTGCGGAAAGCAATGACAACAATTCCCAGGATGTGGTGTCATTCACTGTGCACATTGACATCAGTCAGGTAAACTGAACGTGGAGGGAGAAGGCGGCTCACCAGGTTGCTGGCTCCGGAGTGACATGTACAGGTGGGTTAGGATAGCTTCGCTGGAGGGCAACACTCAACCAGGTGGTTAATCTGCTAGTTAACCGAGAGCAGATTTTCGTTTTGAATTCCACATTGATTTTATGACATGAAATTAAATGCACAAGCTGCTGTAGTGGGATTCGAACCCCTGACTCTCAGTCAATGCCCAAACCTCTGGCATGACATGACGAGACACAAAGTTGGATGGAGGTGAACTTCACTGTGTGATATGTGTGCTGCATGAGTCACAGACTGGACAATCGGACAATTAGACAATTCCGACTGGAATGAACTAGAGACGGTCCATTCCAGCTGCTTTCCTGGCTGAGGTTAAGACCCTCCCAGTGTGGCAGTTTTCCTCTCTAATCACATGCCAAACACCAAGACTGGAGTGTAGATTCCAAGCCTACCAACAAAACTATGATGAATGAAAGATTGGGCTTATGTGGTGTTGGGACAAGGATTTGAAGCAGGACATTATATCTGGTTACAACCGAATCAGGCAACCAGCTGTAAATGAAATGGGGCTTTGTACTTCATAAGCCCTAGGCATGGAGAGGCAGAAGTCTGCTGCTCACTCCGAAGTGCTGGCGGATTCTGGAGCAAGTACAATATTTAAGACAAGTATGAATATTGTTTTGTGAGGAGCGGAGCAAAGTTTAATGGGGTTGAGCTGCTGAAATGCCAATCAAATAATGGAGGAGATTCAAAGAGCTGCTGATTCTGTTCATGTATTTTCTCCATCTCCTCCGTAATTTTTCTGTGTTCTAAGAGCTTAAGAAATAGGAACAGGAATATCCCACCATTCAGTGAAATACTTATAGGACCTTTGACCTTCTACCCCCCTGCCTGATTCCCGGGCCTCTGGACCTTCCCATATTCAATGTCTGTCTTCAGCTTTCAACCCGCCCTGCTCTCTTGTTAGAGAAGAGCAAAGATTCTCTACACCTCAGGGAAGAAATTCCTCCTCAGCTTTGTCCTGTGGCCAATCCCCGATCCCTGGGCAGGCATGGTCCAGTTCTACAGTCTTTTAAATGCTCTATTTTGTGCCATTTCCGGTATGCGGCATTCCCTGCAGTGCTATATCTTTGTACTTGCTGTAATCTGAGCACAGAAGCTTAGATTTATTTAGAAACTTTAACGTGAAAGCACAAATGGCCTAATGGTCAGGGCCCAGCAGCCAGAGTTCTGGGCTGCTGAAATGGAGAAGTGAGTTCAAATCCCACTACGGCATCTGGGAAGTTTAAATTCGTGTGATTAAATATACCTAACTCTTCCATGGACGGTCCCAAACCTGGACAGGAGGAGGTTGGGCATGGGGCGAGTAACCCCATCCCTTAAAAACACAGAGCTACAGAAACGCCAACAGAAGCTCCAAAGATCTCATCCCTGGGAGAGGAAGGATACACCAAGTAGATGCGCTACACCTGGGAAAACTTGGGAGACTGGCCCAGGATGGTCGAGTTGATGGGCTTAAGTAAGTAATTAAATAAATCTGGAATTTAAAATAAAATACAATTCACGTTTCAGTATCCTGGATACTACCAGATTTCAGAAGGACCCTACTTGGTTCACACAGCCACCAGTACCTGGACTCTCCTACGTGTGACTGCAGACCAGTCGAGACCCGACAGACCGGGCCCACCGGGACAAGAGCACGTGCGCACTTGAAAGCCCACGCAAAACGAAAGAGCCCCCCCCACCCCCCGTGCACAGGAGGCCCAATTGATTCACCGCTCAGTACGGTTCACCCTCCTGCTGTAGGTTGTTCAAGATTCCAGTACGGAAGTGTAAAGGAAAATGGAATAATTGTTACTCCAAATCCAAAGGAGCACAAAACAATACAATAAGATAAAGAACACAATAAATAAGGGAGGGAGGAGAAGATGGCGGCGTGACACAGCGCCCGCGGCCACTTCGGTGGTGATGTCTGTTATTTGTCAAGTAGGGGACCATGCACAACTCTGATTTGATGGAGACAGACGTGAGAGTGCAGAGAAACATCTGGAGAAACTTCTGAAATGCTCGCTTCGCTGCCGCTGTGACTATGTGGTCCGGAATCTCCGGAGGAGAAGGCCCCGAATCCTCGGCTTTGCTTGTTTCAGCGGCTGGGCGAGGTCAAAGGCACTCAGCAGAGGATGGCGCTCGGGAGGCTGTAACGGAGGGGCTGGTCGGAGGCTCGAAGTTTTCGGATGGACGGACTCAGTGTCGCCTGTGGTCGGGTGCTTCCAATGTATCGGCAGTTGTCGGTACCTGGAGGTTTATGGCAGGGAGTTTCTCCCTTTGCCGCCTGCTATCGGGAACTCGGGAGTCGATTAGCTCGGGACTTTGAGACTTTTTTTTACCATGCTCATGGTCTGTTCTTCATCAAATTATGGTATTGTTTTGCACTGCTGTAACTATATGTTATAATTAAGTGGTTCTGTCAGTGTTAGTCTTTGGTTTGTCCTGTTTTTCTGTGATATCACTCTGGAGGAACATTGTATCATTTCTTAATGCATGCATGCATTTCTAAATGACAATAAACGAGGACTGAGTGTTCTCATAATCTAAAAAAAAAGTACATAAGATAGTTTATATACGTAGATTGATTGTACTGCAAATCCATAAAGTTTTGGGAGGCACAGGAGTGTCTGTACAAGAGGTGACTCAGTCAGGAAATGATAAAGTAGTGGTGGTGGGGGTTGTGGAGGGGTGGGTTAGTGGGTGGTGGTGTTGATCAGACTTACTGCTTGGGGAGAGTGACTGTGTTTGAGTCTGGTGGTGCTTCCCTGATGGGAGAGGGATAAGAAGTCCTTGAGCAGGGTGGGTGAGATGCCTCATGACGTAACCAGCCCTCTTCTGGCACCTCTCTACATGCCCTTGATGGCAGGTCGGCTGGTGCAGTTTTGACCACTTGTTGCAGAGCCTTACTGTCTGCTGCAGTTCAGTTTCCGTTAGGGTGCTCTCCACTGCGCATGTGTAGAAGGATGTGAGTATTGTTGCGTGTAGTCCAGCTGTCCTCAGCCTCCGCAGAAAGTAGATGCCATGAAAGGTTGTGCGAGATCTGGGCTTGCTTGCTGCTACCGCTGCTGTGCTGCCATTGTAAAGAGGAGGGCGAGTTATGTGAGTTCTCCTGAAGCTAGTCATCATCTCCTTTGCCTTGCTGATGGAGAAAGAGGTTATTTGCCTGGCATCGGACCTCAGGCTCCTCTGCCTCCTCTCTGTAGCCCATCTCATTGTTATTGGTGATGAGATCCACCAATGTCATGTCAGTGGTGGACTTGACAATGTGATTACTCGGTGTTTTGCCATGCATTTGTAGTGAGCAGAGGTCACCTGGGGTTATCCGAGTTGAAGATGATAGGGAGGGAGGTACAGTTGTGCATCCTGACTACAGAGGAACTGCAGAGTGAAGGAAGAAGTGAGGTCAATGAGAAAAACGAGGAAACACCTATCCCGCTTTGTACTGGTCACCTGGCTGATGGACTTTGTGAACCACCGCACGGTGGCAGCTTCTCTCACTGCGTCTTCCTGGTTAACTGATGTTGAGGGCAGTGGATTTAAAATCTTTTCGTCTCCTGATGAAGCATCCGTGGTTCATCTGCTGGGACGTTGGCTTCACAGCTGAGGGTACTTCTGTAGCTCCCTTGGCTCCTCCACCAGTCGCTGGCCTTGGGGCTTGTTGGTCTATGTTGGTCACTTTGGGGATAAAATGCCCAGGTTCAAATCCCAGTCCAGCCCTTCGTTTAGCATGTTGCCTACTATTTTAAGGAGGCTCCATAGATCAGTGGTTAGAAGATTAGTCTTATAAACCCGAGGATGTGAGTTTGAATCTCACTGGGGCCTCAACATTTCTGACCCCCCTCCCCCACTCCCAGGGTCTGTACAAGTTGGAGTTGATTTATTTTTGCTGGGCGCCATAGTTTATTATTTCTGTTTTTGCCCTGTATTTAATTTAACCATTTAATATGCTGTGCATACTTACTGTAATTGATTTTTTTTCTATATTTATCATGTATTGCATTGAACTGCTGCTGCTAAGTTAACAGATTTCATGATGCATGCCGGTGATAGTAAGCCTGGTTGTGATTCCGATTCTGGCGGCGTAGCGGCTAGTGCGACACTATTACAGTTCGGGACGTCAGAGTCTGGAGTTCGATTCCGACTCTCTCACTGAGTAGGTTCCTCCCCGTGACCGCGTGGGTTTTCTCCCACAGACTGAAGACGAACCAGCGGGTGGGTGAATTGGCCACTGTAAACTGTCCTGTGATTAGGCTAGGGTGAAATAGGAGGTTTGCAGGGTGAGGAGGGTCTGTTCCACATTGCATCTCCAAATAAAAAGTATGTGATCCAGATGTCGTCTAACAACTCATTCATCTTCAGCTCAAGTTCTGCTACCTGACTGTAACAATGCGAGGTGATAGCCTGTAGCCAGTTTCCTTCCAGTGAGATCCACGTGTAGACTTTGTCCCTGGCACCGTACGTTCGCACTTGCATTTTTGTTTCGTGGCCTCTTGCTTGCCACAGACTTGCTCCTGGACGGGCAGATGTAGAAGATCTAATCTTGTGCTTAAGGTGCGCTTAAGAATTAATTTGGTGGGTGATGTACTTGTAAGTTTGTCTGGGGCAAGCCGGTAATGGAAAAGGAATGGTTTGATTTCATCGTCAAGTCATCCTGAGTTTGTCTGGAAAGGTGCCGTTTCACTGAATGTGGTGAAGGAGCACGTGGCTGATCAATCGGATATGGTACAGTGGACACTGCCCAAGATCTCACTCCTGATCTCAGACAGCTTGGACGTGTGCTGCTAGCCATGAGGCCAGCCAGAACTTATTCAGCAGTGGGAGAAGTTCAGCAACAACCCTGCCAAAACTCTTTTTCCTTGCTGTTCTACAATAATCTGTGATTAACATATTCAAGCTATTCTTTTGAAGTGGACCTTTGATAAGAACCTTCAAGAGACAAAGTCATCAGCTATATTTATATCCAGAAAGGAGAGCTTGCTATATTTTCTGGTATTCTGCTACAACTAGGGTCTTCTGCTGATTCCACACTCAGTACGGATGACTCCCACTACGATCCTCCCATCTCCTTTTTGACTTGTCCAAGCATTTGGCTGGGGCTGAAACTCTTCCTATAATCCTGCAATAATCTCTCCTTGTAGCCTCTCCACTGCAGTAGAAACCCGTCCTGAAGTGACCACTCCTACCCACTTCCTAGCTCTGAGCCTGGTTTCACATCCTGAAGCCACTGTTTGAGCATTTCACTGGCCTGTTATGACTGTGACACGGCACCAGGCGTTGCCAAGCAAATGCCCAGCTCTACACTCACCTGAATGAGGTTGGCGGCAGGAGTTCTCCTTTTCTCAAAGTGCTTTTGTCGATGTTGCTCTTGAACTTTCAGGGCGAACCCCGAACCCAGAATTCCCTACGGGCAGAAAAATCTCAGTAAATCACAAATCAGAGACCCAGCCATGGCCCACGTTGAACAGTGTCAGTATTGTCAATGATGCAGTGGGAAAAGGCTGCTGCCAAACACTTTGAATGATGCTCTGTCCATCCGACCTTGATTGCTTATTTGAGGTCACTAGCCTCTCATGGAAATAGCTTCACCACAGATACTGTAGCATCCACCTTTTAACCTGTTCCAACTCAAACATCATGTGTGAGTTTACACTGAAAGTGATGGTGGTGTAATTAATCATGGGCCTTGCAGGTAAAGGAAACGGACCCTGTCCTCAGCTGACATCTGAGCAGTTATCAACTCCCACTGATTGATCTTCATCTCCATGGCTAATAGTACCCATACCAACTGTAGGTGTGCCTCCTCTACCTCACCTGAGATCTGGATCACCAACATGGCACCGCACTACATTAGAATCCCAAGTACAACTACTTGGAAGGAATGAAAAAAGAGCCCGAGTCTCAAGTTATGTTTTTTACAAGCTGTACCCTTGGGTCTGGGATTAGGAATGAACACGAGGCTGTCAGCCAATGGACCTTTGAACTACGAGGTCAGGCAGAGCAGGGCTGGGGTTGCAGTGGCTCTAGTGGGGTAAATCTGACCCCTCAAGCTCACTTCCATTTGGCTGCGTCCCCTCTCTAGCGGGATTCCTACGGGTGCTGAACAAAGACGTGCAGCCCCGTCCACCAAGGGCGGAGTGAAGGCAGACTCACTAGTAACTTTCTGAAGGGAAATTTGTATGTACTGGTCCGCAGAGTAGGGGCAGAGGAGGGACACTTCTTGGTTTGGTCGAGCGAAATCAGGCCAAGTGGTCACTTTCTGTGGAATGATTGTCACTCCCCTCGCTTATCAAATTCCCAATATCATCAAGAAAAACCTAACTTTCTGAGATCGCAGGTCCTACATGGGATTTGGGAGGTTTGAGATAACTCTGTAGTGAAAAGTTCAAACTCAACAAAACTCATGAAACTAAGAAAGCAAAACCATTTAACAGCAGAAAGATAATATCCAATTTATTTTAACTAATAGCCTTCCACTTGGTGGAAGCTTTCTACAGTGGTTGTAAATACTTACAGCTGGGAGTGCAAAGAACGAGACTCCTAACAGTGCAAATCCTGCTGCCAGCATGCGGCCTAGCCACGTCTGCGGAGTCTTGTCACCATAACCAATTGTCGTTAGTGTAACCTGTGAAGGTGGAAAGTGATCATGTTGAATTTTCTTCTCGGATCAACCTTATATTGTCAATCACACTTATCTCAATCATACATGAGGAGAAATGGGCTAAGGAAGTTTGGAGAAGGGATCCAATAGTTCAGATAAATATTAGTATCCACTGGTCTGTAATGAACTTGTTAGAAAATAATACGGAACAGAATCAGAGTAATGGAAACACTCAGCAGGTCAGGCAGCATCTATAGAGTGAGAAACAGATTTAACATTTCAGGATGGAGAAAGTCGATCCAAACTCCTTCAAAGATCTGTAATATTACTTCTGTTTCTCTATTTTTGATTCAGGTTTCCAGCATCTGCAGTTTTTTTCTGATTTTCGGACCATGTCCAGGTGTGGCCTGACACAGAGAGAAAACTAAACCCACAGAGGGTTTTGTCACAGGACTTTATCAAAGACCACACAGATGCAATATCGGAGGGGTGTTGATGAGACAGTCCTGGGAAAGTGGTGCTACTGAGGATCTCTGGTTACGGAAATTGAAGAAGTCCACAGAGTTCTTTCTGTGATTTGTATTTTCTAGCTACTGTTCAGCATGGAGACGCAGTGACTGATCAGCCGAAGGAGAATGCAAGGTGGAAATCAGAAGGAGGACACTTACCCACGAGTGTCCCGAACCCATGGAACTTCATGGAATGGCAACAGCTCTTCCTGTAACCACAAGACACTGCAGAGATACCACTCAGCACATCACATCAGTCTCTCCTCCACAGACTTTGTCTGTACTTCTTGCTGTCTCCATAAAGGAGCCAACATAATCAAAGACCTACCTACCTTAGATACTCTCCCTTCTCCTCTCCCATCAGGCAGAAGATACGAAAGCACATCACACCAAGGTCAAGAACAACAGTTACTCCCCTTTATAAGAGTATTGAATGGTTCCTTGGTTCAATAACATGGGCTCACCTGTCCCAGGGAGTCTCAAAGAATTATGAAATATTTATTCAAATGCTCCCTTTGCTTATTACTCACATACCTCTTCTGAGCCAAGATCCCTTCTCGTTCCTCCACTGATGTTATCCTGTAGTGTTAGAGCTAACCACCACCTGCCCTGTCTCTTCCCTTCCCAACTCATGTCCCATTTGGCCTGTCTTCCCAAAATATTATTCCTTGGAAGATTTCGACTTGGTATCCTTGCAGCTTCATCTCGATATGGTTCTTAAATCAAATTCCCTCTGTTTGTGCCACCAATTCAACCACTTTTGTCATGAGTGATCTTATTTTGGACACTACCAACGGTTCCCTTGTGTGAGTCCAGTTGCTGGTGAACCATGGACACTCTGAGCTCACCCTCCCTGTCATTTACTGCCTTGCATTCCCCATTTCACCAACAGCACCTTCCCTTTCACCTTAACTCCCTACCTATTCTAGTCTCCTGGCCCTTGCTGCTTTAAACTCTCTGCCCACTCAGCCACTCAACGATTTAAACCTTTACCCAGGAGGGAATGATGGCAAAAAGGAGCAAATAAGAGAGGAACCCACCCAAAACACTGTAATCCCTCATCTTGTGTTATCTTTTCCCCAGTGCTATCTGGGTTCTCAGCGGCACAACCTGCTATTTCCCTGGGGTCAGTGAACCTCACCTTCCAGTTGGGGACTTTAAAGTCCTCGGGACCCAGTACGGAATTCAACAATTTCAGATAACCAGCTTTTCCTGCCGTGACAGAACTTGTCGATGCAATCTGAAGAACAGTCAGATTTCTGGATCAAAGCCCGAAGGTCGGTAAGAGGTCCGGAGGTCAATTGGAGGTCTGGATCAAAGCCCAAAGGCCATTTGAAGGACCAGAAGTTGAGGCCTGATGCCCTGAGCCCTGAAACTGTGAGTCACTGTGAGTCTGCTGAGGAAGTTGGGGCCCAGTGTCTGCAAATCCATGAGTCCTCTGGAGGTTGAAGGCTGAAGACAGCCTGTCCTGACGTAAGAGAACTGTGTATGTACGTAGGGAGGTAGGAACAGGGCTGGTTTTACTGTGGTTGCCTTTTGCTTGGTATGTTTTGTTGTGTTTTAAGTTGTTCTGACAAGTATTGGCGGCAGGAGAGAGAGCAGCGCACCACGCGTGCGCAGCCCTCTGGTGAAAAATGATATCGTATCCATTAAGTAGGGGACGTGGACAATTCTGATTTGCTGGAGAAGGACGTGAAAGTCCAGAGAGACATCTGGAGAAATTTCTGAAACGCTCATTCGCTGCTGTCATTACTGCGTGGTTGGGAATCTTTCGGAGAGTAGGCCCCAAAATCCCCAGCTTTGCCTGCTGTTGGCGACTGAAATTGAGGTCGAATCGTTAGGAGAGCTGATCAGAGCTCGAAGTTTTCGGATGACTTAGAGTCGGACCGTGGTCGGGCATGGCAGGGAGAGTTCTTCCTTCTCCCGTCTGTGTGAGATGTCGGACACTTGAGAGACTTTGAACTTTTACTGTGCTCATGGACTTCTTCATCAAGTTATGGTATTGTTACACTGTTTGTAACTATATGTTATAGTTATGTGGTTTTGCCAGTTTTTTCAGTCTTGGTCTGTCCTGTGTTTTGTGATATCACACTGAAGGAAATATTGTATCATTTCTTAAAGCATGCGTTACTAAATGACAATAAAAGAGGACTGCGTGTCTTCATAATCTAACCTAATCTAACCTATTGTATGTTGGTGCCGGAATATATAGTGACACTTGCAGGCTGCCCAAAGCATATCCTTTGGTGTGCAGGTTGTTAATGCAAACAACACATTTCATTGTATGTTACCCTGCGATAAAGAAACCTGAGTCAGAAATCTGAACTCTGAATTAGTTCCAATGTAAAGTTGTTCATCGGTCAAATCTTCTCTCTACAGATGCTGCCTAACGTGCTGGGTATTCTAGCTTTCTTGTTTATTTCTGATTTCCAATGGTTCCTCAGTTCAGTCTCTCATGGTTCCAGCACTGTTGTTGCTTTGTCTCTCTATGTTATGTCACTCCTACAAAGAGGTCCTGCCTCTCCGGCAGATCAACCGTTACTTGGTCATCTTAGCAACAAGGTCTCCACCGTATCACTGACTCAACCGCTCTTCTCTCCACCCCTCTCTCTTCGGCAACTTGAAACATTTGTTTTATCAATTTGCGACAAAGGGTGCCTGACCTTCACTCTGACCTGCTGGGTTTTCCCAGCATTTTCTTTCGTTACTGCATATTTCCAGTCCCTGCAGTTTTATTTTTTTGCTCTTCAATTGAAGTCAGTATGCAGCTCTGAAAGATGAACTAACACTCAGCAGGTCAGACAGTGACTGTGAAGAGAGGAACAGAATTAACGTTTCAGGTCAAAGACCCTTCACTGGAGGTTGGAAAGAGTGAAAACAATTACTTTTCAGTTGCAGGGGAGATGGGATGGATAGGACAAAGGGAATGTCTTTAATAGGACGAGGCTAGAGAGTTGTGGGTATAAGATTCAGAGGCTATCAGGTTGATAAAGGCACCTAGATGGTGGTAATATGGATTTTAAAAATAGCATATTGATAATAGGACACGCCCAGCAGTTCAAGTCGTACTAACAGAGAGAGAGCAAAGTGGTGCCAATATTGTTGTAAATGGAACGTACTGGCTGCACAGCAGTTACGCCAGCCAGTGTGTAGGGGCAGCTCTTTCCTGGGGATGAATGCCTCCTCCAATCAGAGTCAAGGGGCCGTCCCTGCCTGAACTGTCAGTCAATTTCACCAGAATGCCTTTCTCTGGTTGTCTTTCTTTCTTTGGAATTGGGGCGGGCAATGCTAAGGCTCATTGGCTAATAATCCACTACTGCAGCCAAATAACCTTGTCCCATCTCCTGCCCACCCACACAGGGTAAAGCTAGTCCACATTGTTCTACTGCTTGGAGTGAATCATAGTGGGAAGTCACGTTCAGTTTCAAATTGTCCAAATAGCACACATCATCATCCAGATAACTTGGACAATGATGTCTAAACACACAACACATAACATCTTGCACAAGTTCCAGATCTGTTTCCCTACAGTCCACCCGAACAGCCTATGGACCTGGCAGGCTGAGATGTTCCACCACAGGTTCTAAAGCAAGGAGGACCCCCGGATCTCTGACCTTTCCCTCTTCTCATATTGTCTGAAATAGCTCGCAAGGTGTGGGAGGAGCTCAGTGGGTTGTGAGGGGAAATGGAGAGTGGAGATCCTTCACCTGGACTGAAAGAATGGGGAGTGATAACCAGTATAGGAAGGGATGGAGCAAGAGATAGGTGTTGATCGGTAGAGCTGGGTGAGGGATGTGTGTGATAGGCAGATGAGGAGGGAGATTGGAAATAGCTACAGAGGCTGGGAGGGGACTATCAAAGGGATGAAGATGATGGAATTGGATAGGAGAGGAAGGTGGAACATGGAATAGAGGGAGGGATATGGTGAAAGGTACCAATGAAAGGAGTAGGTGGGTGATGGACAGATGGAGATGGAGGGGGAAAAGAGAGAGATGTGATGATGGGGGCCAAGTGGATTAAGATGACAGAGAAAAGGGACAGGTGTGCTCTAAGTTTCAGAATTCAGTGTTCATGCTGCCGGGCTTGAGACTGCTGGAAGTTGAGGTCCTGTTCCTCTAACTTGCATTAGCATTGACTTGGCATAGCTGGACACTGAGGATAGATGTGTCGATGAAAAAATTTAAATAGCTAGTACTGGAAGATCCAGGGGTCTGGAGTAGATGGAGCAAAGGTGCTCAGCAAAGCTCCAGATTCACTTTCCTCTTGTCTTGCTCATCTGAAATGTTGACTCTAATTCTCTAACCATACACCCTGCCTGACGTACCGAGTATTTCCAGCAATTTTTGTAAACTGTTGCATAAATAACAAGTGAAAATTGCTTGGATAATGCATCTGCCTATTAACATGACATCAAATCAGGAGAGCAAGCTTTTTTGAAACATCTGAACTATAATTAACCCACATGTCACCTTAGCATATGGGGCTGTTAAAACCTCAGGTCACTCAGCCTGTTGGAGGCATGTCACGCAACACCACATTTTAGCCACAAATTTCCAGAGGGGCATGTTAATCTGACATCTTTGGATGGCAAACACAACTAATAAGTAGCTGATAATAAGTGAGTAAGACAATATTTACCCTGTCAAACACACACACACACACACACACACACAGCTAAAAGGAAAAGACTTCTCTTTGGCTTTGACAGAACGCAGTCTGCCTTGTCACTACCTCTCTTAGATCAGGGCAGGTGTGCACTCCACCTCAGCACACCCAGCCCTGACCCTTCGCTGGTAAAGGCTGCTCACATCCTGGTGAGTTAACCTCCCTGCACGCTGGGAGCAAGTAGCAAGCTCCCAGCTCATTAGTTTGTTCTCACATCACTGGCAAACACAGGGCACTTGAAGAGCAAACTACACGAACAGTACTGAGTCTGGACTTACTGTACCCCACCAGAGGGAGTCTGCGTATGTTGAAAACTCTGTATTATCCTCCTTCTCAGCCAGATAGACAAGGAACGAGGAGAAAATGAGGATTAAGAACCCAATGTACCAGGCTGTGATCAGCTCCTGCAACGGAATAAGTCAACACCTTACTCTAATGCTCCAAATTTTAACAAATCATTTCAAACAAATAGATATTTCAAGGCCTCCGTAAACATCACTGTATGAGTGACTGAGCTATCCATACTGGGAAAGCCACCAAGTTCTTGTGAGGTAAGGTTGCACGAGGTCGGGCTTTTCTCTTCGGAGCGAGAGGATGACAGGCAACTTGATAGGAGTGTACAAGATTATGAGAAGCGTAGTTGGAATGGACAGCCAGTAGCTTTTTTTTCCCAGACAGCAATGGCCAACACTAGAGAATATTCATTCAGAACAGAAATGCGAAGAAGTATTTTTAGTCAGAGGGTGGTGAATCTATGGAATTTGTTGCCACGGGCAGCAGTGGAGGCCAAGTCATTGGGTGTATTTAAGGCAGAGGTTAATAGGTATCTGAGTAGCCAGGGCATCAAAGCTTATGGTGAGAAGGCGGGGGAGTGGGACTAAATGGGAGAATGGATCAGCTCATGATAAAATGGCGGAGCAGACTCGATGGGCTGAATGGCTGACTTCTGCTCCTTTGTCTTATGATCTTATGGTCTAATATCCGTCTAAAGTGAATGGAGGAGAAGTTGGAGATGTCAGGGCTAAGCTTTTGCAGACAGAGTGGTGGATGCCTAGAACACACTGCTGGGATGGTGGTAGAGTACAAACCACCATTGTCAGTAATGAGTTTGTACTTCCTCCCCAGGACTGCATGAGTTTCCTCCGGGTGCCCCGGTTTCCTCCCACATTCCAAAGACGTACTGTTAGAGTTAGGGTTAGTGGGTTGTGGGCTACGTTGGCACCGGGTGACACTTGCAGGCTGCCGCCAGCACAATCCTTGGACTATGCACGGTATGTTTTGATGTTTTGGTGTACACGTGATAAATAAAGCTAACCTTTGCAATCGGAATATCTGGAAGACTCTCTGATGGGCACAGAGATGTAAGAAAAATGGAGGTTTATGAGCTGTGTAGGAGAGAAAGGTTAGTGGGTTTACATAGGTCGGTAAAGCATCATGGGTTAAAAGGCATGTACTGTGCTGTACTACTCTAGGTTCTAAGTGCTACATTCCACCATGGCTGATTTCACTGGGGCAGCGAGTGCCTGAGTTTCACAGTCACTGACTGTGAGGGACATGAATTTCTTCTACTTGTCCCTCACAGGAGGATGTTTATATTGGACACTGGGAAATTAACAAAAGCCTTTGGACAACCATCCTGAGCTCATGCACACACTGCGCTTGGAACTGTTACTCCTGCTATGTCAAAGGATGCCTTCGAGTCAATTTCCAAACTCTGCACGCAGAAGCCAAAACTTCCAGCTTACCAGTTCTGAAACAGAACTGTGGGAAATGTAGAGGCAGCACTCATCGTGGGAGCTTGGAGTCCTCTGCCCTCATTGCGAGGCAGCTGACTTTGACTTGACGTGTCATGGATACAGATCTGGCAGCTCATATATGTCTCTCACAATGTTAATTATTATTAACACAAGAGATTCCGTGATTGCTGGAAATCCAGAGGAACGCACAGAAAGTGCTGTAGGAACTCAGCAGGGTATGCAGCATCTATGGAAATGGATAAGCAGTTGCCGTTTCTGGCTGAGACCCCTCTTCAGGACGGGTTAATTATTATTAACTTTAAGGAAAATAATAGGGGGTACACTTGATGGGTCGTTGGGTCAACGAGTTGATGGTTATTCAGTTTCTCCGTGGGTTGGTGTGCAACAGGGATTTTCATGGGTTGGTGGGTCAGTGAAGCACCATGGAGCAGATTGGGCTTGGCTGGGCTTCATTTAGCATGGTTGAAGATACCAGCTGACCGGGGGGGAGGGGCAAGAGGGGGAATTGCTCTATCCTCTGGAACTGCCCCAGAAGAGCAGGAACAGAGTGTTGATCCTGGCCCAAAGCCCAGTGGAGGGACGATGAGAAGTTTAGCCACACAGTTCACCATCCTTTGAATGCAGTGTGACTGCTTTTCTCTGAATCACTGACATTTACAGCACACGTCAGGACTATTTAACACATCCTGCTCATGTAGGCCAGGATCGAATCCATCAGCCAGCAGGTCATGGCCGGGGAGCTCAGGTCGGGAGTACTTCTGGCAACATCCCTCTATTGGGATTCGATGTCCAAACTGCCTATTGAGTGAAATACATTACTCACAAGTCCCCCTAATCCTTCCAGTGAAATTGGGGCCATGGATTACTGGCTGCTCTGCTAGGGAGGCAGACCCACTTTATCCCATAATTTCATGCACCTTAACCAAATCCCTTTCCATCTCCTCTGCTCCACATTAAACAATCTTCCCTCAATGACATTCCTTGCCACCTCCTCAAAATATTCACTAACACTCCTAAACAAATCCATGCTGATTGCCTGTTGCTTGACTAAACATCATCCCTCAGAACTTTTTCCTATAATTTCCCACCGTGGATATCAGGACTCTAGTTACTCCTTTCTTTAGCAATGGTAGAGGGCCAATTCCCCCTGGTGATTTGGGAGGCAGCGAACCGGGCAGTCAGTAAGGCTGCGGTCACTTCCATCTGCGCTGTGTGCCATCACTAGCTAGTCGTCTGGAAGTTCAAACGCAAAACAGAACGAGTGGGAAGTTGAGTGAGGCAGTGCAGGGCGGGCACAGTGAAGGAGAGTGAAGGGAAGGAAGCTGGCACGGAAACACGAGGAACGGAAGCAGGGTAGAGAGGAGATGGTTATTAGAGAGCACAGGAGCCCGCACTGACCTTACTGTGAGCATACACCACGGACCCCAACAGCTTCCAGGTTCCCCCCCTGCGATCCATTCGGACCATGCGGAGGATCTGCAGGAAGCGCATGCTGCGAAGCGCTGAAGTGGCGAAGATGTTGCCCTTGGTCCCGGCGGCTATCACCGCCACGGAGGCCACGAACACGATGAAGTCTGCAAGGTGGAAACACAGCACTGAGGGTGGAATATTGGCCAGATCTCCCAATGGCTTGTAGACGTGACTGGAGAACCAGCTAGCTGTAACAACAATGTGGAGCTCTAAGTCCTCATCAGCAGCTAAGCGGACAGTATAATTGATAAATTAGGCTATTGTTGTCAAATGTACCGAGATATAGTGAAAAGCTTTTGCTTGTCATCGAGACAGATCATTAAGTAAGAGATGAAAACGAAGCAGAAGGTAGAAAATAGGATAACAGGTAGAGAGAAAGAGCAGTGCAGGCAGACAAATAAAGTGCAAGGGCTGTGACGAGGTTCACTGACATAGACTTCATCTTTGTCATGTAAGAGTTTTTTTCTCTGGAGTCTTATAGCCGCAGGATAGAAGCTGACCTTGAGCCGAGCTGCATGCGTTCTTAAGCTTTTGTATCTTCCGTCTTTTGAAAGATAAATTCCAAAAGATTCTTTAAATTCCTCAGTGTTATTGTTTCAGAGAACCTGTGCTGGGCCCAGCACGTAAGTGGAATTACAAAGAAAACATGGCAGCGCTGTACTTCCCCAGAGGTTTGTGCAGATTCGGCACGACATCTGAAACTTTGACAAACTTCTATAGATGTGTAGTGGAGAGTGTATAGACAGGCTGCATCACAACCTGGTATAGAAACACCAATGCCCTTGAACAGAAAGTGCTACAAATAGTTGCGGATATGACCTACTAGTCCATTATTTGTGAAATCACCACCACTGAGCACATCTACTCGCCTCGTTGTCACAGGAAAGAAGCATCCACAATCAGGGACCCCTGCCACCTAGGTCATGATCTGTTCTTGCTGGAAGAAGGCACAGGAGCTTCAGGACTTACATCACCAGGTTCGGGAACAATTATTAACCCCAAACATCAGGCTCGTAAACCGGAAGGGATAACTTCACTCAGTTTCACTTGCCTCTTCACTGAACTGTTCCTACAACCTATGGACTCACTTTCAAGGGCTCGTCACCTCATGTTCTCAACGTTTATTGCTCATTTATTTATTTATTATTTCTCTTTTTTTTCTTTTGTATTTGCAGTTTGTTGTCTTTTGCGCACTGATTGTTTGTCCTATTGAGCACAGTCTTCCATTGACTCTGTTTTAGTTCCTGGATTTATTAAGTATGCCTACAAGCAAACAAATCTCAGGGTTGTGTTTGGTGACATATATGTACTTTAATAATAAATGTACTTTGAACTTCAAAAGGCAGGGGAGAGAAAACGACCGGGGTGAGAGGGTTGTTTGATTATGCTGGATGTTTTCCCAAGCCAGCAGGAAGGGCAGGCAGAGTCCACAGAGGGGAAACTGGTTCTCACTGTCTGTGTTCAGGGACTTTGTCCAGCTCATCACAGCTGTCTAGTCAGATATATGACTCTGCATCCTTAGTTAGTTATCACTAAGGGTGCAGAGTTATCACTAAGTTATCACTTAGGGTAGTTATCAGAGCTAAATCTGCTCTTATAGACAAACGACTTCTACAGATGCCCCCACAATGCATCATGCAGTGCGTAGAAACGTCAAGTCTTGTCTCTTCTCCCCTCCAAAGAATGGGATTCGGATGGTCTGCAATACCCCAGCACTGGCCAAGCTTGTCCGACACTATCCACAAGCCCTCATTCAGGGAGCAGGGAGAGTTTGCCCTAAACAACGAACTGGCTCCTCAACATCAGCCTCTTCTTAGTTTTATTCAGGCCTCACACTCCCGCCTCCTCCACCATTCGAGGACACCTGCCCTTCCCTCACATTCTTGGCCCCAGCACATCCTCACAGTCCCCACACCTGCACCAACCTAGACTGCAATCAATACAAGATGAAGACATTTGTAATTTGGGAGCCAAGAAGAAGGAGTTGGGTGGTGGGTGGTGGGTGGGTGGGGGCATGGAAGCAGAGGGGAAGGTGCTGAATGGAAGCCTTTTTTCTCTCTCTGTAGACAATCAGCTGCTTAGTCCCACGAGAGGAAACATCGGGTGAGCAGTGGGATGAAGTCTTCACCTTTGGACATGCAGGGGTCCACACTCAATCGTTACAATGCCATCAGCTTGTCTTGTAAAACGTGGAAGGATTCCATATTCCAATTCCTCCACCCTCCACCCAAGTGTGGAGACACACTTCCACAGTCAACCTGGACATTTCCAGTCAACCAGGTTATCCAATAGCAGGGGAGCGTTGCGAAGCTCAGCGCCTGGCGGGGAGCAGTGAAAAGTGAAAAGCAGCTCATTTCAGGATGTAGAAGAGAGATGAGAATCAGAATTAGGTTTATTATCACTGGCTTATGTCGTGAAATTTGTTGTTTTGCTGTAGCAGTATGGTGCAATACGTAAAGTACCATAAATTACAATAAAAATACATATATAAATATTCCCTGGGTAAGATTTCTATGCTATGCTGTGAGGTGTTTTTATTTTAGCAGTCTTCTGTAAAAGTAGTGCATCCTGCTAGTAAGAGTATTTTGGCTTCGGCTAAAGATAAGGAGCCATGTTGTCCAACTTAGGAATGTGGTGTCAGCCAGTCATGGTGGCTTGATACATGTTGTATCTTTCTGCCCAGTGGAACACCCAAGAGTGC
The DNA here is from genome assembly GCF_030028105.1 of Mobula birostris. Classification (NCBI taxonomy): domain Eukaryota; kingdom Metazoa; phylum Chordata; class Chondrichthyes; order Myliobatiformes; family Myliobatidae; genus Mobula; species Mobula birostris. The sequence continues at coordinate 33,560,839 of NC_092399.1, forward strand.
TGGGTGGGAGCAGATTTCTGAAGGAGAGAAGTCTGGTTTGGGGGCTTTTTGTGGGGAGCTGTGGAGCGGGGCACAAGGGAAGATGCCACAGAATACCGTTCTGGGAGAGACTCGTTGTAAGAAGTGCTTTGTGAGATGAATGGCTCCAAGGAAGAAGTGCCAATACTCCTGTGAGAGCCAGTTCATTCGAGATGGTCTTCGAGGGAGGTTCAGACTGTTGCTGGTGTCGTTCACACAGAGTGTGGGTTCAGTGTGTGAGGAAAGTGATACCCTCGTCAACTCCAGAAATGAGTTCCAATGTTTATGTGCACATTGGGCTGGTTTAACAGTAAAGGGCCCTTTTATTATTTTTACCCATAACTGTAAATTTGTTGAGTATATTTCTTTATAATTTTATGCCGGTGTACGATCTGTTAATTTTCTGGCAAGTGATAACTTTACATGGAGCAGTATTTACACAGCATTCACAACAATCAATGTTCCTTCATCAGAACATCCCAACTTACCTGTTTGGTTGAACCCCAAATCATACCGACCCTAGATGTATATTGTTTGTGAAAGGTGGCCTTCTCACCATTGAGTCATGTGGCTGTTAGCAGAGTTAGCTCACGAGCCAAGTTTGCATATGAGTCCCAGTGAGAGGGTTACATATGTATATGTGTATATATATATATGTAAGTGGTGCAAAAAGAGAGCAACAATATTCAGATAGTGTTCATACGATTGTTCATTATTGATTCAGAAATCTGATCGTGGAGTGGAAAAAGCTGTTCCTAATATGTTGAGTGGCTTCATGCTCCTGTACCTCCTCCCTGATGTAGCAATAAGTAAAGAGCATTTCCTGGGTGATGGGGTCCTTAAAGATAGATGCCGTCTTGTTGAAGATGTTTTGAATATTTTTTGAAAAAATCTTCCATTTAAAAAAAAAGACTTATTTATTATTAGGATCTGGAATTCCCTGGTGGCATTATTGTCCATCCCATTTGTCCTTGAACCAAAATGTTTGCTGGGTCATTTCAGCGTTACCCATCTCAGGCCTGGAGTCATGTACAGGGCGGGAAAGTGGCAGTAAGGTGGAAGTTTGGCTGTGCCTCAGTGAATGGTGGACCAGACCCAAAGGGTTGAATCGCCGACTCTTGCGGCATCTTCTGAACACGAGTTCACAGTCACCAGAAACAGTTCAACAGTTGTGTCGGAGTTGGGAATGTGGCAGTGGGTAATCAGATGGAGGGTAAGGTGGGGGAAGGAGCAGGTTCTGCTCCCAGTGTCAGGAGTTCAGATAACTCAAGGCAGCAGGAAGTCAAAATGTTATCCAGTGATGAAGTGCTTCAAGCAAGTTATTTTATTGCCTCTGCAAAAATTTCAATAAAGAGCAGATATAAGACCATAAGACATAGGAGCAGAATTAGGCCAATTGGCCCAGCGAGTCTGCTCCACCATTTCATCATGGCTGATTCATTTTTTCTCTCAACCTCATTATCCTGCCTTCTCCCCGTAACCTTTGATGCCCTTAATCATCAAGAACATATCAAGTTCCCAATGACTAGGCTGCCACAGCCTTCTGTGGCAATGAATTCCACAGATTCATCACCATCCTGCTAAAGAAATTCCTCCTCATCTCTATTCTAAAGGGATGTTCTTGTATTCTGAGGCTGTACACCCTGCTCCCAGTCTCCCCCACTATGGGGAACACCTTCTCAATATCCACTCTATCTAGGCCTTTCAATAAGATCTCCCCTCATTCTTCTAAACTCCATTGAGTACAGGCCCTGAGCTATTAAACACTCCTCCTACGTTAACCCTTTCACTCCCAGGAACACTCCCAAGAACCTCTTCTGGACACTCGCCAATGCCAGAACATCTTCTCTTACATATATATGTAATAGTGACTAAGTTTGGTCAGATTAGTTTACGTGTCTGGATTGCAGATGGCTTGTGGACAAAGAAGAGACCCAAGCAAGCACATCCTCAGCAGAATCTTCCTCTTAGAATGGTGCAGCTCAAGGTCATTGAGTAGGGTATAGACTGGGGGTACTTGGAGGTATGAGGACAGCCAAGAAGCATCCTAACAGTTTGGCCCTGATCTTAGGTACAGCTCAAGATGTGGAATAGCTAGTAAGGTGGTAACCCTATGAGATGGAGCAACAGAAACTGATCCAATCCAATAGGTCCAAAGTACCAGCTACTCAGGGAGAAGTATCCCTGGATCGCCAGACATCTGATCAGAGTAACTAGAAAACCATCTGAAATGGACACGGGGATGCAGTGGGAATGGGTTGGAGGGGATAGTGTAATGCAATGGTTTTTAGGTGTCTTAATTATGCAGAGAGATATTGTTATTTGCCAGCAGGATGCTCAGAGGAAGGCAATCCCAAAGTGCTTGGAAAGTTTATTTAAAAGGAAAGACGAGCTCCAACTGCAGTGTCCCAGGACCATTCCCTAGTGGAAAGAGTAAATGTTTTGGCGAAAGGTAGAATCGCAAGTCTGAAGCAGAAAAGGCAATATCAATGACAGCTCAAAAAATGTGTCAAAAACATGCCTTGTGAACAGCAGGTAAAAGGTGTAAAGTTAATAAACTATGAGAGAGAAATAGAAATAGGGTTACACAGCTCAGAACTATTGAAATTGTACTAATCATCAACCACCCACTTATGCTATTCTCCTCTTAACTTTCCCACCAACTCCCCTCATATTCCACCATTAACCAGCTTACAAAGAGCAACTTACAGCGGCCAAGTAACCCAATGTGTTTGGGATGTATGGAGGAACTGGAGCATCCAGAGGAAAACTGCACATTCACAGAACATGCAAACTCCACACAGACAGTATGGGAAAAGATGGAACCTGGGTCACTGATGCTGAGACATTGAAACTCCTGATTTATTTAATTATTTAAGTTTACATTTCCAGTTTCCCTTGGTGGGATTTGAACTCATACCTCAATAGTCTAGGACTCTTGGGTATGTTGTATAACAGTGAGTCCTGGTGCATAGGTACATAGTTTCCTGAAAATGGTGATCTCAAGAGTTCAGATCTTGTATGTGAAGTACATTAACACCAGTATGGCTAGCATGCACCTCGGGTTACTATGCCGAACTCAGATTACTGTTGTGCTAGTGTAAGGAATGGGGTTCATGCTTACAGGGAATTGCAGGCTGGGGCAGTACAGTGAGGGCCACTGCCTACAATTCTGGACACCAAATTACAGGAAGGATCTGTTCGTGCTAGAGAGGATGATATGCATTTCTCCAGGATGCTGGCTGAGATGTTTAAAGATTAAGACCACCGGCAATACAGAAAGGCAATGAGCACCTTGAGTCTCTCTGACGAGACTATGTTGTCTTGGAAACTTACAATCAAGGAGTGCTGGGAAGGTTCATATGGATGAGAATTGTCATATAAGTGGAGATTAAGGACACAGCACCTTTATTGTCTACAATTTAGGAGAATGGAAGGTGATCTCATTGAAAGATGTTGATTTTTTTTGGACTTGGACCAAGGTAATATTTCTCCTGATGGGGGAGCCATGGGCCACTGTCACAAACTTGGGACAAAGATGTGTAGAAGCGTCTTTGCCTAGAGTTTAAGGACTCTTTGGAACTTTCTATTCGAAAGGAATATGAGACTGTCAGTATACTCAAGATGGCGGTCTTTGGGTGGCCGGGTGTTAGGGGACATGGGGTTAGTGCAGGAAAATGGCACTTAGGTAAATGCAGAACAGATGCAAAGGGATAAATGATTTCCATGTCCTTCAATGTCTTATGCTCTTGTGTGATCACAGCTGGAGATCTTGCTTCCCCCTGCAGATATGTGCATATTTGTGCACGATGCCAACATGCATATTGTGTAGGATACCAATATGTGTGTTTGTCTAGGAATATGCCTTCAGTTACTTTGGTTGCCAGTTAAAGTTGTTTTGTGTCTCTTCTCATTTCAGTGATGTCCTGACTTATACTGAAGTTGGGAATATTAACTGGTCAATGTATGCACTGTCAGGGCAGATAGTGTTTTGTGAGAACTCTGTTGGTGAGGAGAGTTCATGTTAGCAGGGCACGCTGCATTAGGAGTTAGGGAAGAGGATGACCTATCCCAGAAAGAAACAAGACAATAACCAGTAAGCAGTTTAAAAGGTGAGAAACAACTAATTTTATAGAAAGGTTAATTGTGACTAAACCCCTCTAAATATCTTGAACTTTGCTTCACAGTCTTCAAGTCTTCAATCTATTTCTTAAACAACTAGATTAATATTAGTTTTTTTTGTGCATCGCATTAGTTTCAGACATTGACAATCACACTTGAAAAAACTGAAAGGGATTGTTTATAACAAAGCTGATAACAAGGCCCCCGAAACATGACAACAGATAATTTTGTTGGAGGAACAGAGCTGGTTGAGCAGCATTATTGGGGCAAGGGAAATGTCTACATTCTGGATTAATATCTTGCATTCGCACTCCATGAATCATGAGAAGATTTTAGAAATGATCACCTAAATTGGACACAGAGAGAGTGTGTGAGGGTATATCTTCAACAGTACAAGGAACTATGTCTCATGCCAAACTAATAAAGCCAGCAGTTGCTGGACATTAGCCACACTGAAGATGAAAGGAACATGCTGGTGGCATATTGGATCCAAATCTGTAAATGAGTTGCTAGAACTTGTGACAAGGTAACTTCATCTCATGAGCACCTACTATGTTGGTTGAGTTGATGAGGCAGCTATCCGTCTTCTGAAGATCCCAGGAATGACCACAGATATCCCTAGTGCATAGGTCACCCCAATTACCATAGGAAATGACCCCTCATTGAGAGGCTGAGGAGTGAAGAAACAGTGAACACTTCTATATGGAGAGAAGTGCAAATGGGGTGGCCAAGGCATTTGCTACTGATGGGAAATTATTGAGAATAAGGTAGTTAGTTGAACTGACACACAATAGTGTTTCTAAGGATACCAACACTACTAAAAGAAGGTAAATATTGGTTTGGTTTGGTTTGATTCATCATTATTATTGATTGCAATGTAGCGCTGTGAAAAGCGTGTCTTGCATACTGTTCTTTTGAATAAACTCATTACACAGTCCATTGAGGTAATACAAGATAAAGCAATAAGAAAACACAAAATAAAAGGGTAGCAGCTACAGATAAAGTGCAGTGCAGGTAGGCAATAAGATGCACCACAGCTTGGTTTGGCAACTTCTCTGCCTGTGAATGCAAGAAACTGCAGAAACTTGTAAGTAAAGCTTAGCACATCAGGGAAACTAGCCTCCCCTCCATGGACTGTCTATACTTTCTGCTGCCTTGGTAAAGTAGCCAAAATAATCAAAGACCTCCCCCCACCACACCCCACAAGACATTGTCTCTTCTCCTCCCTCTCACTGGGCAGAAGATACAGAACCCTGAAAGCATGCAAGATCAGGCTCAAGGACAGCTTCTATTCCAGTGTTACTAGACTACTGAATAGTTCCCTAGTATGATAGGATAGATTCTTGACCTCGCAATCTACCTTGTTATGGCATTGCACCTTATTAGACAATGCACTGCATTTTATCTGTAGACGATAAGGTAGATTGTGAGGTCGAGAGTCCACCTTATCATACTTCTCCATCCTCAACCCTGCTCAATCCTCTGTCACGGTCTGGTCCATTGACCCTTCATTTCAGTTAATTTCCTTTTCCCCGTGTTCTACCGGGCTCCTTGATTAAGGCACCTGATCCTCATCTGAACCGGCAGCATAAAAACCTCGGCTTACATCTACTTACTGCTGGACAGTCACACCGCAGCCCATGCGGCAATGCACATTCCGGGGTCGCCGAGAAGGGACTCCTCAGCCAGTGAGGCAATGCATGTTCCGGGCCGCCAAGAATGGTGGATTCTAAGTGGCTTTGGTGCCTCGGGTTACTTCAGGAATTCAGTCTCTTCGTGTGCAGCTAAGTGATTGCCGGCCGTTTGCCGCTTCATGTGCTACCCCGTGTCAAGATACAAATTGTTTGTCGTTGTTTGGTTTTGTCAGCTTGTGTTCTGCTGAGTTTTGCAGGCCGTTTGCCGCTGCTCCGAGCCAAGATACGAATTCTCTGTCTATGTTTGGTTTTGACATCCCATGTCCAAGTCCATGTCCAGGCTCCATGTCCAAGTCAAGTCTGAGTCCAGGGTCCGTGTACAAGTCAAGTCCGAGTCCAGGCTCCATGTCCGAGTCCAGGCTCCGTGTCCAAGTCAAGTCCGAGTCCAGGCTCCATGTCCAAGTCAATTCCGAGTCCAGGCTCCATATCCAAGTCAAGTCTGAGTCCAGGCTCCGAAGCTAATTCAGGTCCGAGTTCAAGTGAAGTCCGAAACCAGGATCCGTGTCCAAGTCCAGGCTCTGTGTCCAAGTCAAGTCTGAGTCCAGGGTCCGAGTCCAGGCTCCATGTAAAAGTCCGAGTCCAGGCTCCGTGTCCAAGTCAAGTCCGAGTCCAGGCTCCGTGTCCAAGTCAAGTCCGAGTCCAGGCTCCGTGTCCAAGTCAAGTCCGAGTCCAGGCTCCGTGTCCAAGTCAAGTCCGAGTCCAGGCTCCGTGTCCAAGTCAAGTCCGAGTCCAGGCTCCGTGTCCAAGTCAAGTCCGAGTCCAGGCTCCGTGTCCAAGTCAAGTCCGAGTCCAGGCTCCGTGTCCAAGTCAAGTCCGAGTCCAGGCTCCGTGTCCAAGTCAAGTCCGAGTCCAGGCTCCGTGTCCAAGTCAAGTCCGAGTCCAGGCTCCGTGTCCAAGTCAAGTCCGAGTCCAGGCTCCGTGTCCAAGTCAAGTCCGAGTCCAGGCTCCGTGTCCAAGTCAAGTCCGAGTCCAGGCTCCAAGTCCAGGCTCCGTGTCCAAGTCAAGTCTGAGTCCAGGCTCCAAAGCTAAGTCAGGTCCGAGTCCAAGTGAAGTCCGAAACCAGGCTCCGTGTCCAAGTCCAGGTTCCGAGTTCAAGTCAAATGCGACACCAGACTCCATGTTCAAGTGAAATCCGACTCCAGGCTCTGAATCCAAGTCAAGTCTGGGTCCAGGCTCCGTGTCCAAGTCAAGTCCGAGACCAGGCTCTGAGTCCAAGTCCAAGTCCAGGTTCCTCCGGTTTGTTGTTCAACGTTTACGTCCATGTAAGCATCTAATACTCGGTCTCCGGCCTTCCTGGCGTCTATTAATAAACTCACCTCTGTTAATGCTACCCCCACACTTGGGTCCGTCCCCAACGCCCCATTGTAACACCTTCACCTTCTCGACCCTGTCGACCTCAGCACATTGACGTAAACAGAAGCATATGTACCCCGCCCCCCACACTCGAACCTTCCTAAAGTAACTGAACAGCACTTCTGTCTTGCTGATATTGAGGGATGATGTCACTAGATTCTCTTTCTTTCTCTGCACTCCAACTCATGGTTGTTTGCAATCAGACCCACTACAGTGGTAAATTGTGAATCAGGGAAGTTTCGGAAGAGATACATGAAAATCATGAGTTACATGATTGCAAAAAATGTAAATACCCACGGAAAAGTTAAAACTGCCTTTGAAAAGATAGGTATTTAGAGCATGTACTTGTATAAGTTTCTGTTTCCTCTCTCAGTGCGGCAATTAGGTAGAGTCAGCCTCTTTCTGCGGGATTTGAAAGGCTATTAATGGCACAATTCAGTGATGAACTGATCAGCAGAAGTCGTAATTTGTTTTGAATTGATGTAGGGCAATTATCAGAGTGTTTACATAAATGATCCAATTTGAGAGGCTGCCTCTCTGCAGAGAACCACTTTGGAGACCTAGAGCAGCAAATCCCGCGAATAGCCCCCGGGAACACAGCATGTCGCGTCCATTAAAAAATGGCAGAACGAGAAATCGGGAAATCAGCATTGTTTAAGGCGTATAAAACAGCAGCTAATTGTTGAGTGATCGTCTCAATTTAAGATTGTAACCCGGGATATGGGAGAGTTAATTGGCAATGTCAGCAGCGTTCAAAACTAATCTTTACGTGTTTAAGTTAATGACAAAAAGTAACTACTCAATTTGCAAAAGTTTCTAAAAATAAAGCACAGCTCTGAAGAATTGCTTGCAAACTGCCACTGTTGATTGGCTTTTGAGAAAGATTGATCCAAGGTTATTCTGCATGGAGAGTTCCCTTTTAAGTGCCTTCATAAGCAAACGTCATCTTCTCAGAAGTAATGGGCACCGGGAAATGCAGTGAAGGTATGGGAGCTTGCAACTAAAGCAGGAGACTAGATTCGCCTACTTTCTTGCTGTCCTAATGGCCATTTGAGGGAGTGGACAAAACTAATAGCGAAATTTGACAAACGGACGCAGAAACGGCGTGAAGGCGGCTTACACCCTAGCAGACACTTTGGTAGATAAAAATGGTTCCGAACGAGAAACACACATCAAAGTTGCTGGTGAACGCAGCAGGCCAGGCAGCATCTCTAGGAAGAGGTACAGTCGACGTTTCGGGCCGAAACCCTTCGTCAGGACTAACTGAAAGAAGAGCTAGTAAGAGATTTGAAAGTGGGAGGGGGAGGCGGAGATCCAAAATGATAGGAGAAGACAGGAGGGGGAGGGATGGATCCAAGAGCTGGACAGGTGATTGGCAAAAGGGATATGAGAGGATCATGGAACAGGAGGCCCAGGGAGAAGGAAAAGTGGGAGGGGGAGAAAACCCAGAGGATGGGCAAGGGGTATAGTGAGAGGGACAGAGGGAGAAAAAGGAGTGAGAGAAAAAAGAATGTGTGTATATAAATAAGTAACGGATGGGGGTACGAGGGGGAGGTGGCGCATTAACGGAAGTTTGAGGTCGATGTTCATGCCATCAGGTTGGAGGCTACCCAGATGGAATATAAGGTATTGCTCCTCCAACCTGAGTGTGGCTTCATCTTTACAGTAGAGGAGGCCGTGGATAGACACGTCAGAATGGGAATGGGACATGAAATTAAAATGTGTGTCTGCGTCGGGTCTCGTCAATATATAAAAGGCCACATCGGGAGCACCAGACGCAATATATCACCCCAGCCGACTCACAGGTGAAGTGTCACCTCAGCTGGAAGGACTGTCTGGTACCCTGAATGGTGGTGAGGGAGGAAGTGTAAGGGCATGTGTAGCACTTGTTCCGCTTACACGGATAAGTGCCAGGAGGGAGATCAGTGGGTAAGGGAGTCGCGTAGGGAGCGATCCCTGCGGAATGCAGGGGGGGGGGGGGGAGGAAAGATGTGCTTAGTGGTGGGATCCCGTTGGAGGTAGCGGAATTTACGGAGAATAATATGTTGGACCCGGAGGCTAGTGGGGTGGTAGGTGAGGACCAGGGAACCCTATTCCTAGTGGGGTGGCGGGAGGGTGGAGTGAGAGCAGATGTGCGTGAAATAGGGGAGATACGTTTGAGAGCAGAGTTGATAGTGGAGGAAGGGAAGCCCCATTCTTTAAAAAAAGGAGGACATCTCCCTCGTCCTGGAATGAAAAGCCTCATCCTGAGAGAAGATGCAGCAGAGACGGAGGAATTGCAAGAAGGGGATGGCATTTTTGCAAGTGACAGGGTGAGAAGAAGAATAGTCCAGATAGCTGTGAGAGTCAGTAGGCTACCCGAGAATTCACTGCGAGATCGCCCTTCGAGGCATACTCTCCACTGCAGACAACCTTACGCAGTACGGAGTATGGCTGCAATGAAATGGGTAGATCCAACAACGAGCGAGATCCTTCAAATTCAATGAAAGAGAGACAGAGGCTCTGGTAAGCGAGGAGAAAGGTTCTTCCTGACATGAATCCCGCCGGGGCCACGCAAGGAACAGGCTGCCCGCCCCACAGAGTAACTTACTGAAGCAATGCAGAGCTAATTCTCAACGCAGACAGTCACAGGATCGGGCAGCGAATGGAGGTAGAGTTTGGACGGGCATCAAAGTGGGCACATACATGGTGGGCCGAAAGGCCTGTT